>NC_089760.1:14422500-14457500 GCF_040412425.1 Macrobrachium rosenbergii | reverse complement strand
ATTCAATACCAACTTAATCTCAGTTTACCTTTACCTCCTAAATATATAATCTAGTTTCTTGTCTCGTTAGGATTCTCGTGACATTTCAAGAGGAGAGGGATCGTATCACGTACAGTTTTAGAACCGTATCCCGTTATTGAGAGCTCCAACACAAAACTCTTTATCCTACCAAAGCACATCGAAAATATTGGAATTAGATATTCTAGTGTAATCTAAGCAAAAGTAATATCCATCTATAAAGTTGAAGTTATTATAAGATAAAACAAAATCCTATGTCACAAAATATATAATTAAAAATCAAGAGAAAATTCGTTATTATTGTCATTATTGATAATCAAACTGTACGAAGATTCATATAGAATAAGCCATTAACTCGCAAAACTACAGTAGCTTCAAAAGAAACAAAACGTATAATTAAAAATCAAGAGGAAATTCATGATTATTATCATTATTAATAATCAAACCGTATGAAGATTCTTATAGCTAAAGCCATTTACTCAAAACTAGTTTAAAAATAAGGATTACGGTATGTAAAAAAAATGAAAAATAAAGAGGAAGGAATACAATAAAAATAATAGAAAATAAAAAAAAAGTTTGGCCTTATATTATGAGGCTGTAGGTTACAACGGTCATGTAAAGGCATCAAAGGAATGAGATCATAAGGTAAATCAAGGCCACCGGAATATATACACTCCCTTGCCAAGAATGTCTTTCCCAAGAATATGCTTCCATCTCCTTGGAACATTTCAAATAAAAGAGAGCCGATGTAACGATCGTAGAGTGTAGCAAGGACATATATACAAAAGGCATTGGTAGTTATTTTAACAACGCTCGGAAGAATTCCAAATTCTTCGGTTGCCAGAATCTGAAAATACGAAAACACTTGGACCTAAATGAAGCATTTTTCAAGGTAATAAGAAATGAGATAGCAGTTGGTCGTAATGAATGAAATCAATCACCTGAAACCAATGGCAAGGAAAATCCAATAAGACACGAGGAAAAGAACGATAAAATCTCTGTTCCGGGGAAGAAGAAAGATACGTATGCGTGTGCGTGTGTGTGTGTGTGTGTGTGTGTGCGAGCCAGCTATGATATTGGTATTGTTCTCTAGGGCCCTCTTGAACACATGTGGCGCCCCTGTAATGATATTAGGACACCCAAACTTCTGCCGATCCTTCCTGCTGGAAAGGTCGAAGTGCGTAGGAACAGATGTGTTTTGGGAACACTTGCTTATACATGCCGCAACCTTTCAACCCCTCCAACCCCCAACCCCCACCAAGAACACTCTCTCTCTCTCTCTCTCTCTCTCTCTCTCTCTCTCTCGTTGGCTAGCCTTCTTGCAGCCGAGTCTAGACATTTATCCAGGTTGAGCTCATCCAATTTCGATGGCTCAGGTTTGTCGTGACTTGCGCTCGTATAATTTCACTTCGTCATGCAGAAATTTTGTGATGACAAACTAAGCCGAAATGATACGTGATTTACTAGTCTTGTAATAACCTGTAATAAAACGCCTCTACATTTCCTATGCACTTTCAAGTCATTATTAGTCACCTCAGTAGCAGTATCTTCCCGCTGAAAGATATATGCATATATGTACACTACTTTGTGACTAAGTGCTAACACGCACTTACAGTCGAGCATGCACAAACGCGTGTACACACGTATACACTTTAGCCTTGCAAAAAAAATCACAATAAAAAGTACAATAAAATCACAATTAAAAAGAAAAATTTGTTGAAATATTTCCTGTGCTTCTTTTATCTTTCCTAAGGATCTTCTTTCTCTAAGCTATGAGGAAGTGTCGTGCTTTCTTTGGCATACTTACCAACATGGCTGATGTTCCTTTGACCTGAAGGAGATTCACGGGTAGCAGCTGGACGCTGGGCGATTCTGTGTCTGATATTTCCTCTTTACATTCACTCTGTGGAATATATCTCTTGCCTTTCTTATGCTTCTCGTAGCAACTGTAGTGGATTAAAATAAATATTATTCGTTTATTTATATTTTTATCTATTTTCATCTAAGCCCTATTGTACTGGCAGTGTTATTTGCTTGTGTACTTTAGTATTGTTTGAGCTTTGGAAAAAAATACCAGAAGGCTTTAGACATGGGATGAAAAGTAAGAATAATTTCTTATGCCTCTACCTTACAACTCCTACAGGTGAGCAGTCCCCGGGCGTCTTCCTGATGGAGGACGGTGGCTCGTCACTGCTCCTTGCCCACGCTGCGGAAGTGAGAGCGCCCACCGTAGAAAGAGCAGCTCATCTCTTAGACGCCGCCCTCTCCCACAGACACGTCGACGAGCAAGGACGTCAGGCCCATTTCGTCTTCACTATGAATATATATCAGTATTCGGTCGATACGTCTGCCAAAGGAGGAGGTATGGGGTTTTAGCTTTTGATGTATTTCATAGCAGTACGTGGGGTACGAGTATAATACACACACGCACGCCTTCCCAAGTGCAGGCAGACAGGCAGACTCACACACACACACACACGTATATATATATATATATATATATATATATATATATATATATATATATATATATATATATATATATATATATATATATATATATATATATATATATGTATACACACACACACATATATATATATATATATAATATATATGTATGTGTATATATATATGTGTATACATATATATGTGTGTATATATATGTATACACACACACACACACACATATATATATATATATATATATATTATATATATATATATATATATATATATATATATATTTATATATATACACATATACAGTATGTATATATATATATATATATATATATATATATATATATATATATATATATATATATATATATATACATACATATATATATATATATATATATATATATATATATATATATATATATATATATATATATATATATATATATTTATATATATAAATACACACACACATGAAATTGTCTTAGGTCGACTACTAAGGTGTCCGAAATCTTAACTATTCTTTGACATCTTTCGCACAAAAGCATTGTTTTGTCTAAAGCTCCTTGTCAATGGTAGTGAATACGGTAAAACAGCTTGTACGTCTGAATTATAATAAACAAACGGTTTGAAGACATCTCGTAACTCCCGTTGTTCAATAAAAAGTAGACAAGATTTTGAAAATATTTTTGGCTTACAGTCCATTCCTGGAAATTGTGCCTTTTTTATATACACTTTTTGGTGGAGCATTTAGTTTAATATAAAAATTTTTCTCTCTTCACAAAGTCGCCGGAGGTCGCAGTCGTCTTCACCTGATGGACTTCGGTGCCCTTGAGAAGGGCAAAGGCCCATCCAGACTAAACCTCTCTGCCCTCGGCAACGTCATCCTAGCAATATTCAACGGGCAGAAACATTTGCCTTACAAGTAAGAATTATTTGCCGCTCCCTGAGCTGGATAAGAATCTGTTTTTTTCTCGACAGTAGTTTCATTTTTGCTATAGCAGCAGAAAATATGTTTCATTCTTTTAGCATTTTTATTATGGATAATATTGTTCTAATAGTGCGTAATTTTTACCAAGTTATTTATCTTAAAAATTCTTCTCCCTCTGAATGTATAGAAGTAATGATGAACTGGTTATCCTGAATTGAATACATGGCAATATGACAACATAAAACTAAACCGAAAGGTCCTTTAAAAACTTAAAATATTACTGGATACAAATACAGGAGAGTTACATATCTAATGAAAAAGCCAATATAACACATACACATAAAACTAATGACAGTAGCTAGACACATAATTTGCTCACATTCAATTAACTCCGACACCGGAGAGCTCGCATTCTTTTCCTTCGTCGAACTCCACAATTTGGCAACACATAATTTCTCCCCGGAGACGAACAGACCGCAAGAAGTCAGAAGGAATTAGGAGACTTTTTCCACCTCCTCCTCTTTTATTACCTCCGTGCAATATTGCACCGCATCGCGTCAACGTCAGCGAGCCTCATATTGGTCGAGATATTGGCGATCAAAAACTTGATGGACCAATACAATGCTTCGGCTTCGGTCTGTCCAGGCTCATATTCAAGATATTAATGTCATGCTTTCGCTAATATGATGTTGTCGCTATTATTTGCACGCTGGCCCCCGCCGGTACTGTTATGCATTAACATAAAGTGTTATTGGCCGGACGTGGGCCGAATTTCATTCGTTCTTAATGGTCAGGATTATTTCGTTATATATCGCCTTTTAGGGTCGCATTGCCGATTAACTGGATAATTCCGATATTCATGACATGACATTATTTTTTTTAAGAATTTGATGTGACGTTTACGCAAAAGCTTCGTCTGGTTGAATGAATAACAGTCCTTCATGTGCATCAGCAGGAAGAGTATATATAAATAAACACACACAAAGACACGGATCCACACACACACACATATATATATATATATACATATATATATATATATATATATATATATATATATATATATATATATATATATATATATATATATGCGTTTGTCGATATATAAGAAACGTATTGCGCACAACGAAATTTTACAGTTCTTGAATTGCAAGCAAATAAAAGTATTAAGACGATAAAAGTCATATTTGGGAAATATAAAAACACGAAAACCTGAAGTCTTACTCCGTTATTTTGCACATGTAAAAATAAAATACCTCGAAATAAAATGCTTGAGTGTATAAAATCTAAGAAACTAATCATACCAACACTATCATACTAGACAAACATAGAACAACAGCTGAAGAAAGATTCAAAATGAAAAACGAAGAAACTGGGGAAAAAATAATAAAAAAGTGAGTAGAATTTCATCGCATTACCTCTTATCAGCAAGAGACAGATGAGAGGGCCCGACCCAGCGTGTAATTGGTTTTGCTCTAAATCATTACATTCCAACATTTCCGCCAATCAGATTCCTGCAACTGAAGAGCAGTATCTTCCGTAATGGTTTGCTGGTCGCTGAAAAGGACCTCATATTAGGTCATCAATCAAGCCCTGGTCTTTCTGCATCGTGCTCTAATAAACTGAACCTCACGTATTGCTTCTCATTTGAGTCGTGTGATGCGAGATGCATCACACATCATCGGTTAGGGAGTCCACTTAAACGAGTTGTATTTATCGCTGGGTTTTGGTGAATGTCCGTCCGAAAATTCCTGATGCGTTGTTGATTCACCCTTTGTAAAACATGGATTGTGATTCGTGCAAAAAAAAAAAAAAAAAAAAAAAGTTCGTGCTGGGATGAGCTCCGTTATCATACGTGTATGCATTTATTTCTCTGTCAGATGAATTTTTTTTTGTTTTTCTTTTTATTTATTAATCATTCCATCACGCTCTTCTCTGTTCTTTCGTTTATTCCCAAAATGTCATTCGGTGCAGTGAAAGCTTTATCTGGAAGTTAATTAAGTGGTTCAATGTATGATCATGAAATAATTTTAACAAGATCTTTCATTAAAAATTATGGCTGCATAAGCAGGGTTTCATTCATAATGATTTTTCTCTATTTCCTTAATAATTGGTTTCTCTGCAGAAGAAAGATCCCGTATTAACTGTCCAATATTCATTTCACATTAAAGGGAGTGTACAGACATGAAATGAGTACAGGACAATTATTACGTGACCTTTCTCCCACAGAAAAGGGAATTATTAGCAAAACAGAGGAACTTTATCACAAACTAAACACTACTGATGTAGCCATAATTTTTAATGAAAACACGTTTACGAGAGGGGTCTCCTTCCTAAAATAATATTAATAATAACCATAAGCTGAGGTAAATTTCAAATAGCTCTTTATTCACGAATTTTATTTCTCCTCGTGCATCTCTGAACCTACGCAATTCAATTACGCGTAACAATAGTTGCGGTCCTAAGCTCTTTATAGTCGAGGATTCCAATAATATCGATCATAAAAATCCGGATTTACGACTCGATTCGGCGAAAGTTAAGACCAGATGTTGCAAGTTAATGGAGAATAAAATGGGTACCAAAAAGGTCCAAATAGATTATGAGTTATTCTCCCCCCCCCTCCTTTTTTTTTTGCGAGATGCTCTACAGTTTGTCAAGTGCTGAGATGTCTTCTGTGAATTCCATTAGACCTATGATTGTTGCCTAAAGCTTCTTGTTAAATTCCTGTGATGGTTGATCTTTAAATCATACTATTCTTTGTTTTCATTGTAAATGAGTTAATATGAATAATTCGAAATACGAATGTATGTTATACACCTACGATAAAATTACAAATACAACGCTAAGCGAGAGAGAGAGAGAGAGAGAGAGAGAGAGAGAGAGAGAGAGAGAGAGAGAGAGAGAGAGCAGTAAGAGGTGGGTCTTTTAGACATTAATAATTCTGAATGCTAAGATAATTACACCTAATGTTGGTACTTCATTACAGTTAGTCTACAAACCACAGTCTAAGGCTTTATACATATTTCTATTTGAATTCATAGTTACCATAAGCAAAAATAAAAACACACACATACACACATATATATATATATATATATATATATATATATATATATATATATATATATATATATATATATATATATATATATATATATATATATATATGTGTGTGTGTGTGTGTGTGTGTGTGTGTGTGTGTATGTATAATTCATGGGCTAACATAGGTGTCTGACTGCCGTCCAGAATAAAATGTCTTAAAAACACAAAATTCAATAATTCGCTTATCTAATTTCCTCCATATTTCCTCTGCTTCTTTATATTTTCAGAGCGTGACATCATCTGGTCTGAATATATCGCAGGTTTTTATACTTTCAAGACAAGCATTATTTAAAAAAATGACGAAATTTATTCTTTAGGATTCTTATTTAAAGCCATTCACTTTTCATTTTTTGTGGGAATTCCCAAGCCTACAATACAATAATTTTGACAGCCGTCTAGACGTATTCCATGGAATTCTAAAACGAAACCCACTGTGCCCTGTTAATTTTTACAGCCCTCTAGACGTATTCTATGGAATTCTCAGACATAATTAAAACTTTTTCCCCCAATTTTCCCTTTTCAGAGATGGCAAGTTACCCAGGCTTCTGCGGGAGTGCGTTGGCTCCGTCAGGTGTGTGGCAGCCATGTTGGTCCACGTGTCACCAGCGGCTTCGTACTACCAGGAGACCTTGGCTACCGTACAACTGGCTTCCAGAGTCCACAGACTCAGAAGAAGAAGAATCAAGGTAGTGTAGCTCGTGATGTTGAAGTTTCTACCACGCAGTCTTCGGTTCTATGAACCTGCTTTAGACTCGATCACACAAACACGCACGCACGCAAATATATATATGTTGTATATGTGTATATATAGAAATATATATATATATATATATATATATATATATATATATATATATATATATATAGAAATCATCAACACACAATATGTGGAACAGAAATAAGTTTCTACCATGTCAGTGGATGAACCCAGGTCCTCAGCGCCCTTGTCCACCTAAGACCCTGGTTTGACATGACTCGAAACACAAACATATATATATATATATATATATATATATATATATATATGTATATATATAAAAGTTTTAAGTCCTCGGTTATATACCCTGCTTTAGACTCTGAACACAAACACAAATATATATATGTATTATATATGTATATATATAAATAAATATATATATATATATATATATATGTATATATATACATACATATATATGTGTGTGTGTGTGTGTGTGTGTGTGTGTGTAATTTTCTTGCACAGAGGGGGAAAAATAAAGTATGAAATTTGTTCGGACTATTTTGTAGCCTAAGATTCTCATGTGCTTAATTATTTACGTGCTGAAGTTCAAGGTTAAACTACAGCAAATTTCCTACAAAAACAAATAAGCACAGAAGCACTTGAGAGTGTTGGGCTTTTGAGGAGGTAGGAGGCCATGTGAGGGGCGTTTGCTTCAGAACTGGGCAAAATTACCACTGCAAAAGAGGGTATTTTTAGTTACATTTGTCTTTCTGTCTACCTGTCAGTCATTACGATTCCGGGAAAGCTAATGAAATTATTTTTTATTTATTTTGTCATACTTTACGTAATGCTCAAACTTGAGATTAAAATGGACAAAATTAAACAAAAGTTGAGAAGCATTCTGTGATAAATCCTTTGATTTTGGTGTTTCGCTTTATTCATTTTGCAGTTCAGATAAGGCACGATATCCTTGCGTGTGTTCATGAGTTAGTGTTAAAGTATACAAGATTACTGAGGAAAATATTTCAGCACATTAAAAACTCTCCCTCTTAAATTAATTATGACTTTCAGTGACATTTTACTGTTGATTTTCACACTGAATAATTTTATAATTTCCGTGTTTTGCAGCCACTTCTAACAGTCATGTATTTTATGTTCAAGAGCATTTAAAAAGATTTATCTTTTACGAGAACAATTCAGTCCACATCTAATAAGACCAAACTTTGGCAAAACGTTCATTTATAATTACACAGACAATGTGAGAGGTCGTGAGTCATGTTCCGAGTAGCTTCTCCAACTTTCAGGTCTGAAATCTGAAACCATTTAACAACTCTCATCATAACTTTTTTTTCTAACAACCTGTTTTAATGGAAAAGTCATCGTTAAACATGTACAAATATTGGTGTATGATGGTAGAAAAAAATTTTTTTGCTATTTTAATAACAATATCTTAAAATAAGGGTGAATTAGAATCTGCTACATATTTCCTTTTATTTAATTTAGTCATAAACGATAAAACTGCCAATATATATCTAATAAAAATCAATTTAACAGCCAGCTTCCCCATTCTGTTTTTTTTAGGACCAAAACTTATTCCAATCTTTATTCTTTTTAGACATGAATATTTTCTCGATACATTTTCTACAAAACGTAATTTCCACCCGTCCACCATTACGCTAATTCCGCAATTTCCTTGTAACGTAATTACGTATCATCTGCGTAAATATATCTACCCGTAGCCTACATCCAACATCTCCAACCCCCCTCCCCACCCCCGCCCCGGGTCATCCACTTATCCTTCACCATCCATACTCGTTTAACACTTTCTTGCCTCTTACTTGAAATCCCACTTGATCTCCTACGAAAATTACTCGGGGGGCCTCTTCTCCGGATACATCTTTGAGCTGATCGCCATATTTCAGTTTATTGGAAAATGGGCTTTGCGTGATCGTACTCAATTACGTTGGGATACATTCCAGGATAGCGTTAATGTACTTGCAATAATTTAGCATGCATATATAGATGATAAATAATATACACATATGTATATAAATATATATAAATATATATATATATATATATATATATATATATATATATATATATATATATATATATATATATGCATATGTATATATATATATATATATATATATATATATATATATATATATATATATATATATATATATATATATATATATATATATATATATATATATATATATTTATATTGTTCCGTACATCAGTAAACTACTACAACAAAACTGAACACCTTGTACACAACACTTCTTCAGCATCAGCAATTTTATACTGTACCTAGACTCAAGGGTTATACACTTCCTCGCTGGTCGAGTCGGTAGAGTTCTCGGCTAGCACTCTGCTAGGCCCGAGTTCGAGTCTCCGGCCGGCCAGTGAAGAATTAGAGGAATTTATTTCTGGTGACAGAAATTCATTTCTCGTCATAATGTGGTTCGGATTCCACAATAAGCTGTAGATCCCGTTGCTAGGTAACCAGTTGGTTCTTAGCCACGTAAAATAAGTCTAATCCTTCAGGCCAGCCCTAGGAGAGCTGTTGATCAGCTCAGTGGTCTGGCTAAACTAAGGTATACTTAGCTTTTATTTGTAATATGTCGACCCCATATACATACTTACTATACCACTTCAATTTGTCTTGCACGCGCTCTCTCGCTTCCTGAATATTAATGCCCTTTTATTTAAAACATCATCCATAACATCACCTTAAACTCTTTCGGATTTTTGTCCTTACTCCAAAAACCTCGAAAATAAACTTAAATGTCACCATTTTATAGTCTTCCAGTTTCCCTTGGTGACCAACCCACCAGAAAACACTCTGGTCCATCTTTCACCTATTGAGCTTCTGAACGCACCTTCATCTTTGTAAATTTCTTACCCATTCAACAAACTTAATCAACAAATAGAATTATTCATCTCATGAGGTTCAGCTTCCTTCTTTCATTTGCATTTAACATCAACAATTCATTACCATAAAGGAGAGTCAAATCAACAATCCTTTGATATATCCCAATAATTGATCCTCTTCCCTTCAAAATATTTTGCACAGGCCCACTTACCTTCTTTGTTTCATTATTTGCTCTCTAGTACCCATACAAATCAGACATAACCATTTTTCAACAGTACATGTTTTTGCTCAAATGCTACGCTCTCGTGGTTCCACATATACTCGTAACATTATTTTTTGAAAAAATAGCATTACAGTTTATAAAGAAAGACCGAAAAATTTCGTGTCTTAAATAGGGTGACGCAAGTGGGGTGGACCCTTCTGGTTCTCGGTAAGTCTCCTTCAGTGAGTTTGCTCACACTGTGGAATATTCTTGACCACAGCCAATGTAATGCCCATTGAAATTTGGGTCAACCGGTGATTGTTGGCCCAGGATCGAAACATTGATCTTGAAAATGCGAACCCAGTGCTCTTCCATAAAGATGTTAACTCAGAACAAAGACCGCCACATATCAGTTTAGGAAACACAGAAGTGAAGTGATGGGTGAATATCTTGATTAGAACATCTAAGCATATGTAAACAATCATTTAGCCACTGCTCACCATCATTTCTTCTTACATAATACGTTCTGTGTATGACACTGTTATGCTCCTTAAAGCAAAACTGCTAGTGAATTATTTTCTGAGCTTGCCAATAGTCAATATCCTAATATCAATTCTACCATGGAGCATGAAAACAAAGATTGCTCACTTTGCTTTTAACTGTAAAATTTTTGTATTGATGTTAATCATTATAACTTTCTGGTATTTTTTAGCTATGATGGTGAAGCTACGCTTTGGAACGTTGGCCAAAAAAATGAACTATACATAACATACATACATACATACAGTAGTATATATATATATATATATATATATATATACATATATATATATATATATATATATATATATATATATATATATATATATATATATATATATATATATATATATATAAATATATATATATATATATATATATATATATATATATATATATATATATATATATATATATATATGTATATATATAATATATATGTATATATATATATATATACAGTATATATTATATATAAATAATATAATGACATATATCTCTGTGTATGTATTTGTGTATAAATATAAACAAATAAACAATGACAAATGTGTAAATGAAACTATACACGATAACAAACAAAAGGCAAATTATGTTCTAAACATCAAAGAACTCACTATATTAAACCTCAGCGAGTAAAGGAAAGTTAGAGTATATCTCCCCAACTGAAAAACGATGCTGTGTATTATGGCCAAAGACAAGCGGACAGACAGAAAGAAGGAGGACCCAACGAAGAGAGACGGGGAGAGCCGTTCCAACCCCTACTGAGTCAGTGATTAAGTTGCAGCCCCAACAACACCTTAATTGATGAGTTGTCAGCGAGCAAATAGTTCACACTCAGGAATTATTTGAACAGGGGGAACGCAAATGGCCTTACTCCTCCGGATTAGTCGTTTTGTGGCACTGGCTCACTCGAGAGTTCGAAGCCCTCTCCGAACCCTCACAAATCCCGGCTTCGGTCGCTTTACGGAAAGCAGCTCTGTTAGGTTTCCGATCATTTGGACTCTTTGATACACGGCGGTCCCTTTTCATCCCGCATTGAGTCCGGGTTTCGGTTAATTTGACGCCTTTTCGTGGTTTAGAAGGACTGTATTGTGTTACCTTCTCGTTTTAAACGGCTAATATGTACAGATGAGGTTATACAGTGAGCTTTATAGCATATATACATAACACTCAATCATCTTTTTAACAATTGTCTTTGAAGGATGAAAACGTGCGACTTTTATTTTATAAAATATGGGAACGACCCAAGCATAAGGTTTATTTAGACCAAAGGTGACCACTTCCAAAGGTTAGGACTTTGATAACATACTCTAAAGGTAAAATCCGATAAAAACATTCCCTAAATTAACGGACATATTATCAGAGATGCAAATGAATTAAAAAAAAAAAGATATTAAAATGAACAAATAAATAAAGATAAAGTTGAACAGATAAATGAAAATTACAAAACATTTTCAATGGCTGTAGGCGGACGGTTACACATTAAAAAAAAAAAAAAATAAAAAAATAAACAAGAAAATTATTCATTTTTCTAAAGCCGACCTCGTAATATCCGAATATTAAAATATTAATTTAAACCAAACAGAAAGAGAGGAAATGACAGAAACAGATATCAATAAAAAAAAAGGTGAAACAAATGGACGCCTATATCATCCATTTTATTAGAGCTCGTAGCTTCCGGGTATCATCAGAGATATGAAGTTAAAACACAGAGGGAGAGGTCAGAGGGATGATCCCGTCCCACGGGTTTCTAATTAATGAAAACGAGCTACGGATAGAGATTAAAGCGCTCAGAGGAATTAAGGTGGATTAGAACTTATGACTGGAAGAAGAAGAAGAAGAGGAGGAGGAGGAGGAGGAGGGGAAGACACAAGAGGACAGAAAGAGGGGGCAAATAGGACAAAGAAGGAAATATAAAGAGGAAGAAATAGGGAAAAGCTAAAGTAACAGTGACAAGGAATTGGCGACATCAAAGAACAATTTAAAAGAAGAGAGATGGAAGCAGAAGGCAGCTGAAAGATAGCGAAGAAGGATGGGTTGAGGCAGTTAAAACGAACAATAATTAACGTTTACAAGGACAATAAGAATAAACAAGTGAATAAAATCGGAGAATTTCAGCAAATTGTGAAAGAAGCACATAAAATTACTGTGAGAATAAAACCACAAAGAAGCTCTGTCTTTTGATTAGTTTGAAACTGATCGATGACGTTTTTCCGCCATCAGTTTTTTTGTTATTGGTTTAAAAATCAATGAAAGTTACAGAAACTGTGAGAATAAAGCCACAAATGGTAGATAGCTCGTCTTTAAATGATTAGTTTGAAAAATGAACCATTCGTTTATAGATGTTTTTCAAAAATTCCGTATTCATTTTTATATGGGTTAAGAGGTGCCTTCTTTTTTTGATTTGGCGGGTGGGGTTTAAAAATCACTCGGTAGAATTTTATTACCGAAACCCCTCCCTTTCTCCCAGCAGCACGAGGAGAACTGGGCGGGTAGTCCGACAGTTCGAGACGTGTGAGGTGTCTGTTATGTTTTTAAAGATGTTGGAGTGGCTTTGTTTATTATTAGTCATAACATCCATTTGCTTTCAGCAAAATCCGTTGAGCATACGTAATCCCGGACACACGGATAGCAGTTTCCGCCTCTGACATATATGAACGCCACAGGCTTCTATGAAGTCTGTACACCAACCAAGCCATCGATCTATATATATATATATATATATATATATATATATATATATATATATATATATATATATATACATTTATATATATATGTATGTATGTATATATATATATATATATATATATATATATATATATATATATATATATATATACATAATATATATATATATATATATATATATATTTATATATATATATATATATATATATATATATATATATATATATATATATATATTTTTGAATAAGGCCAAAAGAGACAAAACTGAAAGCAGGCACTGTATCTTCTCTTAATTCCTTCTCTATATCAATCGTTAAATCGTTTTGTTTATAATAGCTGTTCCATAATTCCTTGAGCGTGTATATACATGCATACGCATATACTTACATAGCTACAGGATCACAAAATTACCTACAATTAAGATATATACATACTGTCGAAGAACCTGTACGCCTTGGCAAAAGTAAGTCAAATGCAGAAATGTATATTTCTTAAGAAATTAAGGTAGCTTACTATTGCATTCTTTGTATTCCAGATATGCTAGAATGCTTATATTCCATATAAATGTAGTTTTGATAATTTAAACTATACATGATATTGGAAAATTTGTATTCCTTGGCAAAAGTAAGTCAAATGCAGAAATGTAAATATTTCTTAAGAAATTAAGGTAGCTTGTTGCATTCCTCGTATTCTAGATCTGTTGGAATGCTTATATTTCATACACATACAGGTATGATATTTTGATAGCTGCGTTCTGCTTTTGTATTGCAAAGAATAGAGGTAAGTGACAGACATTCCTCATTTAGAATGAACCGCAGTCACTCCTATAACAGACCTCGCATGAGGATATTGAAACGCCGCTTAAAAAAAAATGTCATATCTACCATATTATCACAGTTTTCCATGGAAAGCGTAAATGTGGTTAAGGGAATATGGCAAAAGCAATAATCTCCTTCAAGTTTCCACCCAGTTTAGATGGAGTAGAGTACTTTCGTCTATTCAGGCCAGTTTCCCATTTGATCTAAGCCTCAAATTACATGACTGGTGGCTAGGCGACTGTACAGTGTTGTAGACAGGGAGAAGAACATTGATCTAGCAACTTTATCCTACCTATGTATGTGTATGTATATATATTCTATTTCTTACTGCTGAAGACTATAAACATACATATGACAATGACTTTAGAGGCACCTTCATATTTCTCAAATATAAAAAGCAAGGTAGGATGATGATTATATATCCGCACCATTTAATTGTTTTCACGACAAGATTTTTCCCTTTAGAGGTGGGATCCTTCCTTCATAATGTTTTTCTTTTTTTTTATTCCTACTGCCAGTTAAAACATGCAATAAAGTAGGCCTATTATAAAAACTTTAACACCCACATAACTTTACTTGTTAGAGAGAGAGAGAGAGAGAGAGAGAGAGAGAGAGAGAGAGAGAGAGAGAGAGAGAGAGAGAGCAGGGTGAAATTTTGGAAATGAGGAGGAAGAATAATTGAATTCCACTGGGGAAGAGAGGAGAGAGAGAGAGAGAGAGAGAGAGAGACAGAGAGAGAGAGAGAGAGAGAAGGGGGACAATCGAGACGGATTCTCTAACCGTGATAAATGAAAGGAAGGCTACAGCGCTTCGTTAAAAATGCAAAGAAAAAAAGGTAGATGGGAAAAGGAACAATTGAGAACGGGAGGAATTAGAGCGAGGAGATGGGACGCTGTCAAGTCTAAAAAAAAAAAAAAAGTCGAGACAGAGAAAAAAGATATTAAATGGATTACTGTATCACCAAGTGAAGCTGGGAATCCAGAGCGATATATCCATTGGGGTCTTATCTGAATCTGTTACATACTTTTTATTTATTTATCTATTTATTCATTTTATGAAATTCTATGTATCTATTTTGATTCTTGGGTATAGCTCGGTTGCATTGGCGTGGCAAATAATGTTCTTTAATGGCTTGCAATGTGATTGTTATATTTGTCTTTGAGTAAAGCTTGTATTATCTTCGCCTAAGAAGTTATACTAAGGTAGTGTATGTTTGTTTCTAAAACTGCCCAAAAGATATCTCAGAATACTGCTGGTGGCTTTCTGTTCAGTTGTGTGAGAATCTGGGCTGTGGACCAAGGAGAATCAATAGGTTTTTACCTTGATCCAAAACCGATTCCTCTCCCTGGAGTTTAGTTTAAAAAAGATAAATATGCAAATAATATTTGTTCTAAGGTTAGCAGCTGGAACAGCAAATGCAACAACAACCAGCGTATAGCTATCTATAATAAACTAAATTATTTATACATAAGATTTGGTATAATATGACATTAGTATTTTTAATTGTTATCATTAGTATGGATACCAACATCGGTGGTTAAAAAAATTACTGGAGTCCTTTTTTTTTTAATTTTTGGTAATAATACAGTTCTTGGAGGATACATAAGGACTCTTCTTAAGTATAGAATTCTTTTTTAAAAGAATATATAATAACAGTACACGAATCTCTTTTTCAAAGGCTGCTGCCCCCATTCGTCAGAACAAATACAAATAGGCAACTGTTCTGGGGAGTTGAAGAATTTTGCTATGACGTAAATTACGAAAATCTACGCCAACAGGGTTTTTTTTTTTGTCTGCGGCATGTGATCGCTCCTTGAATACCAAGAAATATCTCGTTATTAACTTCAAGCGAGCAACTGGGTATTAAAAACTGAGTCATCAAAAGATTGAACAACTTGCATGAGTACTGTTATTTTTGCCTTTCTCAATTATATTGTATTAACGGTCCGAGAGGTTCGGTAGGACAATAGGTACCAGCCCCAGGCTCGGGAGTTAAACAGTGGGCCTAGCGACACACTGGCCACGTGTCATAGGCACTGGAACCTGTCCCCCACTGGCTGTCGGCCTAAGAAACAGGAGATGAGCGCCTGCCCTATGAGCCTACAGAGGCCCAGGAGGGCTTTAACTTAACAAACATTCTAACGATACTAGAAAACACTCTGAAATCGTATATATCAGGAAATGGAACCACCAACACCTCGCACAAAAAAAAGGAAAAAGACTGAATCTGCAATTGAACCTAAACTATCTTTTCCTTGGCTCTCCATAAACGTCATATAAACCAGTATTGAAATATTTTGCTGTATTTATGCACGGAAAGACTCGGGTGAAAAAGTAATCTACTTTTAATTTCGTTGCAGTAAGTAATAATATTACATAGTGGTCGATTTAGATTTGATATATTGATGCTGTGGAGGTGTTGTCCTACATATTTATTTTTGTGTCATGAATTCCCACTTTTTGAGAATAAAAAAAAACGTTCCCTTGAACTGACAGACTTTTTAGATTTATATAATCCAATAAGCAAGGTTTATTATCAGAATGTATTTATTGGAGTCTGGCTAATATAAAAAATCAAAAGAAAAAGTTTATCAGACGATAAAGAACGAAAGAATAACATCCAAATAAAAGCGATTTGAGAGTGTAAACTTTCTTTTTATTTCTCGTGACAACAATAAATTCAAACGAAGGGAAGATGGCGTGAAATTTCCCGACCTGGACACAAAGATTCTAAATTTCTACTTAAAACAGCCTGAGGTAATTTTCTAGATGTACACCCTAGCTGAAGAGCCTTGTGGTGAAGAAGAAGAAGAAGAAGAAGAAGAAGAAGAAGAAGAAGAAGAAGAAGAAGAAGAAGAAGAAGAACCAAAAAATCAAGAGTGTTTTGAAGGTTTAATCAAATATTCTTTGCCAGAAGAAGAAGAAGAAGAAGAAGAAGAAGAAGAAAATAAAGAGCGTTTTGAAGGTTTAATCAAATATTCTTTGCTAGAGTCTTTGGATGCTTAGACAAAAGACCTCTCCTTTACAGATGATTAAAGGAGAGTCTGCTAAAAGATCAAACACACTGGTGAGTCTTTTGATGTCGAAATGACAGATGTTATTATATAAAAACGGAAATAGTAAGTGTACACATAATGGATTAAACTTATATTAGATGATCAGACTTAGTTATCAGTGAGGGTATACAGAAAGGGATGTTTTCTCTTTCATATAAAAACACGTTTTTTAGTTATGTATTGCAACTAATTTATTGATAGAGAGAGATTAGACAGAACGTGTAAACTACCAACAATAAACCTAATTTAGAAGTTTGTACAGGAATATACAGTATTTGCCGCCTAATTCAGCTTCAAGTTTAATGGGTTGAAAGCATAGACTTTTATCGCCATTAGGATTTCTTTTTTCAAAAATGTTGTTGCGAAAAAAAAAAACCTGGCAAAAAATAAAGGCCTGGAAATGTCATCATCCAGTTTCGAGTGGAATTCCATTTCCTGGAGGAGAGAAAACATCGATTACCCCGAAAAGGCATCAAACAATTCTGCAAATAAAACACGAGCATACTCGACGAGGATGAGAGTGCGAAGCCAGTAAATCTAATTTGCAAGGGTTTAACGAGCCAAGGTGGCTCTCCATTTTGATAAATGACTTCAAAGACTTCCTCCTTGAGAGTCCTCGAACGAGTGGAAGTAGATGGCATTAGTCGAGGCACAGACAGTCCGCAAATACCAGGAGCACTATCGAGTGCTCTCGAAGTACTCCGCGGATAATGGCGGGCAACAGGGTAGTTCGTTAGAGAGACCAGAAAACGCTCTTTCTTGGTTCTGTTATGATCGTTGCTAAGAGGATTGGGGCCAGAGCTAAAATATCTACGACACGCGACGATCTTTCTTCGAGGGGGGATTTGAGATGATGGCAAATGCTGTTAACTTGGTGTACACATAAAGGGAAGGACCTCAGCACGCCCCTTGAACTCAACCAAAGGGAATAGGAAAAAAGTACAGTTCGATCGAGTTTATTGTCTCACTGTTTATTTCGATTTAGATCAGAGTGAGGATCTGACTAGATATTTATAACAGATACGGATTTAACTAGATAAATATAACAGATACTTCCGAGTAGAGGGACTCCTCACACTTGCAGTAACGTAGAACAAATTATTCATTCTCGGCGTAAGATGTCAGGACACGCTTCTAGAATTCATAATTTCCGTACAAGTGACCTCAAATGAGGTCCACCTGAACCCTATTAGAATCATAAGAGGGTTCTGATTAAAGGAAGAAGGGTTCCTTAGGCCATGCCAGAAATTTGTGCCCGATTGTCTGGCGGCTTTTGATGGAAGCGGCAGAGAAAGAGATTGACGCGGAAGTAGAAAGTTAATGAATCAGAAAATGGAGGATGAGGAAAATACCTTCAACGCCGATGACGATAGAGAGTATATGAGAAGTTGCCAAATAGGCTTAAGTTCTGGTAAGTGTTATATATTTATTGCTAGAAGTCATAATTGTGATATACAAATGCATCGAACTTGATAAACCGGTTGAAGGCTGTTAATAGTATTTAATTGACAAGTTCACCGAAGTTACATTTCTTCATAAATGAAAAAGTAAAGCTTTTTAACAACAGGCTGAGTGAAAATTCAAAATGATTACCACATACTAAAAAGAGAGAATCTTAAACATCACGGTCTAAACAGCAAAGCTTTGGCTTACCACATCATTGAAGGAAGGGGAAAAGTTGTTCTAGTAGTAATGTTCAAAATATAGGGAAAGGTTAAAAAAGAGCGTCTTTCACACATTTAAGATCCCTATGCTCTTTTCGCGTTTTTCGCTTGATTGCTTATCCTGTGACCCCTGTGTTCTTCAAGTAAATAGAAAGGCCTTCTTTTAATTATGACCATAAAAGAATTAAAATGCAATTACAAGATGTACATGCATATATATATACAGTATATATATATATATATATATATATATATATATATGTGTGTGTGTGTGTGTGTTTGTTTGTGTATAAATTAAAAATATATATACTTTTTATATATATATATATATATATATATATATAAATATAGATAGATAGATATAGTATATATATGTATATACTGTATACATACACAGTATATAATATACAATGTATATGTATATATACTGTATATATAAATTTATATATATATATATGTATATATATATATATATATATATATATATATATATATATATATATATATATATATATATATATATATATATATATATATATATTGTAAATAGACCATTTTCATTGAGGAACTCTCTCTAGGGAAAATCAAAATAAAAGTTAACGTTTATCATGTGACTGCAACATGCAGGCTGAACCCCCCTCTGCGGGAAAGTATCAGTCTCTCAACTAAAAGGCCATAGAATGATAAAACATCTGCATGAACCTTTATATCAACGCACTATAAGCGTTATATTACGACAACTGTTATTTATAAATCTATCCTCTGGACTTTCATTTCTCAAAAATCATCAAACGAATGGCCAGTGGTATGGAAAAATGTTCAGGTTTGTTTCTTAATTAAACTTTCAAAAATATTGAATATGTAAACTTTAGAGCGGCTGGAAAAGACCCGACGTCTCGAGACTCCAGTCCGCAGCCAAATCGAAAAATCTGACGAATAGACAGAAAGGTCAATGAAGGACTAAGTGATCGGCAAAAATTAGTCGATTTCTTACTTTTTGCTTTTTTTAAGCTACTTTTGTTTTGTCAAATTTTGCTTTGCAAGTTAATAGTCTTCTGCAAATAATAATAATAATAATAATAATAATAATAATAATAATAATAATAATAATAATAATAATAATAATGATTTTCAAAGGACACATAATCAAACTGTTTTCTTTTAAGTATAACTGTTAATAAGTGAATCTTAGATATTAAAATATTTTGCATCATATTAAGGTCAAGTAATCATATCCATAACAGCAAAAGAAGCTAATCAAAAGAATATGGAAAGCAAAACGAAGCCAGTGATTAAAAGCCAGTGATTTAAAAGGACCAAACTCATTTATAAATGGGGAAGGACTGCTTCAACCAGAATCATGGAAGGACGATCTTTGCTTTCATTAAACAGACATCAAAATAAGAACTTTTCTCAAGACGCCAGAACTGGTTCTTTTGGCAATTGAATGCTCACAGTGCAGACGATCAATCCTCAGGAGGCTAGATTTATGAGTGGAAGAGCAAGTTCAGAGTCAAACAGAGAAGTCTTAAGAATTCTTTACACGATATTCGTGTTCGCTGGAAACTTGACTTGAAACGGCGTTGCTCAAGAAATTTTCGGCTATCTTTCAAGCTCCAGTCAAGGTGGTCGTAAGCCACCGCTAGTCATCTTGTAGAAATACGTAACTTGTTTGACGACTGCAATTTCACTTATAAACTTATAAAGCCTGGATTCTTGGCAGGTTTTAAGCCACAGCAATTTAACCTCTTCATTATGCGGTATTTGCTCGCTGAATGGACCACTTTGAGGTCTTAAGAAAGATTTTTCTTCTTTTGGAATAAGTCGGGATAATGAGGGCCACGATCATCTTATCGAAATTCTTAGCGATGCAATTTTATAATAAAAGCGATATTTAACAATTTCTTGGAGCTTTCGTTTCTATACGTTTTTCACAGGTCTTCACTAATTTACCTATGAATAAATGTTTTTATTTGCATGAATACATTCTCGTATGCTGAGAAAGTATATAATTAAAAGGAAAAAAAATATTATTTTTCATTTGCAATCACATATTTGTAGAGTCTCTTGTATCTGGTGAGAATATCTGAGTGTAACTTACGAAAAAACAACTAAAAAATGCGCCGAAGTTTCTTCGGCACAATCGAGTTTTCTGTACAGCGTATAATGCTGTATTAAACTCTCAGCTACAGCCCATGAAACTCTCAGCATGATCATGGCTAACTTTAACCTTAAATAAAATAAAAACTACTGAGACTAGAGGGCTGCAATTTGGTATGTTTGATGATTGGAAGGCGGATGATCAACATACCAATTTACAACCCTCTAGCCTTAGTGGTTTTTAAGATTTGAGGGCGGACAGAAAAAATGCGGACGGACAGTCAAAGCCATCTCAATAGTTGTCTTTAACAGAAAACTAAAAAGAAGGGCTTAGAAATCTAGATTTCTGAGGCAGCCTCTCTCACCAGTTTTCCTTTCCTTCCTGCAGCAGCCACGTAACTGCTATTCTTTATCTCGACTTCTAAGCAGCCCCAAGATGCAATTTTGCAAGTGGGGATTTCTGAGAAAACTTCTGGCGTACTTTCTCCTTTACGTAATTTTTCCTTTATATAACGGGAAGATTGCTCCTATTTTTATAGTTTAATATGCTATATTTAAGACGCTAAACCTAGTTTAATGGCAGGACTTGTAAAGGAATACATGATTAATTTCGTATTATAATCTAATCTAAGGTTCATTCTCCACCATTTTGCAGAAGAGCTTGTCAGTCAATAGGGAGGTGAAATATAAATAAGATTACCTGAGAGAGAGAGAGAGAGAGAGAGAGAGAGAGAGAGAGAGAGAGAGAGAGAGAGAGAGAGAGAGAGAGAACATATGATCTAAAAAAAAAAAAAAGTCTCTGAAGAGAAACGAAATAGGTGAGAGAAAGAACTCTCCTACAGTGGCAAAAAGAAATTTGTCTGGAGACTTTTTTTACTGCGTTGAATCTCGATTGATAAGAGAGAGAGAGAGAGAGAGAGAGAGAGAGAGAGAGAGAGAGAGAGAGAGAGAGAGCAATCCAGTGACAAAAACAAGAAATTTGTCTTGGGACATTTGTTACAGGTTAGAATTTCTTTTCCTTTTCCCTGCATGGCACCCTCATAAAGTGGGGCTTTTCCAATATCGCACGTTGTCTGTTGCGCGTCTCATCCAATTGATATTGAAAATCTCTACCTTATTGGCAGCTGGGTATTTCGAGTTGTCGTCAGGCGATAAGTTTTGCGTGAGTGGGTGCTGAGGAGTTTGTTGGGTTACCAGCGAAGATTTGTGGAAATATGAGTCATGTTGAATAATAACAATAAAGATAATAATAATGATAATAATAAATGGTTATGTCAGTAAAAGATCAAATAAGTAAAACTGCAAGCGTCACTTACAGTAAATTGGCACAAATCAGTTCTCATCACCATCATCTCCTATACATATGGTATGAATCCATACAGTGAACTTCATTTCGAAGAAAATTCTGAGAACTGCAGGCTAAGTAAAATTTTCAATCAAGGAAAAAGAAATTTAAAGCAAAAAAAAATAACACAGAAAGACACTAAAGTAAGCAGGAAAACTAACTGAAGAGAAAGAGTTCAGTAATAACGAAATATGAATATAAGATAAAATGTTTGTGGGATGTATAAAGTAGAGAGAGAGGAAAAAAAAGAAGCAAGTAAAGAGAGGAGAGAGAGACGAAGCAGGAAAAGAAACTATATGACGAGATAAGAAGAGGAACTTCAAGGGATAGGGATAGGCGTTGGGGGAGCATGGCTGACGAGTTGGGAGGAGGGGGTAGACTAGGGGGGCGTTTATATGGGGGGTGGATGGGGAGGGGAGGGGGCTCGTGATGGGAGCGAGGTCGGTATTACTGATCGATTACTTGAGGTAATTCGGTTTCCTGTCTGCTGTTGGTCGAGAGGCTCTCTCTCTCTCTCTCTCTCTCTCTCTCTCTCTCTCTCTCTCTCTCTCTCCCTACAAGTTTTATAGGTGTTCTCCAGCCACTCCGTCCTTTTCTGCGGTTGCTTCTGCCTCTTGGAGCGAGTGAGTGAGAGCGCCGGTGGAATGAGGGAGATTGGAAAAGGCGGCCAGTATTAATAAAATCTTGGTTCTGAAAAATCGAACGTATTACGTGATCGTTTATCCTGAATTTAAGAGTGCTGTGATTAAATCAGAATTAAATCAGAATATATATATATATATATATATATATATATATATATATATATACATATATAAATATACATATACTGTATATATATATATATATATATATATATATATATATATATATATATATATATATATATATATATATATATATATACATATACATATATATATATATATATATATATATATATATATATATATATATATATATATATATATATATATATATATATATATATATATATATATATATATATATATATATATATATATATATATATATATGATGTATTCGATATCAGTTAAGTTTGCGTTCGAGGAAGCGAGAGAGAGAGACGGGAAATTAACGGGACGTTTCAGTCACTGATCAAATATTTAGTGGGGAATTTTCTTTGATTTCAAGTTTAATATAAAGAAGCTTCTGCCGAAATTGATAACTGTTTAAACAAAATTTCTTCGTCATATTGGAAAGGAAATAAGTTATGTAAGGTGAGGATCTAAACGGATACATATAAAAAGTAGTAGAAAGTAGACTAGATAATCAAATGATATTTTTCAAATCAAATATGAATCGACCAAACAAATATTAATAATCATCATTTACCGCCCGTGGAGATAAACGCTAAAAGTAAATCTATAAATAACCATGGAATGTCAGCTCAGAGAGAGAGAGAGAGAGAGAGAGAGAGAGAGAGAGAGAGAGAGAGAGAGAGAGAGAGAGAGAGAGAATAGGCGGGAGGGGGATTGAAAGTATGGCCTGATATGATCAATTGCTCGACATAAAAGAAAGAGCGAGAGGTGGTTATTCGCTTTATGTTCTTTTGCTGTGATCGAAGGAAATGAATGGAAATTGTTTTCCTTTTGATTCTCTCTCCCCTTTTTTTTTCTCTCCCTCCCAGGGAAGAGATTTGGTGATTCTTCGGGGCCATTTCCTTCGCTTATTCTCCTCCTCTGACGCTGATTAACTGCCCGTCTGATGAGAAATCATTTGGGAAACAAATTTCTTGCCTGATTCGCTCCAACCATGAAACGTGTTTTTGGGGCTGAAATTCTTAAGAGTTGAAGAAATTCGCGCTGTCTGCAGAACATGTAGTTTTTGTTTTAATTATGGTAGCTTATACAAACTAGATTTATGTTCGATCGGAAATTTACCGTATGAAAATAAAATCACGTAAGAACCAAGCAAGGGTACGCAAGATTTAATTGATTAACATGGCAGAAAAATGCTACTTAACTGAGTTGCATCACAATACTGTAACCGGAGATTATAGATAGAAATCCACAATTATGTATATCAGCAAAGCTGTATTTTTCAAAATACAATAAATAAAAAAAATAAAAATAAAAAAATGGGAGCTGCCGACAGTTGGAAAACGAGGATTCTTACTTACCAATACGACTTAAGTAGATTTTAATTTGTAATTTACGCTAGAAGATATAAATAAGATCCATGGTCGGTCAAAAATTCCGAATATCAAAATAAAACCACATAAAAACCAGGAAGAATACACATGGTATAATAAATTAACGTAGGAGAAAAATATGACAAAAAAAATATTGACAAAATGTCAAGAAAACTCGTCACAATTTTTGTGAACAACCAAACAATCTAGGGAACTGTTGGAGCAGCGTCGCTCGGTGTCACACAGACGAGAGATTTGAGTATATTTTTTAGCATTGTCTCGAGCGTCCCCACTGCCACATGTCTGTGGATCTCCGTAATGTTACTCATGTCAGTGAGGAACACTAAGCAAGGGTGGAGTGATGAATAGGGAAGACGCCAAGAGCTTAATAAAGGCAAACGCCCGGACGCGAGAAAAATTGTACCCCGTCGAAGGATGATAAATTGTGGCGGCTAAATTGTCTCTTGGTTGCTATAAAGACGCAGACAAAAGCCTCGCAGACCACAGACCACAGACGAACACACGAAGCCTTATACTGATTTAAGGGAATATCGACTTCGCTCCGAGTATATTTCGCTTTAAATCTGCTATTCAGACGCCGTGTTTCATCTCATCTTTGCATGAAATGTGACGTTATATGACCACTGAAAATGTCATAGATAAAACTATTAGAGAGAGAGAGAGAGAGAGAGAGAGAGAGAGAGAGAGAGAGAGAGAGAGAGAGAGAGAGAGGTAACTTCTGAAGTGTGTCCATTAGGACGGAGAGTTAGAGTTCGTCTTTTTATCCTATCTTTGCATGAAATGGGCCTTTATATAACAACTAAAAATGTCATATATAACTCTTACAAAGAGAGAGAGAGAGAGAGAGAGAGAGAGAGAGGTAATTTCTGAAGTGTGTCCATTAGGACGGAGGTTAGAATTCGTTTTTTTATCCTATCTTTGGATGAAATGAGCCTTTACATAACAACTAAAAATGTCATGCATAACTATTACAGAGAGAGAGAGAGAGAGAGAGAGAGAGAGAGAGAGAGAGAGAGAGAGAGAGAGAGAGAGAGAGAGAGAGAGAGAGAACTTCTGAACTGTGTCCATTAGGACGGAGAATTAGAATTCTTTTTTTATCTTATTTTTGCATGAAATGAACCTTATTCAACAATTAAAAATGTCATACCTAAACTATTACAGAGAGAGAGAGAGAGAGAGAGAGAGAGAGAGAGAGAGAGAGAGAGAGAGAGAGAGAGAACTTCAGAAGTGTATCATTAGAACGAAGAATAAAAATTGTTTTTTCTAGCACATTAAAAATGTCATAGCTAAAACTATTACAGAGAGAGAGAGAGAGAGAGAGAGAGAGAGAGAGAGAGAGAGAGAGAGAGAGAGAGAGAGAGAGAGAGAGAGAACTTCTGAAGTGTATCATTAGAACGCAGAATAAAAATTCGTTTTTTTCTAGCAGATTAAAAGTGCCATAGCTAAAACTATTACAGAGAGAGAGAGAGAGAGAGAGAGAGAGAGCAAGAGAGAGATAGAGAGAGAGAACTTCTGAAGTGTATCATTAGAACGAAGAGTAAACGTTCGTTTTTTCTAGCACATTAAAAGTGTCATAGCTAAAACTATTACAGAGAGAGAGAGAGAGAGAGAGAGAGAGAGAGAGAGAGAGAGAGAGAGAGAGAGAGAGAGAAGAGAGAGAGTGAGAAGAGAGAGAGAGAGAGAGAGAGAGAGAGAGAGAGAGAGAGAGAGAGAGAGAGAGAGAGAGAACTTCTGAAGTGTCATTAGGAAAAAGAGTAAAAATTCGTCATTTCTATCTTATCTTTGCATGAAATGAGCCTTTATATAACCATGAAAAATGTCATACCCAAACTATTACACACACAGAGAGAGAGAGAGAGAGAGAGAGAGAGAGAGAGAGAGAGAGAGAGAGAGAGAAAGCTTCTGAAGTGTGTCCATTAGGACGGAGAGTAAAAATACGTTTTTGTCTGCAACTCTTATACAAACGCACCAGTTGCGAGATACACACAGCAGGAGACACCTATTTTTAGATTATCGGTATTTCTCATATGTGGAATGAGTTCCTGTCGAGTTATACTCGTATATTCCTCATTTCGTCTCCTGCTGTTGATGACATCGGTATTAATACGATTTCTCAAATTACTAATATCAAAGATAAGAACAGAAATCACTGACGTTACGCGGAATAATATCGGTAATAACAGTCGTATTTATGTACCTATTGAAGTGTGATGTTACAATGTGTTAGAAAAGAATGGGGAAAGGTTGGAGCTTTCTCATTCCGTTATGCAGTGAATATAAGCATGCTTATTCTCAAACACACATATATACATGTGTATGTGTATATATATATATATATATATATATATATATATATATATATATATATATATATATATATATATATATATATATATAACTCCGAAGGGCTACAAGAGAAGAGGAGAGTAAGGTCTAGACAGCACCCGGGAGCGCAAGGGCATAGGCAAGATATGGGTTCATAATGCAGTGCGTCAGGGAGCTCAGAGTACTGCTGACGAGCTTTCTTTGAAGATATAGTAGTAATAAACGAATCAAATAACGTGGGCTTCATCAGCAATTCAGGAACTAAAGTATGTTAGAGGAATATATAAACAGAAGTGAAACTGGTCCAAAAAGGTCTTACCCTTCAATTTAACGTAGTATTTTTGGAAGAGGTTGACCCCAACTCCATTCTCCAATGATTGTACCTCACATCATTTGGCTCACAACCAGGTACATTTTAAACTCAACGGAAAATGTGAATCGCTTTCCTTAACCGACAACCAGATGAAATTCGAACTCAAGCAGATTGGGTTGGAATGAGATTAAGCTACAGCACTCGGCCACCTATATGATAAATCTATTTCAGTTCATACAAACATAAATCTGCATATACTAAGCTGGACTAGACTCATTCTCACCATCGTTGCCCAGTCTGTTAGGTTTGAAGTGACAAGCGTATCCAGTAAGGATGAAGTTGAGAAGATAGGATGCCATTTTGGCTACCGAGAAATATCCATATATATCTCGTAGAAGTGTCCGATGTATGTGCTGCTCTCTCTCTCTCTCTCTCTCTCTCTCTCTCTCTCTCTCTCTATATATATATATATATATATATATATATATATATATATATATATATATATATATATATAGTATGTATGTATATACATATATATATGTATATAAATACACATATATACATTTCTATATATATATATATATATATATATATATATATATATATATATATATATATATATATATATATATATATATATATATATTATGTGTGTGTGTATTGGTGTGTGTATTTAGATTTAACTTCCTTACTTTTCTCGTCTTTTTAACCTGTCGTTGCATTTCCGATGCTAGACAGCTCAGCCAGTGTGACGCATGCTAATAATAATTCTCAAACTTCTTACCTTAGTGACAGTTATTCTTTGTTCGATACCTAACTTACTTAAAGTCATTTATATTTCTTCATTTTTCAGTACAATCACATCAGAAATTTAATGTGCGGCGAAGCTAATTTTAAATTCTATTTCTTGACGACAGTTCACTGAAAAACGAATTAGGCCTACGATATGCGAAATTCGAGAAATAAACCTAGATCATCTGATCTGTATGTGTTTACGTGTGTTTGTGTGTGTGTGTGTGTGTGTGTATGAGAGAGAGAGAGAGAGAGAGAGAGAGAGAGAGAGAGAGAGAGAGAGAATGGGGAACTGCCGATCAAAGACCTGATCCAGAACAGTTGTGACAGCTTGAGCGTCGTTTACCTGGTAAATGGCTCAGGCCTGCTAGTTTATTTTGGTGTTGGTCCTTCCTAATATGATTACCTGGAGGCCTCGGCCGTCGCTATGGTAACATCTCACACGAAAGGCTACGAATGATTCTCCCGTCTCTTGCCTTCTGCACTGGAAAGACATCCAGGTCGGAAAGGAACAAAGGAGCTATTGTTTCAAGGGCTGTCCTGGAAGTTGACATTTTGTTTCCAAAGTGAATTTGGAAACTGCGTGTAATTAATGTGACTTCCTTCTTAAGACACTTCACTGATCTCTGATTAGATTATTTTATTTCTAAGTTTACGATATATATAATTTTCTTCATCCAATGTATTCTTTGGGTTCAGGATTTACCAGCTAATCGCTTATTTCTTCAAAAGATTTAATTTACCTGGCGCATTTTGACATGAATATTCGATAAAAGTTTATATTATTAAAACAAATTCAGACAGTAAAAATTAATTCTATACCATTTACGAATAAGGTATTTTACTACATACCACTCAGTGTTTTTTGAAGTTCATCAAATTTGCGCATAAAGTTGTTAAAATTTTGCCCTATGAGAGAAATTGGTCTGCATAGGACGTATTAATTTGGATTTTGACGCAAAATGTATAATATATTACTACGATTAATAAAACATAAACGTTACAGAAGCAAATCCAGTTAAAGTTGGAAGTAAATGTTGAATCAGAATTCAACCCTAGGTAAATCTCAGTTTTTTTTCTCTAGTTACCTCACAGGTTTTTCACTGGTTATCTCAGAGGTTTTTCACAAGTTATCTCATAGGTTTTTTACTAGTTATCTCATAAAATGCCTCTAGGTGATATTTTTGATATTCTCACGAAAAACTGACCTAGAGTGAAAATCTACAAATGGGAGGCTTCTTCGCTTGATAAATCATTGTGATATATTTCTTTCCGATAGAAGGTGTGCGCAGGTGTGGGTATAAGAGAGAGAGAGAGAGAGAGAGAGAGAGAGAGAGAGAGAGAGAGATTAATGAAACAAAGTTTTCAGATTCTTTTCCGTTTACCAACATGACCATCATGACGCAAATCCAAGAAAGCATTCTCCTAAAAGAGAGAGAGAGAGAGAGAGAGAGAGAGAGAGAGAGAGAGAGAGAGAGAGAGAGAGAGAGAGAGAGAGAGAGAGAGGTTTATTTGTATATAAAAAACATAATAAAATCACTGCCGTTCATTGCCAAACCTTCTTATGTAATATCATTCATGGGAGAATCCAAATTCCAAGAAAGCATTCTCCTAAAGGAGAGAGAAGAGAGAGAGAGAGAGAGAGAGAGAGAGAGAGAGAGAGAGAGAGGTTATTTGTAAATAAAAAAATTAATAAAATCACTGCCGTTCATTGCCAAACCTTCTTATGTAAAATCATCCATGAGAGACTTATGCAATATCATTCATGAGAGAATCCAAAAATATGGCCCTTTCCACGTTTATCGAATAGAGACGACAGCCTGCAGCTGCGAAAGACCTCACTAACGGCAAAATGAAGAGGGAAAAGGCTGTTTGTTCTCCCTCTGCATATTTTCGTTATCATTAAGAGCTAATCGCAGGTGATTAAGGGGATACGATGCGCACCCTCATTAGACCCTTTTATGACCTCTAAGCGCATAAATGCAACTGGTGTTCGCTTGGGCGAGCTTATTAAAAAAAAAATAATAGAACGTTTATGATCTAAATCCTCTCGTTTCTTCAGCCCGGAAGAGATTCTCTTAAGCTTTACGCCAGTGAATGTCTATGATTTCTTTCCAGGAAGTTTTTGTTGCAGATTGAAGTCTCTTTGTTAATTAAAACCCTAACAAATAATTTTTTTATAATGCCTCCGTTAATAATTGCTATTAATCTTTGACGCTGCATACTTTATTAGACAGAAAAAATAAGGGCTTTTTATAACATAACATCCTATATTTTTGAAGTTTCTCAAATTATCAAACAATAATAGGTTATTCACATAATTTAACATAAAGGTATAGGGACACAACCATTCGCCTTTGGAAGATGCAATCAGCCCCAGTGGCTGAGTAATAGAATGCTCAGTTCATGATTTTTAGGCCTGTGGATTGCCCGCTGTCTGCCGCCCATCAGTCCACCCAGTAGTATATAAGTATCAGCATTTCCTAAGATTAAGAAAAAGTGCGTGGGACTGGCAGTATTATCCATGAAGAATTGTAAAGAAACAAGAATGATCCCTCCCAGTAACACCACTTTCGAAGGGAAAAAGGCGCGTGAAAATAACAGAGGCACGTTCATACCATATACACACACACACACGTATGTATATTCATATATGTATATTATATATATATATATATATATATATATATATATATATATATATATATATATGTATATGTGTGTATATATATATATATATATATATATATATATACACACACATACACACACATATATAAGGGAAATATATAAATATATACGTTATACCATATACATATATACATATGTATATATATACATATACACACACACACACACATATATATATATATATATATATATATATATATATATATATATATATATATACATTACGTGCAAACAGCCCCGTCAACCATACGCCCAATATACGCAATAAGATAATACTGCCGTTTCATAAAGTCTATTCGCTCGGCTGGACCGGTACCACCGAAATGGGTGAAGGAAATTCATTTACACTATAATACGTGGCGGGCATTTCATCTCATAAGTCAGCCTCGGCTAATTTCCATGTGAACCGCGTATCATAACCTTCACTGCAAATTCTGTGATGTCGAAATGCAAGGTCTTTAGACCCTTGTCGAAATCTATCCAAATTCGTGATGGGGTTTGCGCTGGTCAAGAAATCATATGCACCTAAGCTTGGGAATCTGACTGTTTCGCATCCCTTTTTATCTAAAAGGAACAAGATTTTAGCAGACATTATTTTTTTTCTCTCTATCTCTCTCCCTCCCTCTCTCTGTCTCTTATGCCTCCAAGTATGATTAATTTACCAATTCATCTCTCCTACTCATCTGTAGGAAAAGTAAGAATTTATCAGTAATTACACACACACACACACACACAGTCTCTCTCTCTCTCTCTCTCTCTCTCTCTCTCTCTCTCTCTCTTTTCTGCCTACAAGTTTGTTTAACTGACCAATTCATCTCCCCTTCTCATCTATAGGAAAACGAAGATTTTATCAGTAATTACTCTCTCTCTCTCTCTCTCTCTCTCTCTCTCTCTCTTATTATTAGGTTTCTGGTGTGCATGTAAGTTCTTCTTGTCTTAGCGGAACCAAAATATAGATTTAGCAAAAACTCGTTTTAATAATTCTATAACGATCTTAAGTGTTTTAATTTTCAGTAAGTTTTGTATATTATGTTCTGCAGCATGAATATATGATAACTAGCCCGAGGAGAATTTCATTTATCGTTGACAACAGTAAACAACAACTATGTGGAATGCAGAAAAAAAAAATCTGATAAAAACATGAGTATTCACATCCAGCTTTGTTTACAAGGAATAGAAAAGAGAAGAGGAAGTTAATCGGCTGGATGAGAGGGTGATATTGAAGGGAAAGAAAAAATATGAGAATGAGGGTCTGTCATGTTCTTTTAAGCACTTATTTACGGGTTACAAGTAGTCGAGTTATGAAAAGACAGATAACGGAAGAATGAGTAAATATATAATGCTAATTTTATTATACCTTTAAGGTGTCCAATTAATGAGAACTTTTTATTTGTTTGTAATTGCTTTATTGTTATTATTTTTGCAGCCCCATGTCGGAGGGTCAGGATCTGGAGGCTCGTCAGAGGAATCCAGGTCAGGTCGATCGTCCAGAGGCACCATTACTGACACTGGAGGGTCATCATCGGTCGACCCTTCCTCGTCTGAGCAGGTAACGTCAGGAAGACATTATTTACAACCGACATTACCAGATCAGAGCATGAATTATTCACTTTATTCTGATGATGCTTTTACTTACATTAAGTCTAACACATGTTTTCTTCTTCCCTTTCCGAGCAGTCATGTGATACCGTGATCTACGTAGGTCCAGGTGCCGACGACGCGACCGACGGGGAGCACCCTCCAGTTTTTCTTCCCTCAATCAACTCAGGTGACAATCGGTGTTCCATGAAGAAGGCGCTGCGAGGGTCCGCCGTGGACGGCGCGTCTAACAAGATCCCGGACTCTCAGAGGACCCAAAAGAAGTCGTCGAAAGCGTCCTCTAGTGCCAAGAGTCCCTCTAAGTCCTCCAAACACTCATCGAAAGACGGTTCTCATTCCTCCCCTCACCGGACTAAAGACTCGCACAAAAATCGTGATGGTGTTAGTGGTGTTAGCGGTGGTGCAAGTGGTGGTGTTAGTAGTGGAAGTGGTGCTGGGGGTGGTGTTAGTGGTAACAGTAGTTTGCCGAGAACTCCTACGAAATACACTTCTTCCTCTGGTGCTAAGATAACTGGTGCTACTCCTAAATCCCCTAAATCCCCACATGTCTCCAGACACAGTAGGCATAAGGTCCCCACCTCTGCAGCCCATGGGGACCCGGCTGCTGCCCAAGGCCAACAAGGGGGCGGTAGCGAGGAACAGTGGATTGACGGTCCGAGATTCCACAGAGCAAAAGTTTACGATGGACATAAAATGAAAAGCTACGAACTGGAAACGTGGATTGACGGACCGGAAGCAACCTATGGGTACATGGACGACCACAAGAAATCAATGATACAGAAATGGGTCGAAACTCAGAATGCGCAGGTGCAGCCAAAGACGTCAGAACACTCGCAAAGAAGTCCAAAGCACAAACAATACAAAGAGCTGACGCAGTTCAAGACGGTGGAAGAGGACGAGACCTCTTCTCCGCGTCTCAAAGAAAAACACAGAGAAAAGCGCAAGAGCAGCGAGTGCAAAGAAATTCGCAAGGACGGGCAGCACCTGGCCTCTGGGCGAGACAAAGACGCGACGCCCCGCAAGAGACGCAGTTATGGTGATAAACCTCATTCTAGTCAACCTGTTACTGATGTCGAAGACAGCAAAACTAAGTATCACGCTGCGTCTTCGGACGCCAGCAAAACCGAGCTTAAGGTCCAGTTAGCGGACACCACAGGGGTCCCATCCGTAACGGAGTCTCAGGCTGGCAGTCAAAACGATGCGGTGTCTGACAGACACCCAGAAAAGCCAGCTGATGCTAGCGCAATGGAGGTCTTGCCACCAGGGGTACCTGACGCCAATGCCAACATAACGCCGGCAGTTGTTCAGAGAATAGCGAGTCAAGATGTCTGCAACGTGCAGCTCAACCTCACAAGTCAAGAAACTCCGGCGGCTCGCGACGGCGAAGGGGATGACGGGGACGAGAATGAAGAGGAGGAAGTTCTTCAGGTCATCTATGTCGAGAGAGAGTCCAAAAGGGGGAGTCTGCAACACACGGCTTCTCAAGGTGAGTCTGTCTTCTAGGTATTGTTAAGAAGTAAGTATTAATAACTTTATATTAATAGTCTCGTTATCGCAAATGCGGAGGAGGTCTGTGATATCTCTAACGACTGTCACTTAATTTTAACAAACAAAAATTTAGTTTTAATCTGAGAACGATGTAACCTCATCAACTATATGGATGACACTATCTATAAAAATGATGAAATCGCTTCGTTGAAGGATTGAAGACATGCCTATATTTCTGTATAACAGATAAATGTGCTGGAAGCTTATACAACAAAATCGATCCCATATAAATCACGGTTGCACAGATGTCCCACTCTTTATCGTAAACAACATTCTTACTTCCCAGGGTAGATGTACTGTGTATATAGATTTCGTAAAATTAACAACGAACTTGTCATTAGGATTTATAATTAAAAGACACGTAAGGCATATGAAATATAGCATTGAAATGATTTTCATACAGATTTTTACCTTGAAACAAGCAGATCGCGATACAAAAAGATCTTGAAAAACTGAAATGAAACAATAGAGGAAGCAAGAGAGGAAAAAACGACGCAAAAAAAAAAATTTGCCACAATAGATATGTTTGCATTTGAACTTGAAGCCGTTGATCAAATATGACCTTCCCCAATCTCTTCCGCCTTCGCAATTTGTCAATATTCTTATTTCAGAAGGGGAAAATAGCGTCTTTATTTTCGTTTCGTTTCCTGTGTAAAAGTCGGCTTTGCTTGTTTTGTGAGGCGCGTTTGTGAATACTTGCCTTTTGGTTTTCTTTAAAAGAAAACTATTGTGCCGGCTTTGTCTGTCCGTTCGCACTTTATCCTGTCCGCACTTTTTCTGTCCGCCTCAGATCTTAAAAACTACTGAGGTTAGAGGGCTGCAAATCAGTATGTTGATCATCCACCCTCCAATCATCAAGCATACCAAATTGTAGCCCTCCAGCCTCAGTAGTTTTTATTTTATTTAAGGTTAAAGTTAGCCATAATCGTGCTTCTGGCAACGATATAGGATAGGCCACCACCGGGTCGTGGTTAAAGTTTCATGGGCCGCGGCTCATTATACCGAGACCACCGAAAGATATATCTGTTTTCAGTGCCTT
>NC_089760.1:14352500-14417500 GCF_040412425.1 Macrobrachium rosenbergii | reverse complement strand
GGAGGAGGAGGAGGAGGAGGAGGAGGAGGAGGAGGAGGAGGAGGAGGAGGAGGAGGAGGAGGAGGAAGGGGTGGTGGTGGTGGGTGAGGCTGAGATGAGTGGGAGGGGGAGGAGATGGAGTGGGTCACAGGACCCGGGAAGGATGTTAATAGAAATTCGATAACTGGTGCGATCCATAATTTAAGTCCGCGGCCGTTCGTCGGTGCGAACTCTAATGTTTAACAAAAACGGCATTGGATCATTTATTAGATTTATGACTTGTGGAAGGGTTTGGCAGTTCGTTAGTGGGAAGATCGTACATCTATTTACTTTTTTTTCAGGAGTTTCCTAACAATTTTTTCATAGATTTGTTTTTTGTTTTTACAAATTTTTCCCCAGGAGTGCTCTTTTGTAAACTAATATCATTAGGCTGACTTCGTAACATACATATTAGAAATGCAAATCCACTCCCCCTAGTGTAACCTTCTAGAAAAAATAAACATTTCTTAACTGACACTATATTTAATAAATGGAGACGCTTCCCTTAGCACACTAGATAATAAAATGGACCAGGTCAACTTATACAGTTATGCTTATTCCTGTGTTTAATGTTTGCACACTAAGCTAAAACCAAGTCTCGTTGGGTAACAGTTCGAATAAGAAAATTCCTCAAAAGATGAATGTAAATTCTGGATATATAACAGACAGTCTTACTTAATATAGGTATATTTCACCACATGTTTGCCTCTACTTGTCGTGGCTTTCTATTTTACTTGAATCAGCTTCGTTTCTCAAAGACAGTTGTAACACATCCTCACAGGGGCTGTTACATTTAATATTATTTTGTTAATAATTTCCACTTCATATATGCTGGCAAAACAAAACACTTTTCTTTTGACTCAAAGAACCTTTTAGTTATTACTTTAAGAGATGGACTCTGAAGAGGTGTCATATCTGAGTCGACTGGTTGTGTTTAATGTAGAAATATCTTTACAGTTTAGCTCTTATGACAATCATCTATCGTGTGCTCAAGACAAAATTAAAATAAAAAGAATTTTATAAGAATATAGTTTCTCAAGTAAGTTATCGGGAAAAATATATTCAGTAAATCGTCAATTTTTCTTAGTAATTTGGAGTTCATACCAAAGAAATATTAATCTCAGAGCTGGTCTTAGGTCAATTCTTCAACGCGCATTTATTTTAAAGATGAAGAACGCTTCAGATTAGACATGTTACCATGAATATGATAAAAAGATAGGTTATAAAATCAAGTAAACGGAACTCTAAAGAAAATCACATACACTTCAGCTTCCCGCATTCCCTCATTTACCGCCTAACAATGGTCCTTTCTCAGCAAACACCACCTTACCTAAGTCATACAGCTCCCATAAAAACCCGTCATTGGACGGGACGTGTCCCCCATATCTTGCCAGCAGAGGCCATCGTCTGCGTCCATCATCGGGTAACATCAGCCTCGCACGGTACAAGAGTTTTCCAGCAGATGACTCGTGAAGCGCGACGGGGCAGACAACAGATGGCGCTCACAACCCTACAGCTGTCACTTAATGCCTTAATATGCGACCGCACCTAACGTTCTTTGGCCAGTTCTTTACGGTGTACGAGTTTGCCTGGGAGCGTTCGCTCACAGTTTTATAGTCTGTTGCCGTTGTTGTACTTGGAGGACGGGGAGGGATACGGGCTGGAAGAAACTACACCAAGAAGATCCTAACGAGTGCTTATGGTCCACATTGTGCTGCGCTCCAGGTTTGCATTCAGGGTAGTTGGACTAAGAATGCAGTCACTCTCAGAGTACATGTGCCAGTACTTTGTTTCCTGAGAAAAGGCGGGGGAGAGTGTAACTCGGATTATTCAGGGTCTGCGGGGTTTTAGAATGTTCTTTCCTTTCTTTAGCTCGTCGTTTCTTTAGAACCTTGTGTCCAAATAACATCTTTCAACACTTTCACCCAGAGGTGTATTTTTATTAAGGATTAAAATAATTTTGCAAATATTCCTCGAAAAGCAAAGATATGCGAGGTTGCTCAATATTTTTCTCCTGTTTTGCGATTTTTAAAATAAACTTAAATGTGCCTCTTAAAAGTAAAAAAAAAAGTAGATACTTAAAAGAATACATATTAGGACATATATTGTAATATGTATTTTAATGTCAAAAGAAAACATGCCAAATTTTTTTTTATGATTAAGAAAATTAAATCCTGCGACCGTTACAAACACAATTCAGGAATCTGGTACTTTTGCAGAGGATAAGTTAAATACCATATAAAATCTGCTAAATTAGACTGTACTCTAAGGGGGCACAATTTACTGTGACTGGCGCAGATCACTGAATTAGATTTAAATCTTGGTCTGTGGGGTAGGGTTTCTGCTTTAGAAATGCTTTCATATAAATGCTACAACCATCTACGAAACGCAATTCTTTGCGTAAGTGTCGTCGATTTTTCTAACGTGAATGTTGGAAATAAAAAAATCTATCGTTAATTCTTAATGGTAATCACTGAGAATATTATGATATATCCTCCGTGCCTATGACCAATCTTTTGTCAAAAATCAAAAGCATTCAGTAACAAGCTCTGAAGACGTTGAACTTTCCGAGACAAATGTGGACAACGCAATAAAGAGTAAAGAATTTAAAAACCTTTACGAAAAATGGGAAAACCTTTGAATAAGACCCTGTCTTCTATAAGAAATGAACGATTTTTTTTTATATGAAACATGCTGAACGAAAGAGGATGCTCAAAGGAAGGAAATTTTTGTATATAATTTTGAAATCAAGCTTTCCTCTTTACCTGAGTAGAAATATAGCTTCTGACCTTTTAAAAATGTATGAATTTAGTTTCATAAACAAGATAACAGTATTCACTCTGATTATTAAATGGTTGGGAGGAGTGAAATTTGTCGATCTTTTCAAAGCTAGCGCTTGACGATTGTCTTATGTGATGGAATTTTTGAAATAAAAACAAACGGAATGAATGAAAATCTTATCACGTATCAGACGCTTTGATAAGGGAAATGTGTGGGCCATGACAGTACCACAGCACTCAAATTCTATTCAACTCCATATTAGGCCACAAACAGGAAGTAATAAGTCGTAAAATATGACTCGTGAGATAGTATTTACGATACAAATGATGCTGCAATATCTGCCCAACGTATTGCGAGCATGAAAATAAAAGTTCTTTTAAAGGAGAGACATAATGAGGTACATTTACATGTTATCAGGATTTTCTCATTCATGAAATTCTTGTACAGACCCTGGCTATTGAAAAGGCAGGTCCAAAGAATAATAATTTTTTCTATATCTTTGGATTATTGGAGGAAGATCAGAATACAACAAAGATATTACATAAAAAAAAGAATTTAGATAAAGTTTAAAAGAGCCTATTTTATGCCTCACACTCTCTAAAACTGAAATTTATTCTGATTTAACTTTATGCCCCCAAGCATAAAATTGAATTAATTACCACTCTTGCATAAATGGTACCCTGACAAGCGTACTCGAAGGAAATGTGGCTCCACGATTTAAGGGCGGCGTTGAAAAGCACTCCTGGCTTGGTTTAAACTGCTTCGGCCCGGAAAAAGAAATGTTGGTTCTTCTCTCTTGAGCGACGTTACTCTCATTATTGTTTTGTATTTTTCAGATAATTATGCATTATTATTTCTGTAAAAAATAATCACTTAGCTACGAGCTCAATCATTTTTTTTTATCTATCATTCAATTCATGGTTTGGAGAGGACGCTTCGTCCGAAACGATATCTATGAAAGTACATATTAGTAAATTAGGACTGATTACCATCATATACATATACATATCGATGAATGTAATAAAAAATGGGAGATAGTATATATATATATATATATATATATATATATATATATATATATATATATATATACATATATATTCTGTATATATAATAAATATATATATATACATAAATATATATATATATATATATATATATATATATATATATATATATATATATATATATATATATATATTCATAGCGTATGTATCGGACATATAAATACCTATACAAAAACATAAAATTAAAATATAATCTGCTTGTTACTCGCTTAGGTCAAGTGTAAACAGTTCTCGAAGATCACACTATAGTGATAAATGGTGATGCTGGTGTGAAACTCACAAATATGGAAGCGTATGTACCTATACAACAATGGTGGAGTTCGGAGACGTTGAGAGCGTTCGTACATTATAATGAATTATATATAAACATTTATCGAAACCCGGAGTAGTAGACGATTTCTCTCTAATCTAAGTAAGAAAGTGACTCTGCCTGATCAGTGAAGTTCACCATGCGTACTTGAAATGATCTTTGAAAATATCTTTGTCCTAGTCTACTGGTTCTATTTTAGCTTCCACACCTATAACCAACATTTTCTATAGAACTTATTTACATTTGTAAATAATCAGGTAACTTAAATTTTGGTCTGTATCACATAGCAAATATTCATAAATCAAAAATACAAAAATATCGTATATGAATGTTCTTATAAATGAAGCCGTTAGCATGTGAGTCAACAAGTGGGTAACGAGAACGACTAAAAAAAATCTAGTACGAACACACAAACACACACACGCACACACGCATACACACACACACTAACTAATATATATATATATATATATATATATATATATATATATATATATATATATATAGAGAGAGAGAGAGAGAGAGAGAGAGAGAGAGAGAGAGAGAGAGAGATCATTCCTCATACATACACACCCTCACAATCTCCAGCTAAACTAACGAAAAGCACCTGGAGTCTATACAGAACACTCACAATTCCGTTACCACCCGATGCCTAATAAACGATTGTGTCCCGAAAAGAACGAATCCGAGGCAATCGGTGCCGATCACATAGGATCCGCGACCATCACAAAAGAGTTATCAAGCCGGGATTTCATCTGGATGATGCTCCAAGTCGTCATTCGATCCTTTTTTCTTCCTGCCATCCGGGAGTCTATTGTAGACGAAATGCTTCTTTTCGTCTACTGTGGGAAGAAGTATACACTGATTAGAGAGATGTTCTTCTTATGTTTCTCTTGAAGAATGACACTTTTCCATTGATTGAAATGTGATTTTTTGACGCGACGACCCTTTGAAAAGTAGTTGCTTTCCTTTGGGTTCATGTTGAATCTTGATACTAGCAACAGATCACATTTTTGAAAACAAAAATAAACGTCATATGACTAGTCCAAAGTTAATAGATATACGATTTTCTGACGCGAAGACACTTTGAAAAGTAGTTGCTTTCCGTTGGTTTCAAGCTGAATCTTGACACTAACAACAGAATACAATTTTGAAAGCGCACTTAAACTTCATAGGACTATTTCACAAAAAATGCGACATTTAAAAGTAGTTTCTTCTATCCACTGCTTGTACTTGCACACACTTAAATTCAGCGACTGAAGCAATGAAACTTCTGAAAGATAGTCTCAAGTATGTCTGTGCTTTCGTTTGCCTTTTGGTTCGTTTTCCTATTTTATTTTTACCCTTCAGACATGAGTCTTTTTAAATTTTCCTCTTTAACTGAGCGAAAAAAAACACACTTGAAACCTAGATATGTTAATATAACTTTGATTGATAATTATCTGCAAATACAAAGTACAATAATAATTCTTGTACTCTTTATAGCACACTTCATGAAACCTCAAGCCAGTATATTTTCTCGCTGCAAAGTTATTTTAACAGAGAAAAGGGAGAAAGGGACCACTCAAAAGTGCTGTAAAATGTGCAATAAATTTCCTCCTTTTCCCTGTCTCATAAATCAGAGAAAAAAAATCTATTTCGTTAAATATACTGAGAGATTTGTGGCGTTTGCTGAGGAAGCTTTTCTTCCCGGAATTCGGAGCTTCGGGCCTCATTTTCTTTAATTTAACCGTGTCTTGAGTAACAGATTTATGAGTTACTGAAAAATGGAAGTCAATTTTTCTCGGTTTATGGGGAATGTATCGCAATCAAGAGAATGGTTTCCTCACTACAGTTCATGAATGAAAATATACCAATTTTATTATGCTAGGTTTAGGCACTAACACTTATTTGAATCTTTCCCAGTAATTCAATAATAATGCCCATAAGATATATTAGGCTACTAATACCGTTTCCTTTGGGGTAGCCTAATTGAAAGCCACTATCTTTCCAGTATCAGGGCCGGGGTTTGAAACCCAGGCAAGAAGGCAAATATCACTCATTCAGTTTAAACGAATTACTAATCACGTTTGTGACTAGCTTAGAAAAAAGGGTGGGCGATAGGCACTAAGTCCTTGATTCTTATATGACGAGGCTGAAAAAACACACCAGAAGACGTAAAATCTGGCCCGAAGCCTGGAGAAAAGTGGAAGGTTAAGAATAGTGTTGAAGAAAATAGACTTGAAGTAGTAGTCTGGTGCGAATAGCAAAAGCTTATAAATGGCTCGTCAATGGGCAGGACTCTGATCAGTACAGAAACAAGAAAAAATTACTTCCTAAGAACACCGTGAATTTTTTTTAGAAGTTTGTTGAGATTTTTCAGGTACCTTGTGGAAAAGGTTCTAATCTTTCTAAATCGTTTAACTAAATGTCACTGTTTCTGTAAGGCGTTTTCGTAGTAATTTTATATGCTATTAATTTCAAGTATTAAATATGATTGGAATCCTCAAATCTGGACGCCCCCCTCAAAAAAAAAATCAGTTTTGAAGTATAGCAGTTATAGAAAAAATTATGAACATAATTTTGAATGAATAGGTATTTATCAATAGAATTAGAAACTGATGTAAAAATACGAGTATATGTTGGATAAACAATCTATAATACACTGAAGAGTTATAAACTTTATCAAAAACTGGATTTTGTTACTTTGGTGTTCAAATTTTAAGGGTTCTAATTACATTTATTACTTGAACTTAGTAGATAGAAAATCATAAAGGATACATCTTACTGAATCAGTCATATTTAGTAGCGATATGATTAATCTCAAGAGACTATCAATTGAAAGTGAATATAACCACAAGTACTTAGGAGCCCAGAAAAATACCTGTAAATACTAGTGGAGGATTTGAAAAGATAAAACTTACCCACAAGGGACCTGAAAACCTCACAAAAATTCCACTGTATTTTCAAAATGTAACACTTTTCCCACTCCAGGTGTATTTGTAGGACTTGGGTGCCAGGGACTGCAAAAAGCTTGCTGAAACTAGTCAAAAGTATTACCATACTCCGTCAAATTTCTCCGCGATTCAGTGACCAAATTCCTGTCTTTTCCGAAACGGCAACTTTATACTTCGCTGCATGAATTTCTCGCGAGAAAATATTAAACGAAGAATTGCAATGAAAGTTCAGTGCTTTCCTAGACTCAACTTTTCTTCGGCAACAAAATGAATGAAATTCTGCCACAGAGAGAGAGAGAGAGAGAGAGAGAGAGAGAGAGAGAGACTTAGGCGACAATTTCTGTCACTTAAGTCCTTTTACAGGAAGAAAAGGTAATATGTAAATACTGATCAAAGGATGTTGTCCTCCAGAAACGGAGGAGGACGAGAAGAAGACGGACGGCAGATCGTCCTCAGAGGACACAACGACAGGCGAAGGCGACAACATCGAGGAAGACATCTCTCAGGCGTCGTCCTCGGAGGGTACTTCTGAGAGTCTAGTCGAGGAGGTGGTGATCGATGGGCGAGCGGCCAAGTTCTTCCTGCGGGAGGTAAGTCTGCGGTTTCCTGTCTTGTAGACGAATGACAAATATAAATAAAAAAATTTATTTCGCATTCGATGAGGACTTGGGTATAGTGAAACTTACGAAATATTTTGAAGTTTAATAAACTTCCGTGATAACCATGAAACTTTTAGAAGTAGGATTAAGAACGAAATTTGTATAAGTTACGATGTCAGTTAATTTGACTTTGCTGTTAAAGTATATTATATATATGTATATATATATATATATATATATATATATATATAAATAATATAGTTATATATATATCATATATATAATTTCTTTGTTTGAAAGGGCGCAGTCAAACAATATTACGCTTACTGCTTCTTGTTGTTAGACAATATTGCTCTCTATGGTTCTATCTTATAATATAGCAGAACTTAATAGACAAACATCAGTACCACGCACATAAAATATATATCAGCCGTAAATTTAATCGGTTCATACGCTGTTGAGATAGCAGATCTATTATTGTCAGTCATGAAAACTATAGTTACCACTAACGTCATTTTCAAATTCACGGACGTGGTACATTATATTCAAAACTTGTTCTCTGACTACTTGTGCTAAAGCACTAGTTTCCTATTCCCCCTGGGTATCTCTATACACGGTATCTTTAGCTTTTCAACTCGAGATGCTGATTCCACATCTTTGCAAAAATTCTCATTAGGTACGAGACCTTGATGAGGACGAGGAGGAACTCGAAGCTGCTCTCGACCGATGGCTTGCCGAAGAAGACCGGGAATATATTGAGGTGGAGGAACCAGAGGAACCGGTCGAAATGATCGACTCATGGTGTCAGGTGAGTTTCTGACAACTTTCTAAAAAAAAGTAGGATTCTTGCGAATCGCCGAAGAATCCGGCTGCAAAATGAATGGAATACTGACAATTCTGAGTCGAAAGAAGGCTTTTATTCATTACGAAACCTTTCAATCTGGTATCGAAATATATTCTTTCTTTCCATCTTTTATGGATAAGTTACTACACATATGAAACCTAATAGAACAAGGTCCGAAATATTAGGATGTAAAATCAGTCCACAGAAATTAATTTTTTATCGCCAAATCTGAACGGTCGAATAAAAGGAAGTTGGGGGTTATAACTTTACCAGTGAATGAATTAAGCTTCTTTGGTATTCACAGAATAAGAGAAATTGACACAAAGTTACCGTTAATGACCATTACTGACTGACTGTACTTAAGATTTTTTTAACAATCTTGTCTTCGTATATTCCAAAATTTTCACAAACCGGGAAAGCAAGATTATATAAAAGTCACAAATAATTTGGTACAAATTACGCCTAATGGCTGGAATTGGGAGTGGCTGTATACCACTGAAAACAATGACTTATGCATTTCAACTGTACTCTTGGAAGCAGTGATGATTAGAGAAAAACTTGGAAAGATCCAATCCAATCCGTGATGTCAGAGTTTGATCAGCGAAATCTCTCAATAAAATGATCGCTATTCACTGGATTCCAGTAGTACTATGTCGCAGCTGCCAGTAGTAGTTTTTATAAAAAATAAATAATTTTTGCCACACGATACCAAACAAAAGCGTTTAGGTAAAACAGGTGGTTCCAGGAAGTGAGTTCGTCAATGTACCAACACCTTTATAAACCCACGGAACTTAAAAATCTTGATTTGCTCATTTTTGTTTGAATTTATCTGTTGTTGCCTTAGCATAAACCAGAAAATACCTAAGATTTGCAAGATTAAAGCCGCCCGGGTTCTAAAACGATAAAATTGTACCTATCTCTTAAATAAATGGATTCAAATCTTTTATAGGTTATTTTGGATGCAATACTTCTCTTATTATTTTCTTTTCGCTGATAGCGAAGTGAAAACATACAGGGTTTCCGAGCATTGCTTCAGTTAGCTCTGCATCCGCAAATTTTATTAGATCTGCTATACACTGTTAGAACAGGCTAATAACTATACATCCTCCTTAAATAAATAAAATACTGAAACTTACTTAAGACCTGGATTTTTAACGCAGACAGTTCGAAAAGTCAACGGTGTGAGTGAATCTCTTAAGAAATGTTAAGCTCGGCCTTTTCCCCATTGCCAGGATGTCAGAGTAGTATTTCATTTGTTACCATAATAAATGTCTCGAGATGACGTTCTTCTTTTGAAACATCATCATCAAGGTTATTCGTATCACTGTAGTATATTTTTAATTAACTAATTCCAATGCTACGGCTCTATTACTTATAATCAGAGAGTGAGAGCAAACTTTTCACTGAAAAAAAGTATAATCTTGGATGTTTATTAACCAGTAAAGCAAATGATCATTATGCATTTTCCACCAATCTCATTTACCTGCCAATAAAACGTTTCATCAACCTCTTGTCCAGAGATTAATGCAGTCATTTGCGAGAGTTGAACATTATGAGATTGAGGATAATGAGATTCATTCGACTGTATTAATTTTGCTTTAAGCTACGATAACTAGCAACGATACTGTAAAAGTTGGTTCTGATTCCCTTAATAAGACATAATTTTTTTCTCTTAAGTATTTTGGTTTGTTCAATTTACTTCAGCAATAGGGCAATATTATGGTGGGAGACACTTTCCCTTTTCAAGATAGAATTTTGATATCACAGTAATTTTTACAGTGGGTAATATTTTCAAGTTTTGCTTATAATTGCTCTTGTATTTTTTAAAGTACAGTGAAAGTTGAATTTTGTTACAAAGTCCATGACAAATACATCTGCTACTAAATGTTTAAATGGGCGACTGTTTGACAAAGTTATAGGTTAATAAGTTTCGGATAACTTCCAAAGATGCTGCTGATTCAAGACACTATAAATTCGCATTATTCAAATTATTGCTACCGAATTTATGAAAATTTAGAAAATATTTGGAAATAAATGGAATTAGAATAATTAAATGTATGATGTAACTATACGGAAAAGTAGAGAACATTCCAAAAGTGATATAATTTCAAGTTAAATATTTCGTTCTTCGGTCTTCTCCTCTAACATAATATAAAAAAAGAATATGGAGTAAAATAGTTCTTCAATAACGCTGCCAACATAAAAAAAAATAAAAAGTACCGTTCCAAAGGCTCATTTAGATCTAGATTACCAGACTCGGTTTCATATCTCAGTAATCCTGATACCAACTAATAACAAAAGTTATCTTCCCCTCCGATATAACAATATGATATAACAAAAGTTATATCACCTTGATAATGAATCAGTGACGACAAAACGAGGGATATTTCACTCAGTCCTGCTAAAACTAGTAACCGTCTAGTGTAATGAGTAGCCATTGTACGCTTCAATGTTTAAATGTTAATAATCTTTGTTTTCTTCCTTTGTAAAATTCTGAGTACATGTCGCTTTGCACAGATCTCATCGTTTTGTGAATTCACGTTGATTCAAAGAGATTTCATAGCTTTTTTAACATGAAATTTATGACTTTTCTTTCTAATTCCATATAATTTGGCGTCCTATGAGAGTAATTTCACAGAGGAAGGTTAATCAATGGACTTTAATTCGAGGCTAAGCTTGCTCTGAAACTGACCAACTGAATCTAGGATCACCACTCCGCTGTTTATTTTTCGAAAAACAACTGGGAAGGGAGAAACAGGAATAGAACCTGAAATTAATTATCACTACCGATAGAATCAGTTAAGTAATCACAAATAGATAGCCAGTGTGTAGTAACAGGTTATTATAAGTTTGTTTGATCATACTCGTTTTCCACTGCAGATTGCTACTTCTTATTCGAGGAAACTCCTTAGCTATCTATCTATCTATCTATCTATCTATATATATATATATATATATATATATATATATATATATATATATATATGTATATACATATGTGTGTGTGTGCACGTGTGTGTGTGTGTGTATATATGTATATATATATATATATATATATATATATATATATATATATATATATATATATATATATACAAATATATATTGCCTCATGCCTTTTCCTTGTCCCCAACGGACGTTGGAACCTATTAACTACTGGGCGGCCTGGTGGGTGTTGGGACTGGAACTATCCACGGACTTAGCAAATGTGATTCAAGTGCTGTACTTCCGCGTCATAACCACTCTAGACATTATATTTCCACTCCTGGTTTAGATTTGTGTGGACAATCACGTCACCCTCACCCAAACAGATAAAAGAATCCGGGTAACTCGGAGGGGAAGATAAAAAAAGACGACAAGTCACCGGACGACATATGACCAAGTCGTATCCCAATCCAGTCATATTGTCAGCTACGCAAACAGATGAAAGACCTCTTGGAGCACGCGAGCCTTTCATCTTTCCCGCAGAAGTCGACATGAAAGAAGCGAAGGGAGATTTTATCCCCTGTTATTTGACGAGACCTCAGAACAGATACCGTTTCTCATTTAAAAGAAGATGTTTGACAACCTCATCGCTAATGACGTTTTCATAATGACGAACAGCGTAAAGAAAGCCGAGCGATTTTATCTCCCTCCCGTCTTCAAAGGACAATTTCAACGCTTTTTTCTAATGTGTGATCTCTTTGTGCCTTCAATTATTCTTTCTCACTTGAAAATGACGTCGTCAAAAAGTGAGGAAATTCTGTTTTCTTTTGTTGGACGATTTTTTTTTTTTTAAACCTGAGAACAAAATGAGATCCGTTTAATTTTTATTTTCCAGCACGTGACTCGACAATAAAACAATATGCTTCATTCTGACTGATCTTCGATATTCTCCTCACGGCCATTTCGGTGCGCGCCATTCTTTGCCTTAAAATGTATACCTGTTTTCCGCAAGCCAGAGTGTTAGTCAAACTTCTAACTAACTCTAACTTCTTGGGCCTCTCGGGGGCCTTCATCACCTAACTTTCTGTAGGAAAACAGGTTTCCGGGCTGAAGTCTCTTAAATAATCAACGCCTTCTCTCCTCCTGAATGTTGTATCGCCTGACCCAACGGCTCGGCTCAGCAGTATTGTGGAGTAAGGAGTGAAATTTAGACACTGCATAATTCAATGCCCTCCCCACAAGGTGATGCAAACATACACGCAGGTGATAACGAATTCATACGCTGACCTAAAAATGGATTAATACGTCAGCGTTGATATAGAGAATTTATGCGCTCGTGTCGGTCTCAAAGTTGGATGGAAGAGAAGGGTTGAATGTAAGATTAACGCCTTTGCCATGTACGGTACAAAGGTACATTGAAACTTGCAACACATCTGAGCAATTTGGTCAAACAGCATTTTTGACATAGCGAAAATGGGTCATAATGAGGCTAGAAAACTAAGCGAGCTGAGATTTAACTGTACTTATGGAATCATTTTACTCTCTTAAAAAAAAAACTAATCTCTAGAAAATGAGCCAAGGACTCTGCCTCTTAAGCAACATAAACCAATTGCAGGAAGTAACAGAGAACTTTATGAAAGCGCCATCAACAGGTACTAAAGTTAACATACCTATGATTAAAAGCATGACAGATTATTGAAAATATATAAATGGATATAAGTAAACTATCTCTCGAAATTTAGCACTAATGTGTATACACAAACATACCTATATCTCTATATAAATATACATATATCTATATATATATCTATCTATTTATATATATATATATATGTGTATATATATATATATATATATATATATATATATATATATATATATATATATATATATACAGTATATAAATGTATGTATGGAACAGAAATAAATTTCTTACTTACAACAGGATCGAACCCAGGTCAGCTGGTAGCGCCTAGCTTTTCAAATGAAAGACCTGGGTTCTGATCCAGATGTGACTCAGGAATTTATATATATATATATATATATATATATATATATATATATATATATATATATATATATATATATATATATATATATATATATATACACACACACACACACACACACACACACACACACACATATATATATATATATATATATATATATATATATATTATTGCTTGATCTTGGACAAGGACTATCACTTGTAAATGACTGGTCACTACTGTTTGAAGTCTTTTTCCTTATACGTTCTTTGTATACGTCATTTTCCTCATACACTGACAACGTTTGACAACATTCTGTTCCTCTTTCTATGTTCTTTATGATGTAATATGAAATCCTAAAGAATGTCTTCGTCATGAGGAAATAATCAGCTCAGTCGATGGAATAATCTTCTAAAAATATGAAGAACTTCTGCATAGCCCTACTCGTCGATCTTCCTCCAAATCTCTCAATTTTATCTTCAATTTTCAAATAATGTTCATCATCAAAAATATCAATAAAGAATATTAATTTTCGACATTTCCAAAATGCTAATAAGTTGCACAGCATGCACCTAAAAAATAGAGCTCTTACATTTGAAGAAAGCAAAAATAATTTAGCGAAGCAAATAAAATTAAGACAACTGAATACACAAATGAACAGCAAGGATTCCTGGTATTTTAAAGCTGCAGTAGAAAAAGTGGCAAATATTAAGGTACTCGTAAATACAGAATGCTAAGGCAATCTTCCCACTGAATATGAAGATACTGAAATTGTTCACGTTGCATTTCCTGCAAAGCATTTCTCTAATGCTAAACTGATAATGACATCTTTCTTGTAAGTTCATTTATGCTTCATAAAAATACCTTTAAAGCTAAAATGAATAGCTTTACGAAATAATTACAGTGAAAGTAGCAAGACCTTGACAAAGTTTCTTACTACGAATCTACATAAATTTCACAATTTATTATAGCAATCAAAGATCTTTAATGAAAGGAGATACCGAATTTTGTTGGTGATCATTTTAGTACGAATGGGCTGCTATGTCGCAACTCTATCTTTTCACTAAATACTGTTTCTGAAAACCATGGTAAAATTCTTTTGTACAGCATCATGGACGAATCACATTCAAAATAACCAGAGCATTTTTCACGTGAGCAGAGCGACAGCTGTGAAAAATCAACGTAACGAACGCTTCCACAATAACAAACCCCGCAAAAGCAGCCTTCCTCCCAAGAAGAGCCCTTTTCTTCTTCTCCTTGACATTCGTAGGAACTGCGGAGTAACCGGAGGATATGATATATTATTCATTGAGTCTCCCTGACTCACTTGTGGAGTTGAATGAGCCGTATTGAGTTGCATAATGGGGACGGTGATGATTGAAAGGTCTCCCTGCCACTTCGTATTCAACTTTTTCACACCTATTGAATCTCTCCGTCGGTAGAAAGGAAATACTATTTCTCCTCCCAGAATCATTTGGTGTCGGGAAGATGCTTCATTGCTGATGTTCCTTTTACCACTGATCGTAGTTCTGATGCTTTGGTAGTCGGAAATACCATATAGTATTGGAATAATCTAATTATTCTATTTACTAATGATATATGTAAATTACGCAAGAGTGAAATTCTTTGACTGTTAGAGATGAAGAGCGGGAGATAGGTGAAACACGAACAGCATATCCAATTTATCTTCGTCCCATTATCAATAGACTTTTTATTCACCTCGCTAATTACATTATTAATGTCTTATATCAATGTTCTGTGATTCTCTATTCCAATCATACTCGTAGCATGCTTTAATTATCTACTTGCCTGACTTCACATTTATTTACGTATCTCACATCATCTGTCAATGTCAATCACCTGTCTACCTTTCTCCCTCTTAACTTATATATAAATTTTCATAATCATTTGTTTCAGTCTTCAAATTCACCATGTCTGTGTATTTTTTACCAACCAACTATCTCTGTTTATAGAACTTATTACGTATTCATTAACTAAATGTTGATGTAATGGTTTACTTCCAGTAACTAATTTCTTTATTTATCTCACCTGTTACCGGTTTGTAAGCTGATTCTATTACATTGTATGTTATTCCATCAACCTGAGCGCATTATTCTTCATTATTTACTTCATCTATCACCTCTATCTCTCATAATTCAATTTAGCTGGCCTTCATTTCAACCAGTTCCTGGTGCATTCCTCTCTCTCTCTCTCTCTCTCTCTCTCTCTCTCTCTCTCTCTCTCTCTCTCTCTCTCTCTATATATATATATATATATATATATATATATATATATATATATATATATATATATATATATATATATATACATATACATATACATATATATGTATATGCATATACAATATATACAGATACATATACATATATATATATGTATGTGTATATATATATATATATATATATATATATATATATATATATATAATTTAATTCAATATGCATTACCTTATCCTTACCTATTACAAACAATAAACAGCGTATAATGCCACTTTCTCTTTGTGGTTGTCTTCATTTTCTGTAAGTAATTATTCCTTCCCATCATCTACTTCCATCACACTAATACAATGTACTGCATATATACTGTGTATATATATATATATATATATATATATATATATATATATATATATATATATATATATATATATATATATATATATATATTTTTTTTTTTTTTTTTTTTTTTTTTTTTTTTAATGAAGGTGACTGAGGAGGACATCGAGAGAACCTTAGCCGAGGCAGGAGTCCACTTCATGCCCTTTCTTCCTCACCGCCACCTGCTGCCTACCCTGCAGGAGGAACCCGCTGAAACCACAGAGCACCCAGACGTGCACCTCCACGAAGGGGTAAGGAAGCTGAGCAATAGATGTGGACGTAGACACTTCCTAATTTATTGCAAATATAGTTCTTATGTTATAAAAAAAATTTATTTTGTTTCTGAAATTAAAGTGTAATTTAAAGGATGTAACAATAAAATTGTGACAAATTTCATACTTGATGACATTACGCAAGATCCAGTATAAGATGACAAAGGACACTGCGCAATTTACTCAGAAATTGTACGAGTAAGAGAATTTTAATAGATTATATGTTTTGAGAACAAATTAGGTAGCTCTTAGAAATATAAGCAGAAACTATAAAATTAATTAAATAAATGACTAAAGATTAACTACAAATGCGGTAGGGAAACTTTGATAATTAATAAGATCCATCTGCAACTGAGGACGAGCGCTAAGGATTTTGTAGGGAACAGGTTGAAATAAGGTGCCCAAAGTAAAGAAAAAGGTGAGGGTTCTACAAAGATTATGGAAACCACTTACTGCTGATGACAGGAAGTCACTTTTACGAAAAACCAAAGCTTATATTAGAGCAGTGTGAAAGGAGAATGGTAAGTAAAATGTAAAAGCAGATATTAGGCAGAGTAGTCTTGCCTCCATTAATAAATAACATTGGCATCGGCAAACTGATAAAGAGTATTAGGGAAACGGGGATATTGCTGATATTGCTGGCTATGGAAAAAAGGGCGCGAATGGAAGACAGTATGGCTGAAACTTAATGTTTTTGCAGAATACTTGTAGAGGCTGGTGAAAGGACTTGAAATTTCAAAGTGGCTATTGAAAAGAGCGTGTTTATGAGAGTCAGTGGAATCTAGGAATGAATGATAGTAGGACATGAGAATTTGAAAGTAAATGTATGCTTGGTATTAGAGTGTGGGGATTAACGCAATTGGAAAGTAAAACGATAAAGTTGTGTAAAAGGAGATTATATAGGGAGGGAAAACCCGGAGTTAGAAAAAGCTGACTGATTTCCTTAGGCAGCTTTATGGTATTGGGTTGTGGTTTTTGAGTAAAATGAAAAGTAAATCTGGAACCAACTGAAATAAACTGCATAAAGAAAATGAGAGCAAGAGGAGGTAAGAAACCTAGAGATGTTGAATGAGCATGAAAGGAAAAAAATTTGGAAGCCACTGAAATGAATCATCCACAAAGCACATGAAAAATAAAAAGATTAAATGTCTCGACCTTTTGACCTACAAAGTTGTACAAAAAGGTTTGCATATACTAAGACTTAGGGAGTTTAGTCATGCAGATGGAATGTCAAACGTTGAATAATGGAGGTGATATAAAATTTTGGAGTGTTGTGAAGATAGAGATGGGGAAGAGATCTCAAATAAAATTAAAGTGCTGCTGACGGAGCTTTTTTCGCATGTGCGCAAGAAGCTGAAGCTCTGACAGTTTTTTTTTTCATGGAAATTATTTTTGATTCGGCAGTCAGAGAAAGAGCTTCAGTAACAGTTTTCTTGCTTTCGCTCAAGTCGGTTCTTTAATCGGAAAACTGTGATTATGTACTTATGTATAACCAGTTTTAATGTGCATACTGACATGCAGGTAGAGAACGGAAAAATAAAAACTAAAACGACGGGCAGACAAACACACACACACAACACACACAGACGAAGACTCGCATCCATCTTAATCCCGAACTCCGGGAAACCTTTCCCTCGCGTGACATCCTTTTGCTCTATCTCCGATCGGCAGATTCCTCTGAGGACTCCGACGGAAGTGACGGCAGAGGACCCTCACCACGCCCTCGAGATCTCGGGGGAACTCGCCGGAGGTCCTCCGAATTTTCTCGAAGAAAAGGTAATTCGATTCTCGTCCCGATTCCTATCAAGCGTAGAGGGTCTCTCTTAATGGCTGTTTTTAATCGTCTTCTCATCTTTCCCCTTTTTCGGAGGTTTTATTTCTCGCAGTTTGCTGGCAGAGTGCAAAGGCGAAGATGTATAAAAAATGGCGATAGATTGCTTGCCTTAAATTGTCACGGCAGGAAAAAATTTAAATATGCATGCACTCAAAAACGAACACAAATGTACACAAGCACACACACACGTACATATATACACACACACACACACACACACACACACACATATATATATATATATATATATATATATATATATATATATATATATATATATAATCTATCGTTCTCCCTCTTCCCAACGCTCTCTCTCTCTCTCTCTCTCTCTCTCTCTCTCTCTCTCTCTCTCTCTATATATATATATATATATATATATATATATATATATATATATATATGCATATATATATATGTATATATATATATATATATATATATATATATATGAATATATCTGTCTATATATATATACTGTATATCAGCATTATTTAGTGTTTACTGACCTCACGTCAATAACCATTTAAAAGGGTTAAAAGATTGTGGCTCTTTTCCTGAAAAATCTCTTTGCATTTAATAATGAAAATGGTAAAGCATATGAATGCGAAGGAACGAAAAATGAAGGAAATAATAAGAATGATAAAACTAACTCGCAGGCCGTAGAAGGAAAAGGGCGTCAGTGCGTGTTGGGCTGACTTCGTCATGGATGAATAACGGGAGGAAATAGACTTAAAGAAAAAAAATTTGTTTTCACAGTTTGAGGAAAAAACAAGCATACATCTAGAAAGCCAAGAGATTTTACGGCAGCAAAAGTGCAAGCTCAAAATAGCCTAACATCCAGGCGCATGTCATAAGGAAAGTGAATGTCAGTAAATATGGAGGTGAAAAAGTTTTTCTGCAGTCATATCCCCTCCCTTTTTGCATTGGTGCCAGCGTTGATAGTAAAGCTGAAGAGTGAGTGTAGCAATAACTTCTGCCAATTTCCAGGTATATCTTTCCATATGCAGACAGAAATTACAGCTTATATTTTTTTCCACGCAGCTTTTTTATTCACATTTTTAGATGAGTACGCCAAAAAGCTAAGAGACTTCCGGTTCTCAGAGAGTCTTTAGAGGTGAGGTTTTCTTGATTCCATCTCACTATTGTACCAGTTCACAGTCCGGTCGAATGATGGATTCCAGGACTGGATTAAGTCACGAGCCTTACAAATGTTATCCCAGAGATCTACTAATGATCAACGAGTCCAAGCTCAGTGGATGAGCACAGAGATTGCATTAGGAAAAACGGTGGGTCGTTTACAACCCACCACTCAGTACACATGCGCACACACACACACACACACACACACACACACACACACACACACACACACACACACACACACACATATATATATATATATATATATATATATATATATATATATATATACACACACACACACATGAAACAGAGGAACACTAGCTATACTGTACTGCTGTGGACTTACAGAAATCGGAAATGAGCTAGTCCGTACCGAATTCTTCGAAGAAAAATAACGTTTTACTAGTGAACGGAAGTCATTAGATAAAAAAAAAAAAAAGTAAAATGAAGTCTTGAAATTGACACCAGAGGGGACCCTCAATCACCTAATTGTTTTTATTATATTCTGGTCATATGGACGTCTTCCACAGTCATATCTCACGTGTAAAATATTTAGAAAACCCAGAACTAAAAAAAAAAGAAATATGCTCACTTTAGAGGAAAGGTAGTAAGTGCGCGTCTACATATGATAATAATAAAACATGTCTGAAACATACGTTGGCACCTTATCGTACAAACATTTCAAACAGGTTGAGTACAAGTCAACGATTTACTAGTTGTTTGAACCATCGCTTCATACAATTATCCTGCGTTTGGCAAAGGTTTATTCTCCACATTGGGTCGACGACTTGTTTTTAACCTATTTGTGATATGTGGGCGGTAAGTTGTCGACGTGTGTTTACGACATGTTCCACACTGTTGTAAAAGCTATATTCTTTCCCAAAAATTTTCCGCGCAAGTTGTGAATGTTTGCACCGCAGTTATTGGTCTCTCAGTTGCCATACTTTGTTTCTTTAAGAATGTAATGTCCTATAAAACAATGGAAATGTTTACTATTAAGATAAGCTTTGAATACTAATTACCTTTTATTTTTCTTCAATCAGGAAGGAGATCCAGTCGAAGAATTCAAAGGAAGCTCACGTTATCAGCAGATGATAAAGGACCCAAATTTTACCGCCAAAACCCATTACTTCGCCAAGAGGTTAGAGGAACTACAACAACTCCACGAATTCTACAGGAATTTAGCCAAACAAGCACCGAGGGGAAGAAACTCCCTCCATTCCCCTTCAGCACCACAAGAACAGCAAGAACTGAGCGAAGACGACTCTAGCATCTCCGAAGGAGGAGAGGAACCAGAGCCCAAGGTTTTGCCACAACCTTTTTTTAGCCAGGAAGGTGCTATTACTAGTCTGAAGTTAGGAAGTGAGTACGAATTTAACTGGAAGTCCCTCCTGCCGGAGGAGATTGACGTTCAAAGCGAGGCGAACGAAGAGAAGACTGAGGGTGAGGACACGGCGTCTGAGGTCTCAAAAGATGTAAATGATCCTCTCTACGATATCCAGAGTGACATCATGCCATACTTGCCAAGTAATTATGTCAGCCTGACAACCCTATCAGCACTCAGACAGCCCGATGGCGCTTCGAACCCAAACCTCAATGGAGAGTTGTCACATGCCGAACCAAAAGCAGTAGTAGCTCCTCCAGAGGAGGGAGCGACTACTCTGGCAGCCACAGCTCTACAGGAAAGGCTGCCGGGAAACGGCGCCTCCTTATCTGATGACGAAAGCAATGTAAAGCAAGTCAAAGTGAAAAAGGAGAAAAGAAAGAAAAAGCTGGGCCTGCTGTCGAAGTCGAGCAAAAATTGTTCCTACAAAGAGGAGGCTGATGCAGACGAAAACTCGACCTCGAGCAAACTCAGCTGGAGTCGTTTTTTTGGAAGTCCAAAACACAAAAGCTCTGCCAAGGACGCTTCCAAGAAGAGTGGCAAATCTGCTTCCAAATCCAACAGCAAGTCACCGACGTCTTCGAATAAGAATTCCGAGAGAAGCGACAAGAAGTCCCAGAGGGAAAAGGAGAGATCGAAGGAATCCAAGAACAACAAAGAAGGGAAAGTAGGATATCCCCAGGAGACGCACGCCAGCCTCGATCCCAGCAAACAAGCGGACAATAAGGCGGCTAAGTCCTTTCAAAAACTGGATTCAGAACGGTCAAATGGTAGTCTCAAGAACAAATCCCCTGCCAGAAAGAGCTCCGAAGGGAGAAGCAGCAGAAGTGGCAGAAGAGAGAGCAGAGAACAAACACAACAGTGCCAACAGCCCCTCCAGCAACAACAGCAGCAGCAGCAGCAACAACAACAACAGCAACAACAACAGGCACAAAGATATCAGGGATTCCACTGGGACTCCCCCCTCCCCCCATTCCTCCCGGTATCCACTGCTTCCATACACCCGGGATACGACTCAGGGGCGGACTCGGGGGTAGGGCTCAAGGTAAGCTGTGTACATGATTACGGCAATGATTTGCATTTTTTTTTTACCATTATTTCGTTTGTTTTTATTATCATGTGTTATCTGATATTTAAAAGAAAGCATGCAGTGCCACAACAGGGTTAATAAGCATATGTATATACAGCATATATCAGTTTACAAACGGATACTGACACGCATATATATATATATATATATACAGTATACATATATACATATCTATATATACTGTATATAAAATGGATGTATGTATGTATGTTGCATGTATCTGTACGTATATGTTCCAGCACAACTCTTAAATGCATTGACCAATTTCAACAAAACTTGTATACATATGGCTTACTGTCTTGAAAAGAATACGGTGGGGGTAAGACATCACGAGCACCAAAGGGCACCAAAGAAGGGATGGAAGGGATTCCCTTGAACAGGGCTGGTTATTCCCGTAGACTTAGTAGAGAGCGAGAGAGAGAGAGAGAGAGAGAGAGAGAGAGAGAGAGAGAGAGAGAGAGAGAGAGAGAGAAGAAAGATGGAAAGAGACAGGGGGAGGGAGAGAGAGAGAGAGAGAGAGAGAGAGAGAGAGAGAGAGAGAGAAGAAAGATGGAAAGAGACAGGAAGGTTGAGAGAGAGAGAGAGAGAGAGAGAGAGAGAGAGAGAGAGAATAGCGTTTGGGAGAAGAAGAGAGAGAGAGAAGAGAGAGAGAGAGAGAGAGAGAGAGAGAGAGAGAGAGAGAGAGATGGAAAGAGAGAGAGAGAGAGAGAGAGAGAGAGAGAGAGGAAAGAGGGAAATTGACAGGGAGGGTTGAGGAGAGAAAGAGAGAGAGAGTGTGAGAAAGAAAGAATGAGAGAGAGAGGAAGTGAGAGAGTGAGAGTGAGAGAGAGAGAGTGAGAGGAAGAGGAAGTGAGAGAATAGAGGGGTTGTTATGTTGGAGAAAGAGGGAAAAAGTGTGTGTGAGAGAGAGAGAGAGAGAGAGAGAGAGAGAGAGAGAGAGAGAGAGAGAGAGAGAGAGAGAGAGAAAGTTTATCAGTTATCATCCAGAGTTATCCCAGGCAGCACCGGGTTAGTCAGCTAGTATGTATATAAAACATAATTTCTGAAAATTATATTTACGGTAAAGGAATAAACAAACTCTATGACTTTATATATATATATATATATATATATATATATATATATATATATATATATATATATATATATATATGCAAAATTTGCTTTAAGGAAATCATGCTGTATACTTACCAGTGCAGTGATAGGAAGTTGAAATTTCTTCTGTAAGTTTTCTTGGTAATTCAAGTTCGCATTTCAGACGCAAATATCTGACTCCAGGTGCCTTTTTTCCCCAACATTTTTCCTCAGGTGATTCCCCGGGCTCGTAGATCGAGGGGTGAGAGCCGCCACGGGGAAAGTTCGGGATATGAATCAGTCATCAGGGACTCTGAATGCTCTTCCTTCGGGTCCTCGCAGGATTCTGGCCTAGACGATGATGGCCTGAAAGGAAAGACCGGAGGAGGTAAAGGTAAGGGGAGTTTCTTAATGGATGTTGGAGATGATAGTTCGCCTTAAAGTATCAGTTTCCCGTAGATATTAAAGTAGTGCATACTTAGAAGTCTCGTAACACTATATCGTCGCCATGATGTTCTCTTCCTCTTCTCTTTTTTCTGTAAGGTAGTGAAAACCTAAGTGGAGACAAAAGTAAAGAGAAGAAGCAGCAACATGCTAAGATCTCCGAGCTCAGAGCGAAGGATTCCCAACAACAACAGCAGATTTACTCTTCGATAACCACCTCTCCTCACTCTAAAACCATGACAACAGGACCGACTTCCGGAACTCCCTTAATGTCCCAAATCAAGCCCAAATCTCCCCCGTCAGCTCATGGAGGCTCACATCCCGGAGGGCGAAGCCATTCGTCGTCAAAGATGAACGTCGACGAGTTCGACGAGGAGGACGTGGCCAGATACGAGAGCCACAAGACGGAGGAGGACATCGCCAAGTGCCGCAGGACCCAGGAGAAGATCAGAGCTCTTCGAGAGAAGCAGGACCAGCTGAAGCGTGAGCTGGAGGCCGCGAAGGGGAGACTCAACATCGACAAGTCCAGGTGGAGCTTCGAGTGTAAGACAATTCATTGATCTGTTGTGTTACCGTACTGCTGAACCGCTTACTGCCATTCCCAACCTTTTTCCTTGGTTGAAATCATACGCTTGTTGTACCACCAGATTCTCTCACTCCGATTATTATTTTGACCATTTCCATGAATGAGACAAAATTACTAAAAACATAAAACTTTTAATTAGTTGGCATTTACCCTAATCATTGTTCAAACGCGGCCTCACAGCTTCGGATGACACAGTATATTAATGTTAATTATCTTATGTTCTCTTATTTTTACCCTATGCCACCATGCTAAGTGTTCACTTATTCTTCTGCTTTTGAATGATGCGACTGCAAGCACAATAAGCCATTATTACCCTTTATTATTATTATATATGAATGAAAGCGCAAATCACCCATAAAAATCTTCAGTTCAGCTTCTCAGGAAAATAAGTAACACTTATCATTAACGACTTTTCGAATACTATCCTTTATTTTCCCTTTAGACTAAGAAATAAATTATCTTATTTTATTACTTTATTATAAACTTTTGTAAATATGTATAAAGTACTGTAAACCTACTTAAATATAATAATTCATATGTATATAGTAATAAATAATCAACAACTAAAGGTAGTTAGAGAGAAGTAGTTTATTTTTTGCAAGTTTATTATTATTATTATTATTATTATTATTATTATTATTATTATTATTATTATTATTATTATTGTAAAAGAAGATAAAAAAGACTAGAATTCATCAGAAATCTATGTACTTCAACTTTTTATGAATGAGGAACTGGAAACTTTGGATCACTAAATATGAAAAGTAATTTAAGATTTTCTAAGAAAAAAAATTGAAGAGAAAGGATCTATAAAGGAGGAAATAAATACAAATGAATTAACATAAAATATTGGATATATATTTCTGAAACGACGGACACATTGACAATTAACTAAACTGAAAAAACCAAACCCTTTCGCACCCCCTTTCTGAAACAACTTTCCGCTCGATGCAATTATACCGCATTATCCCGGCTATCGTCGATAAACTCTTTTATCTGAGAACAAACAAATTCAACAACCTCTCGCAAAAAAAAAAAAAAAAAGAAGAAGAAAATGATGCTCTTTTTTTTAATGTTCTCAGGAATCATTTTCGGTAATTACAATGTAATTGGGGATCATAATCTACGGTAATTGCCTTGCCTGTAGTCTAAATAGCTTTCTTACGAAATATGCAACAAATAACCGTAATGGGGCTGGGAATGTGCTGCGTAATTTACGGAAACCTTTTTATGGCCTTTAAGGCGATCGGACGATGGCGATGGGGATCCGGGAATCTTCTCTGGTTTCTTTTTCGTTCCTGTAATGACTTCAGTTTAAAGCTGATGCGTGTTAGGTGGTTTAGTTAAACAATCGACTGATTATCTTTCCAGGAGTTTTGTTAAGTCGTATGAATTAATAGTGAGCAATAATTTAGTTTCCCCTCCCCCCTCGCTTACTGAGATTATTTATGATATATATATAGGTGGGCATGTGCTTGTATATGTATATATATATATATATATATATATATATATATATATATATATATATATGTGTGTGTGTGTGTGTGTGTGTGTGTGTGTATGTATGTATGTATGTATGTATGTATGTATATGTATGTATGTATGTATATATGTATGTATGTATGTATAAATTTGATGAACTCCATTTGAAATTAATAACAAAAATTTATAGATTTTTAAGATTAAAATCATAAGTGAGAGAGAGAGAGAGAGAGAGAGAGAGAGAGAGAGAGAGAGAGAATACTTACAGACCAGCAATTGTAAATCATTGTTTGTTTTTACATTCTCCTACAACACTGACATAAATTGCGGAGAAATAATTCGAGGGCGAAAACCATTTCATTAGCATCACTTGTGAACGAACAAAAGGAGGCATTTATTTAATTAGAAAACTTTACTGAGGAAAACGCGCTTGAAATCGAACAGTAATGAAACATGAGCACGTCCAGATCAGTAACCTAACTTTTACATGATTTCGATCAGAGCCAAAATAACCAGCACAAGATAATCACCCATTTTTCAAGTAAATCATGCGAGAGGCATCACCCATTGTGTCTTCACGAGAGAGAAGTCCTAAAAAGGAGAGAGAGAGAGAGATAATGAAAGAGAACAAGAAGCGAAACGGCCCCGAAAGCAGGTTATCAGAAATCTCACAAGCACGGCGGGCAAATCCTTCCTTTCATTGTCAGGCTCGCGAAAGATGGACGTAATTACTATTGAAAAGGATAGAATTTTCTTCTCCGGAAACTTTCGGTGATGAATTTCTGGGGAATGACGGCTCTGGTGGTGGTGGGCTGTGAGGGAAGGAGGAGTCGGGGTTGTGTCTAGGACCCAGGTAATGGGGGAGGGGAGGGTTAGGTAGGGGATGGTGATGGGGACGAGGTTAAAGAAGAGAATGCTTCTTGTGCCTGATTTTTGGTGTTTCGCGTTGTTTCGGGTTTCTTTCTCTCGTAATTAAGCTCGCATCAAAAGGCGTAACAAGTGAGACGAAAAACGAAAGGTATGAGTTCTCTTTTGTTTGGTTCTGAGAAACTCCCTGACATGCTCAAGCCTTGGAGGGGTTCGGAAAGATGCGTTGTTGTATTTCGGATGTTTTCTTGGATTCTCATGTTGTTCAGTAACAATGGAAATGTGACTCTTGTGTCGCTGTTTGCCGGGTATTGTTCCACTTATAACGGAGGACAGTGATGATTTTCATTTGCACGCATATCTAAAATATTAATCAATAAAATCAATAACAAAACGGCTAATAATTCTTATTGAGTGTTCTCATGGGAAGGAAATCGCTTTCTGGACAGATTCCAAAAACAGCATTGTATTCCTTAGCTTCATAACAATGACTTTTTTGTACCCAAAAGGACTGTGTTAATTAGACACTTCTCAGATATATCCAAGAGAACAATATATAAGACAAATACACTTTCCTAGGATTTTCTTAAAATAGCAAAAGTCCATAAAATGTCTCTAGTTAAAGCGTATCGTTTATTCTAGGTAACTGAGGGAAAATAAATAACATTGTGAGAGAGACCGTTGTGCTGTTTTATAGGATCTCATTTCCCTCCATTGTCATCCGAAAACAAAGTCCAGTAATATCCACTGTGCCTAGTGAACCTGTGAAGTGAATCTCTAGAACATAGTATTCAGTTGTCTAATCAATAATTGCTTTGTAAGCCTTCGACAAGTAAACTGTTAGATTTGTTACTCGGCTAATGTGTCTAATTGTTTCCCCGTCTGACCCTTTTTCAGTACACGTTGAGGAATGCATGACCTGGCGAGACGATGGCTATGTTGAAGCTCTCCAGCAGGAGACCATTATTTTGGCGAAGAGAGTCATGGCGGCCAGGAGCAGACTACTGTACTCGACGTGCTTTGATGCAGCTGCAGCCCTTCAGGACAAAGACTATTCTGAAGGGGGCGCCGCAGCCATTGACCCCGAGCTGTTTGTCATTTGCGAGGACGCCCTGCTGGAGGAGAGCGAGACCAAAGAGCCGGCTCCTCTGGTCAGAGAAGAGAGTCCCTCTCCTGAGAGGGCCAGTTGCTCTTTCCTTCTCGGACTGAGCGAGAGAGCATATTCGCGCCAAGACGCCCAAGACAGAGGGGCAGGAAATGCCCATCCGAGATCGGGCATCTACAGGGGACACTCTGAATCATCGCTGGTCGTTGATCCTGATGGCACTAGGGCATTAGGACCCTCAAAAAGTAAAGGACAGAAAACAACAGAAGAAAACCGGGTATCGAAGAGCAGTAGCGTTGAAGATTTCGACATTGAGGACTGGAAGAAACTGAAGGAGTCATTTATTCTCTGACTAAAGATTGTGTTTTGGGACCTCTGTCGCCCTGAGGCTTCTATTCTCAACGGTGATGCCTTTGTAGGCTTCACAGTTTTGAATATTTGTATATAGTCTCCGTGTACATAATTTTTTTCAACCGTCTGACATACGCTTCCCCTGCGACTTTGTCATCAGCAAAGTTCATGTACTGATAAAGAATAACTTCTTATTCAATTCCATTCTCTGGGATTATCCATTATCATCACGAGCCAATCTGGCTCTTCTCAAGCCTCAAGAGATGTAGATGAACTAGCTGTCCACGCTCCAGCTTGTACAATGTAAAGAAAGACTATGCTTGGAGTGATTACGAGAACTTAGTTTCCCCGTTTTCTGTATATGTGTATAATTTGTATAATACAATGACTTTCTTTCCCCCTCTCAATAGTTAGGATTGTATATCCTATTCCTTTCAAAACTGCAAAAGCCAAAATATAATTACGACTGTTGTGTACATAAAAGAAACGCCGAATGTGATGTGTCAAAAAAACAAATGAAGTGTGGGAGATGGTATTTATACGAAGTAACAGCAGTATTGTTTCTAACCAAAGAAGTTACGAGTATTGCTTCTCGCCAAAGAAGATAAAAGAGAAACACTTTAGAGTAAGAAGATACGTTATGCGTTCGTGTGGACCTTAAACTTGAAGAGAACAGAGAGAAAGAGGGAGAAAGACGTGAGCAAGTTTCCGCAGAAAGCTGTGGGTTGAATTACGGAGGATCTTCGGACAACTTTTTGTATAAAACTGAAATATGTGATCTTATTTCTTTTGAATGTTGGTGTCTCTCCATATAGTGTCTTATACTCTGACAGACCTTTCAAATGGTGTTAACATTCTAGTCTAAGCGTTGGTTGCTGAATTAGATGTATAAATAATAATCTAAAAAAACTGGCAAATAATAAAAAAAAAAATAGAAAAAAAAATCCTGCTGAATGTGCGGTTCTTCAGTTTGTTGTGTAATATAAGGGTAAAATGAGCAAGAGAGATATACTAGACCATACACAGTAGATTTTCGTTTTATTATTTATGCAAACGGAAGTTTGTCCTTAATAAAGGATTCAGTGTTTCGACGGTTATTTTCAAGTCGTGAAAAAAATATGTAAAAATAATAAATCAGAAATCATGTTCATTATATCAATCATTATCGTATTCATCATCACTGTCACCATTTCCATATCTGCAGCATCATCATCATTAGACATAGAGACAGTGTATAGTTTTTATTCTAGGTATTTTTTCTTGTTATTTCCTTATTGCTTCATGACAGTATATAAACATCAATTAATCAATCCGTCTATTTCGTCCAAGAAGAATGATTTGTATGACTAAGTTATGATATACATGTAGAGTCTACTATACGTATCGCAATACAAACATGCATTTTGGTTATATGAAGTGTGTCTGTTGGTAACAGTCACTATTATTATTATTATTATTATTATTATTATTATTATTATTATTATTATTATTATTATTACTACTACTACTTCTCTTTCTGATTTTTTTACTATCATATAATAATAATAATGTTCGAGAGCATATACATGATTATACATAAGTATAAATCAGAATCTTCTCCCTTATTTTAATTATTTCAGTTATAGCCATAAGCCTCCTAATTTCAATCTCCTTATCACTGATGTAAAGTAATCATCAACATCATCACTTAATCTTTCATATCATCAATATTTCATATTGCATTATGACGACAAACACTGATCCATTTGGACATTACAAGATTAACAAAACTTTACTGAAGTCATTTGGAATTTTTTTTTTTTTTTATATATTAAAGTTTAATCAAGTTAACGAAACAATTTTTTTTATTTATATTTTTACTTGAAGCGTTTTTGGGGAGATACATATAACGGGATTGAAAATGAAACCCAGCAGGTTTGTCAGCGTTAACATATGATTATCATCTTTTCAGAGTTATCATCATAATTATTATTATTATTCTTATTTATTATTTTTATTAAAATTTTTCACAGTTTAGATTACTACAATCTTTTTAAGTCAGTGTCATTCGCTGATATTCTAAAGGGTACATTTATTAACTACGCTACTGCGAATTCTCATTTCCACTTATTTCAGTTATTGCCAAAATACTGAGTAATTAGTTTTCAGTACCGCTAGCTTCATTAGTATCAGCATTAGCCAAATTGTCTCAAGAAAGTAAATTATCGTCTCAAGTGTCATAGGAAAACAAATTCCAAAAAAATTATTATAAAGTATTCAAATCAAGTATGACAATGATTTTATTTTTAGCATCAGGACAACATGGACACTTGCGTTTCTAAGTGTAATCTTTGAAAAACGTACAGATCTCAGCTACTTAATTTCTGGAACTAGTGGAAATATGCTCGCTTATAAATTCCAACATGTGATCTTAACGAGATTCAGCTTTTTATCCTAATGCTAAGTGTTTTAGCAAAATCATAAAGAACGTTTACTTCTATTTTTTTTTTTTTCCTTTTTTATTTTTTCAGTACATGGCCCCTAACTTACGAGTTTCATTGTTGTAATCGATCAACTTACGGTCTGATAGACTTCAAAGTTCATTGTATTTTATTCCATATTTCCGAAATTAGTTTTATTTTGCTGATATTCGTGAATTTCAATAAACTGTTCTTTCACGGTACCCTAAGAATTTCAGTGAACACTGACAAAGTTAATAAACTAAAATCAATCTCCATTACATGTATAATCATTTCAGTAACTTCATTATTTCCGTAAGGAATGATGACTCATCACAAAAACTAAAATTTGAAATCGTTTCGAACTTTTTTGTGGCAAAATGCAACCAATTTATTTCTGTTAATTTTCATCAGCAAAACTGTATTTTACATAACAGCAGATCTAGTCAATAAATGGAAAACTTCGTTATTATTTATTCAGTTTGAGTCGCTGACATGTGATATTTTTATAGTTTTATATATCAAAGAATATATAAAAATATCATTGTTAATGTCATCCGTGAGTTTTATTTACCCTTTATGTACATTATCTTGATGTAATGGACTGAATTTGGACCATTTTTTTTAAGGTACTGATAAAAAAGATGAAGAAGAAGTGAAAGATAACAGCATTTAGTGAAACAATATCAAAAGAAAAACGATAAAACGACCGTTGCTTAAGAATAAACATGAAGCGTAGAAAGGAAATCAATCTGATATAATGAAAAGAAATTTTAGTTAAAAAAGATAGCAAATGGGATTCAAAGCATAATCCTCTTTTAAGAATAACCCAAAAGTCAGCATCACAGGAAGAAAAAGAATGAATAGGATCATTTAGCGAGAATATATACTACGTACTCATTCTTTTGAGTATTAAGAATATAAGGACATTCTCACGCGTCACATGAAAAACTGGAAGAGGCTCTCCCAGAAAATTGAGACTCCCTGCATGGCACAAAAGAATATTAAGTTTATTTTCTCAACACACCAAGGAAAGTTTCACATTCTTTCTCTGCTCGAAAATATGAAACATAGACATCAGACGTAAGTCTGGAAGTGGCAAGAATGTGTGGAATTTTTAAAACACTAAAATAAAATAAAAAAGATACATTTTGTTTAGGTTCATGTGTAGTAAGACAATTTTTGTTAGATAAAGAGGAAATGAGGACGTTATTCCGGTAATGAAAATTATGGATAATTTGCAGATACAAAAAGATAATATTGCCTTTTTATCTCACTTCATAATAATACGAATAGTGAGTCTGCAGATAAGTGAGTCGTTTCAAAATGGAAGGAAAATTAACCCAAGGGAATTTTTGAGAGAGAAAACATAAAAAATATGAGAAAAATTTTGAAGACATACAAATTATTTGTTATATATGGCATTGCTTATGAGACAAAATATTTTAATGGCGTTATATGGCTGAGGGCAAAAGCTTAGTTTTTTTAAAAGTCTTATGCGGCCATGTATATCAAAGAGACAGTATGTGTGTGTGTACATTCCTGAAACGTTCCAAAATATTTGAGGAAAAATATTTAAATACGATATGATTAACCTGTTATGCAGAACATTGAGAATTTGGAGAAAGGCTAGTAATAATAATGATATCACCAACAAAAAAAGTATTACTTCTACTTCCAATGATGCTAATGACAATAACAATCATTATTATTATTATTATTATTATACACACGCACAAGTACATATAGATACATACACACACATACATATAAATATGTATAAATAAATAAATAAATAAATAAATATATAAGTATATATATGTGTGTATAAATATATAATATATATTTATATGTATATATACATATATACATATATATATATATATATATATATATATATATATATATATATATATATATATATATATATATATATATATATATATATATATATATATATATATATATATATATATATATATATATATATATATATACATACAAGCAAATCCACATATATATATATATAATATATATATATATATATATATATATATATATATATATATATATATATATATATATATATATATATATATATAGAGAGAGAGAGAGAGAGAGAGAGAGAGAGAGAGAGAGAGAGAGAGAGAGCGATGTTGTTCATCATAATGAAAATAATTATCTGTAAACAGGCAAACAAATTATGTACAAAGCACTAACAGAATATAACTAACAATTACGGTAGAGAGCACGCCATGATTGGCAACTTGTCCTGTCTGTACTCTACAGGATAACACTTTCCTAAAAGGAGACAAATATAAAATACCAAGAATTTACGTAGTTAATCAATACACCTTTTTATAGCAAATGGGAAGAGCACTCCAAAATTTTATATTCTCCACTGCATTTTATTCCTAAGGCAAAACAATTAGCTAAGAAGTGGTTTAGTGAGACACTTATCAAAAAGAGCAACTCCAACGTTTTCATGTCAAGAAAAATGAGATGGTGTTCCGTTTTGAGCAGAGTTGGTAACTATCAGTATCTGAAGTGGAGTAACAAAAAATATATTGGACACAAGCTTAAACACTGAATCTCGGGCATCCAAATACAAGTAGATTTATTACTTATAGGTTTTCTTGATAATGATCAACGATTAAAGCCCTTATTGTTTTAGAAATAACTACAAATATATACCAAACTACTACCATTATTACGCTATTATTAAAAAACAAAAAGAAGTAAAGGAATCAATATAGTACTGTAACCTACTAAACCCCAGACGTTTTCAATAGATACATACACACACACACAATATATATATATATATATATATATATATATATATATATATATATATATATATATATATATATATATATATATATATGTAGAGAGAGAGAGAGAGAGAGAGAGAGAGAGAGAGAGACCATTGTTACTCATCACAATGAAAATAATCATCTGTAAACAGGCAAATAAACTATGTGCAAAGTACTCACAGTATACAAGTACCAGTAACTGTAGAAAGCACGCCATGATTGGCAACTTGTCCAGACTACTGTAATCTTCAATCGTGAAATATTTTGAAACAAGCAAGTCATTACCCTACAGGAAAACGCTCTGCTGAAACGAAACAAAAATTTAGAATAAAATGAGTTTACGTAATTAGTCAATACACCTTGTTTTTATAGGAAATGGGAAAAGTACTCCAGAATGCTACATTCTCCACTGTATTTTGTTCGTAAAGCAAAACTACTAGGTAAGAAGTGTCTAACTGAGGCACTTATCAAAAAGAAAAACTAAAACCATTCCGTGTCGAAAAAGATGTAATTGTGGTCTGCTTTGAGGAGGGTTGGTAAATATCAGTATCGTAAAGTGGAGAAACAAAAAATACATTGACACAAGTTTAGTAATTGAGTATCGGACATTCAGAAATAAGTAAATTTATTACTTATGGCTTTTTCTTGATAACGATGAATAATTAAAGCCCTTGTTGTTTTAAAAATAACTACAAATATATACATAACTACTACCATTGTTATGCCTTTTTTAAAAAATGAATAAAAATTGTAAGAACCAAAATAGAATTGTAATATACAATAAAAAGTGACGTTTTAGTTTTTTGTTAAAGAAAGCTATTGAGATGGCTTTGCCTGTCCGTCCGCACTTTATTCTGTCCGCACTTTTTTCTGTCAGCACTTTCTCTGTCCACCCTCAGATCTTAAAAACTACGGAGACTAGAGGGCTGCAAATTGATATATTGATCATCCACCTTCCAATCATCAAACTTATTAAATTGCAGCCCTCTAGCCTCAGTAGTTGTTATGTTATTTAAGGTTAAAGTTAGCCATAATCGTGCTTCTGGCAACGACATAGGATAGGCCACCACCTGGACGTAGTTAGAGTTTCATGGGCCGCGGCTCACACAGCATTATACCGAGACAACCTAAAGATAGGTCTATTTCCGGTGGCCTCGATTGTGCGCTGTACAGAAAACTCAACTGCGCCGTTTTTTTGCTTGTTTAATATTGAAGACACGACCACTTTAAACGACAGACATTAAACAAAAAATATCACATCACGAACTCTTAAATGACTCGACTTCTACCTCCAGTTACAGTTTCCTTCACAACATGCAGAGACAAATCGACCGGGAAATTTGTCTGTGATGATTGATCCACTAATTGACATGCAGGAAAATCCATCGATCACACAAGGCATGAGGGATGGGATTTCCCGTGATATGCTCTGTTAAACAATGAACCTTCACTGGTGGTCAGGTGCATATTTGCATATCAAAACAAGTTAAAAGTCGCAGAGTATGAATAGAATGGTAAGATGGTCAGTTATTTTTAGATGCAAATTTTCCATATTATAAACATATACTTGCTTTGAATCGAACGTTTTCATATTTTTTTGGTATTTATATGTGTACACACACACACACACACACACACATACATATATATATATATATATATATATATATATGTGTATATATATATATAAATACATATACATATATGTACATGCATATATATATATATATATATATATATATATATATATATATATATATATATATACATATGTGTACATGTGTATGTACATATAAATACGTATATACACATATATATACATGCATATATATTTATATATATATATAAATATATATATATATATATATATATATATATATATATATATATATATATATATATATATATATATCATATATATGTATGTAAGTATTTATACATACATATATATAAATATATATATACATATATATAGATACATAATATATAAGAACATTGTTTGTTTAAAAGATTGACAATTTGTATTCCTTACTATTCTGTATTAACTTTATTGTGTCCCTCCCACAGGGACGAGGGAAACGTATTGATCATATTTCCCGTTTTCTATCCCCCTCCCCTTTCAGCTGAAACATATTATTCATGAGCCGCTGGAAACAATGTAGGCTGCGCGTGCATAAGCCATTCCACCTTTCATGTTAATGTGGATTTGTAGTACATAAGCACGGAGTCGTACACCTCTGAATCTTATTGTGTTTATACTGACAACGCAAAACTGCTCCCCTATGTATACATTATTTAGATAAATAGATTTCACCACAGAGCCTCGTGGATAGTGAACTGACATGTAGTATGAAAAAAAAAAATCATTCTGCAATAGATATTTAAAAGTAAAAATGTATAAAAGTTAACTAGGTGCACAGAGAAAAAACAATTTTTTTTTACTATACCTGTAATTTCCCGAATTAAGGGCAATATATATATATATATATATATATATATATATATATATATATATATATATATATATATACTTTATCACATACTGTGCATTATAGAATTACTAAAGGACCTCATTCAAACTGGATGGTATTTAATGGAGTTTTATTCAAAAGTTACAAGCTTTCTTGGACAAACAGTCCACATTATGCAGATACTTGATAATGTGGACTGTTTGTCAAACTTATACTTTGAATAAAATATTAAATACCATATTTAATATATATATATATATATATATATATATATATATATATATATATATATATATATATATATATATATATACATATATATATATATATATATATATATATATATATATATATATATATATATATATATATATATATATATTGTATATGTATATACTGACTAACCTAAGGTAGATCATTTACATTACCCAAAACGATACAGGAGTTAAAAAAAGAAAAAAAATAATATTTTCTAAAACATAACAAGATCTATTTCTAAGTAATGTTATTCCGTCCTAATATTGGATTCATCCTTCTCTTGAGACATTGGTCTCTTATTTTTCTTCTCAAAAGAAATGTATCGGAGCAAACTCATCCTAAGAATGATTCGCACGTTAAATATTCAGTAATTCTCTAATTTTTTTTATCTGCAATGAGAAATCATTGTCTCTTTTCTATGTTTACCATTTTGGTGACATTTTTTTCTGCCACTTTTCTTATTTACTCTGTAAAAATCATTAATTTATGGATCGCTAGTTTCAATAAATAACTCCTTTCCATATCATAAAATATATGATTCTGTCACCATACATCCATCTAATAGATTAATTTCCTTGGCTGCCTTTCCGTGTGTGTGTCTCCTTCCCCTCCCCTTCCCCTCCCCTCATCCTCTCACTCCCCTTCCTCCTTCTTCCCTCCCAGTTTCCCTTTCCCCTTCCCCTCCCCTCCCCTTCATCCTCCCCATCCACTCCCCCATCATCCTCCCCCTTCCCTTCCCTCTCCTCTCCCCCTACTCCTTTCCAATCCCTCTTTTCTCTCTCTTCCCTTTTCAATGTTTTATGATGAAATAAAATGTGTTGAGATTGAGTACTATTAACAAAATGATTATAGATTTGTAAGGACATTATTTTTTCAAAAAGTAATGTACAAGTTTCTCAAATCAAAATATAACTTGCATAACCTTTAGAATTTATGAATTGTTTAATTAACCTCATGCGGTAACTATGAACCACCTGCATTATGAGGATGACAACTGGAGTCTTTAAGATTTAAAGAGACGTTGTAATCCAATGGGTATTTTTCTGGTAGGTGGAGGAAATTATTCCGAAGACAGAATCTGGATTTCTTCCCTGAAGGGAAGCGGCTCCGACAGGAATCCGCTTAGGAGCTGAAGACGGCTTCACAGGATCCTGGAGTATTTAAGAATTTAAGAAGACATTATAATTACAATAGGCATTTCTCCAGGAATGCTTCAGGAGATGAAGAGTGCTTGAAGGGATCCTGGAGTTGTGAAGACGTCTTTCAAGAATAATATTTTAATAACTGTCCAGAAATTTTCAACATTAAGTGACCCAACAGTTTATAATAAAGGGTTTTTGGCCGAGCTTTGTTATTTTCGTTTCGAAATGGACTCGGTGGGTAATTATAGAACTACAGCAGGCACTACTGGTGATGGTCTGGAACCGCCAATGGCATCAGTATTGGTTCAAAACCCATCAGCAGCTGCTCCTACACCTACAGTACACCAAGATATGGTCAGTTGTTTGTATATGACTGGAAGGTAAACTGGGCTGGTGCTGCCCATAGACTATACTGACTACTATTAGTAGGGTTAATTTAGCTGTGGGTATGGGTATGGGTATGGGTATGGATATAGGAATGGGTATGGAATGCATATGGGTATGGGTATGGGTATAGGTATAGGTATGGTATGATATATGTATGGGTATGGGTATGAGTATGGGTATAGTATAGGTATTGATATGGTACAGATATGGGTATGGGTATGGTACAGATATGGGTATGGCATAGATATGGGTATGGGTATTGGTATGGGTATCGGTATGGGTATGGTATGGATATGGGTATGGGTATAGGTATGGGTATGGTACAGAAGTGGGTATGGGTAATGGTATGGTACTGATATAGGAACTAGCAAAAGCAAGTGATAGCGAGCATCTGCTAGTTTACTCTTTAATTTTACAATCTTCCATCTTTCAGAAACTGACTGCCATTACTATCGAAGCCAGACCATATTAACTTTCCTTTTATACCCTTCATGCTGTGTGAAAACTTATGGTTACCCAAAAATCTGGTGATCAGAGTTGATGTTAGTACCGCGTTTGGAACCCTTTACCGAAATCCTAGATACTGATGATCGTTGAGCCAGCTAATCTTCAGGCGATGGTCTGGTTTGAGAAGTTAATGATGTAATTGCTCAGCAATTTGCTACACCTGGAGGACTGTTGTAGGCTTAATTAAAAGTATACCTTAAATGCTCCCATGTTAGAATCTTGTGATTCTACTTAATATATTACGTGAATACTTCTTTATCAAGTAAAATGAATTTTAGTGCGTTATAATGATGATGTAATTGCGAAGATGAAAATGTATTCTACACAAAATATTATTCACATTCAGTGTAAGATGAATTTTAATGCCTTATAATAAATGTCATTTATGCCAAGAAGAAAACGTTTTTGGAATTGAGTAATAAGTGTACATTTAAGTAAAAGTTAAAAATTTTTTTTTTACAATCTACGATTCTATTATCATTATTTATATACAACAAGCCCAAGGGCCACTGACTTGAAATTCAAGCTTCCAAAGAATATGGTGTTCATAAAAAAGAAACAAAGAGATAAACGGAAATACAGAAAGAAATTATCTAACTTATTAAAAAATAAAAAACAAATTAACAAATTAATAAATAGATAAAAAAGAAAGTAAATTATCAAAATGCAAGGAGAACTGTATTATACTAACCGCAGTTATCGTTATATGGAGAGTAAAAGGGGGAAAAATGGGATAAACAAAAAGACCCCTCGCTTGATTTTGCCGATCCGTCACGTTGTTAAAACAATGAGGTTAAACAAAACAGAACTCATGTTACATAAACAAAGCGGATTATTCGGCTGACCCATCTTGTTTGCATTTCCTGTCAAACGTGCCAGTTACCGGAAAACAGACATGTTCCGTAATAAAATTCCATAGAGAATATCACTTACATTCTAAGTTTTAAATATACAGTATATATAATATATATACTGTATATTTAAATATATATAATATATATATTTTATATATATATATATTATATATATATATATATATATATATATATATATATATATATATATATATATATATATATATATATATATATATATATATACATACATATATACATATATATATATATATATATATATATATATATATATATATATATATATACATACATATATATATATATGTGTGTGTGTGTGTGTGTGTGTGTGCGTGTGTGTGTGTGTGTGTGTGTGTGTATGTCTGTGTGTGTTTAAAATCACCAGAACATGTGATGTTTCTATGCAGATGTCCCGTATGGGAAAAGGAAACACTGGACATAAATCTAAACATCTTTCGCCTTATATTTACTAAAAAAAAAATTACAGAACACAAAAGGTGAAACTGATCAGGATTTACACCTGTTGTGTAATTTTTAAATAATTTCTTAAAAAAGTGTCTCATTTTTCCCTGCGGTACAGGTGCGCGCACATCCATACAACAAAAGAGAGCAAATTTGAGAATTTACCATATTTGCTAAGCTGTTATGGTAAATACTTCGTTTAAGTAAAAACAAAATTAAACAAGTACAAAATGCGCCGAAGTTTCTTAGTCGCAATCGAGTTTTCTGTACGGTGTATAAAGCTGTATGAGACGTGGCTCATGGAGCTTTAAGCCCCGGCCGGGTGGTGGCCTGTCTGACAGCGTTTCCAGAAGCACGATTATGGCTAACTTTAACCTTAAATAAAATAAAAACCTACTGAGGCTAGAGGGCTGCGATTTGGTATGTCTGATGATTGGAGGGTGGATGATCAACGTATCAATTTGCAGCCCTCTAGCCTCAGTAGTGTTTAAGATCTGAGGGCGGACAGAAAAAGCGCGGACGGACAGACAAAGCCGCCACAATAGCTTTCTTTTACAGAAAACTAAAAAGTTAGTTGTTCAGATGAACATTTTGTGAAATACAGTTGACATTAGAAATACTGGTAGGATGAGAGATGTGCAGATATGTAGAAGTGGTAAAAAGGTTAGTGTGGTGAAAAAATATAGCAGAAACTTGAAGATGGCTTGGACATGTAGAAAAAATGGATGAAAATAAGCTAATGCTCTTGATTCAGGAGTGTCGGTTGAAGGAGGAGAGGAAACGCTACAAAGTGTTAGATAGCGGGGGTTGAACGCAGTAGATGAGAGGGTCTTGAAGTCCAGGAAGTACGAGAATTCGGGCAATAGAAATGTAAATAGGATGGTGTCTGTCAGGAGTTCGACTCAAGGCTGATCAGACCATTTTGTAGGTGGCTAATATTGCGGAAGTTTAACTGTACAAGGGATTCGTTCACGATTCAGCGGTTAAATTTGAATGTGGCTGTGATCTTTGCTTTTAGTTTTCTGTAAAAGAAAGCTATTGTACCGGCTTTGTCCGTCCGTGCATACTTTCTCCGTCAGTACTTTTTCTGTCCACCCTCAGATCTTAAAAACTACCAAGGCTAGAGGGCTACAAATTGGTATGTTGATCATCCAACCCTCCAATCATCAAACATACCAAATTGCAGCCCTCTAGCCTTAGTAGTTTTTATTTTATTTAAAGTTAAAATTAGCCATAATCGTGCATCTGGCAACGATATTGGATAGTCCACCACAGGGCCTTGGTTAAAGATTCAAGGGCCGCGGCTCATACAGCATTATACCGAGACCACCGAAAGAGAGCTCTATTTTCGGTGGCCTTGATTATACGCTGTACAGAAAACTCGATTGCGCTGAAGAAACTTCGGCGCATTTTTTACTTATTTCTTCCAGAGTCTACCCTTCTGTTAAGTGAAACTTTATTTTAGACAAAAAGTTTTCGTGTTTATACATAGTGGCCTACAATTTTTGGGTAATTGCGTACTTATAGTATATAGTTGTATAGATACTAATTTCTATAATTTCAAAAAGTTTCACACGAGTTCAAAGAATACGGTTTATAAGATAAGCGCGGGTGCAAAACCGAAATGAATTTTGAAGTTTATAATCCATTATCATTTTACAGTAAGATATGCGTGACCTGGAAAGAACAAAACGGAATATTGGCTTATTCATAAAAATCATTTCAATATGGTCTATCAGTATAAGAAAGCAACCTTGTTCCAAGTTATACTTAAGAGATGCTTGTACACAGAACAACTACAAGAAAAACTTTTAAATGCTTAAAGAAAGACTTGACGTTTTGCATTATACCAGTAGGTTTAAACAATGTTTCAACTAGTGATATACAGAATGTACGCTGATTCACTCTAACGACTTGTTCATGTGAGCTTAGGAACCAACTTTTTCGAGTTTCCAGGCACAAGCTGGAGAACATTCACATAAAGACTAGATGGAGTTGGTGCGAGTGACAATTGGTCAGAATGAGTCCTGAGAATCAGCGGAGTAAGTGAGAGAATGTCAGGGTCGTAACATCAAAAAGACATAGACATCCAAATAATGTTAAGGGAATTTATGTCATTCACTCGAGCGCTGGAGCACCAGGCTCTTCCAGTTCGAGTTGCTAAGGAAAGCAGGCGTTAATTCCGGGTTGAGTTTCATTATCCAGTTCCTCCGTTTACTTTTGCTGACCTGCAAAGTTTTACAAGCACCGTAATTGTTCCATGATTAGATTAATCCGGAGGAAGTCTTCTAGGGGGGGGGGGGGAAAGGGAAGGGGAAGGGAGGAGGAGGTTTAATTAAACCCAAGAAAACGCGCTTCATTCCTTTCAGAGAATGAGGAAGGAGCTGAGTATCGGTAGAAAGCTAAGGAAGGAGGAAGTTGAGAGAGAGAGAGAGAGAGAGAGAGAGAGAGAGAGAGAGAGAGAGAGAGAGAGAGAAATGCTTCTTCATTTTTCTTGCAGCTCAAAGATGTTGGTGTGCTGAGTTTCTTCCCGTGTTTTGAACCGTAATTATATTTTGTACCCTCATGCCATTTTAAAAATTGCCAAAGCCTTTTCGCTCTTGATGAGCCTTTTCTGATGGTAAGCCTGTCGAATTTGCCATCATTTTTCATTTCAGTGGAATAGGTGGAAGAATTTTCTCCTGATGTTAATTAACGAAAGAGAACATATCACTTTAATTGAGTAGGAGACTGAGCACAAAAAAAACTCGAAAAAGCTTAACTTATTTTAGAATGCGACAAATTTAATGTTATAATATTTTTCTCCATGATTCTCTCTCCCTCTGTGTGTGTGTCTCTCTCTCTCTGTCTCTCTTTAAGGCAACAGTGTATCCTGTCGATGACATAAAGGCCTGCAAATATCCTTGAAAAAAAAAGGCGATCAACTAAAAATCGTCTGCTGTTGAGGACACTGATTGCAATAGGCCTCGCACAATTAAATATAAAGTGCCGGACATTCGAGATTCTTTTTTGCTTCCGTTTTCCTAAGAGGTAAAGCGCCACTGTTGCTCTTTCACCCAGGAATAGTAAAGAAGGCTCCATTGGCTAGGTAAATTGCCCTCTCAACCAATCATCTGCATAAAAAAAGAAAGAATGAACTTAGAATATTAGTTCAATAGCCTACAATGGCGAGGAGGTATATATTCGAATATCTGTGTTCGTCAGTCGGGAAAATATATCATGTAAATTTTTCAGGCGTTACTTAACTGCTTGATTGGCATTTGACTTCACAATTTTTGTGCCTTTATTCTGGATAAAATACCTGGGGAGGGTAGACGAATTATTGTTTTTTATTACAAATAAAACGAAATGAAAGTAAAAGTTAAAAAAATATACCTTAACTACCGTAACACAAATCTGTGTGGTGTACAAAATTTTTTGCTGTTTATCTTAAAAGATGATTTCCGTAGCAGGGGTAATGCATAGCAAGAGAGTTTTTCTTCGTTCGATGACGACCGCAGTGGAGGGTATAGAGGTAAGGAAAAAACACTTAATAAGAGAGAGGATAGGGTAAATAGAATATTAATCCGAGTAAGAAAAGAAATTGGACCAGAAAAGGTCTCCAAATATGGTTCCCTCAAATGGAGACAAAAGGATATGTTAGATTGTAAATATCAAAAGATAAAATCCAGTAGAACCTTTCAAAGATCAGGAGATGAAACGTACATTTAAAGTTTTGGCTGGTGAATCTGCACTTTCAAGCCTGCAAACGTGTGCACATGCTATGTCCTGTAACGGGTATAGTTAGAGGTTATAATTAAAACAGTCATTATAGTAAGACTTGAGGATGCGACACGAGTGCTGAAACAAACGAAAATAAATCTTCATTTTATTACAGAAGAATGTACGATTTAAAAAAAAAATTCACTTGTCCTTAGGTTAGCCGAATTTGTCAAAGTAAGTGTTTGAGAATGAAGAGAATAAAAATGATAATGAGAAAAATCTAGAGAAAGGCGTCTTATAAACCGTTTCATAAAACTCGGTAATCTCTCATTCCTGAATAATGTATATATCAATAGGAAAAATATGTTTATAATTAGGAAAAAACTCAGCGGCTTATTCAGCTTAAGAAATTAATGGTATCTGTTACGAGAAAAGCTGAGAAATAATTTAAAGGAAAAATGATAGTAATACTTTCTTTTTTAGCAGGGCACTAGCTATAAACCTCTCAAGACAGAAGCTATAGGGATGCTAGTATTAATTAAATATCATAAATTCATTTTGTTGTAGTACAGATAAACTTGACCTCAAAACCCTATGCTCAATAATTAGTGAATCCTTCTGGGTCGAGAATTCAGAAACCTGAAACCTTCATATATAATGCATGGGATCTAACACCAAGAACAAGACAGATAATGAATATGATGCGAAAGTGAAGCTATTATATGAAAATTTTAGCCTTCTGGGCGTTCTTTGGGTTGAAAATAAGTTCAGAAAGAAAATCCCGCTCCTCTCTTGCAAGAATGTTTTTGCCAATGTAGTAACGATCAATGAAAAGAGTTTAAGTTTTTTTTAAATTTTTCATTCAATACATACTCAAAATGAGTTCATTTCATTCGTGCATCCGAATTCAGTGCAGAAAAATAACGTCTGTAATCTATAAAGAAAGAAAATCTTTAACCTGCATTTCGGCGCGCATTCTGTTTCCGCTCTTCGTCTGTTTCCCTGGTCGGCTGCTACTGACGGGTCTCTCCCTCCCTCCCCTCCCTCCCTCCCTCCCTCACTCTCGCCAGGGAACTCTCTCTCTCTCTCTCCCCCCCCTCGCGGCCCCGTCCCAAAAACCTTCTCTCAGAAGTTCTTTTAACTCCTCCTTCACCTCCATTAGGATAGCGGCCTGGCTGCCATTAAAAATCCTTGAAAAGATTATCATTCTAACCTCAGTTGGTTATGGAGGACAACTTTAAATCACATTCCTTGCGATGGGATTTGGATTGAAGGGACTGCAAAGTGGTCGCTACGTAATTATAGAAGAAACGTCGTTGCGTGAGATATGATTTTATATACTTGTTCAAGATAAACAGAATGTTTGCGGTATCTGGATTTGTAATGGTTTTCATTAGCAAGTTTTAGTGTTAATCTAATTCTCTGTAACCCGGAGCTATTTCATTTTCTCTACATATTATAGCTGTTCTTATATAATTTTTTTTTTAAATTAACCCTATCTGGTACAAGTGGTTAGGTATCTGAAGTACCACGATGCAAGCTATAGATTCACTACCGATACATTATGAGTGGTAACTGAGTGTTCAAATAAACAAGTAAAAAACACGCCGGAGTTTCTTCGGCGCAATCGAGTTATCTGTACAGTCGACTACAGCATATAATCAAGGCCACCGAACATAGATCTATCTTTCGGTGGTCTCGGTATATTGCTTGTATGAACCGCGGCCCATGAAACTTTAACCACGGCCCGGTGGTTGCCTATCCTATATCGTTGCCAGAAGCACGATTATGGCTAACTTTAACTTTAAATAAAATAAAAACAACTGGGGCTAGAGGGCTGCAGTTTGGTATGTTTGATGATTGGAGGGTGGATGATCAACGTACCAATTTGCAGCCCTCTAGCCTCAGTAGTTTTTAAGATCTGAGGGCAGACAGAAAAAGTGCGGACAGAAAAAAGTGCGGACATAATAAAATGCGGACGGACGGACAAAGCCGTCACAACAGTTTTCTTTTACAGAAAACTAAAAATGCTAAGACTGCCCAAATATCGTATTGCATGAACTTCCCTTGAAACTGACGGCGCTGGTTGATGGCTGACTTAAGCACTAACGATCACATTAATTGGAAAACGAATGTGCTATATCGTCTGTCAGGCTGCTACTGTAGGCGGTTTCAACTCTTTTGGCCACCCACGGTAACTATGTAGCACATACGCGTGCAGCTCAAACTATTTCTTCAGTAACATATTTGAATGTTTATACATAAAAGAACCTTCACGCTTTCTCATAAAAGGACGATTTGTAACGATAAACCTAGATAACTATTACAAGAAAGACGAGCGAGCATCCGTTTACTCATATAAAAAACAAGAAAACGATAGGCTTTCAATAATTATGTTGTGTCTCACTAGAGTAGTCCGGGTTACACGTAGGCCTATTCCCACAAACTGCCCAGATCACAAGATTTTCTTATCCTAACTTTTATCATATAGATTTCGTTGCATAAACAGCAAAAAATAACTTTATTATTACACTAAAGTCATATCTACGTCTGTAAACTGGAAAAATAACCTTTAATGATATTATCCACTAGAACTCGATGCACTGACAAGCGAGCGATAGGCCTATACCAAATATTTGATTTTACTGGCCTTCTTTTAGGCACATTTTTCCTTTTAAATAAGTCAAAATTACTTGCTTACTTAAACCAATATATATTCTATCTTAGGGTTGTTCCAGTGCCTTACAATTAAAAGAAAAAAGCCTAAGCCAGCCTTTTGTGCCGTCCGTATTGTCATCAACGCACCAAGGATGACTGGAACCTTAATGAGATTTCAGACTTTTGCTCAATAAGTTATTTGGCAAAATACTCCTGAAATTGTCCAGTCACTGAACTATTACAAGGATTTCTATACTCAAGAAACAATTATGTTAATATGCAAAGCATTCGGAAAGAAAACTGCAATACCATTGCCATGCATCGGCCTTCGTCCAACGTAGTAGTGGCTGTTCCTGTCATACCCAAGACAGCTTTGTGCATCACTGACAACAGTATTCCATGCTATTTTGAATATTACCGCTATTCATGTAATTTACATTCAAGGAATTATTAAAATGGAAATGACTATACAAATCATCACTTGGTCCAGCGTCCATGATTGTCAGCTACACTCTGAAGCCTTTTGGGCACGGATGTAACATGGTTGTAATCAATTTCAGCCCTCCTTCGCAGTACTTCCCTCTCTGTTGTAGCATGTTGCATAAGTTGCAACGATGTCCGTTCTTCTTGTGAGTCCCAGGCATGCACAATGCATGCCCACGTGTTTTCCATTGGTTTGACTAAGCCATACTCGGTCACGGTGCAGAACGTCGATATCTCTGTTCTTCAAAGCACCGTTTTACAATATTGGTTAGGTGAACAGTACAGCCGTCAAATATATATACGATGCGCGCTGGGTATGGGATGGCGACGGCATATGGACGTACCGCTGGAAACACATTGCCCTCTGCAGTATGTCTTAATATTTCTCGCTGGTGAACTTGCCGTCGATCATAATTCGCCATCCCATACCGTAGAGGGGAATCTATCAATAAGAGTTACACGTAGCATGGCCACGAGGTGATTACCGTTACCCCGTTACCGCCGCGACCTAAGATCGAGTCTTGGCCGGCCGTCAGTATATCTACTTTTTACCTTTATTTGGTTCTAGGGTTCACAGTGACAGGTGTTTCCAAAATGTGAAGAAATCGAGAAGTTAAGTGGACATCGTGGCTAATAAATACTATGCACACGCACACACATGTATATATATTTCTTTATTTATATGGGAATGTATATGTATATTTCTTTATTCATTTCTATATATATATGTATATATATTTACACATATATACATATACAGTACATACATACATACATACATATATATATATATATATATATATATATATATATATATATATATATATATATATATATATATATATATATATATACATATACATATATATATATATATATATATATATATATATATATATATATATATATATATATATATATATATATATATATATATGTGTGTGTGTGTGTGTGTGTGTGTGTGTGTACTGTACAATGAAAATGTGATTACCGATCAAAGAAAACTAGGAAATATTGTTGGTTTCGGAAGATATTTTCCAAAAAAATAAACACATGAACAGTATGACAAATTTCCTAAAAATAATGAGTAACTTGCTATATATGTTCCATGAAGCCGAAAAACTTTGAAGACAACATAAAACCTGACGATAAACTGCAAAAGTGATTACCCGTAATAAAATATGGAAATTATAACTAGGATCAATACCTCACGTTTGGAAGGCAACCTGAATAGAATCTCGGGAAAATTCACGGAATGAAGACAAAGTTTTCCCATATAAATATATATGAAACAACTGTGGATGATGTAACTTCGTGCTGGCAACTTCATCCCAAAAGATCGACTAAAACATCGGAAGAACTATTCCTGTTGAATCAGCTTCCCTTCGGGGAATGTGAGCGTGATCAAGAAAAATGTGGGCTTCCCAGAAGAAATTTCCGAAGCCTTTCGGAAACCAGTTCCTTTTCCGCCCAGCTTTGTGCTTTAGTCTTTTGCAACAGATCCATAGGCTGCAGAACCTCGAGATGGTCTTGAAAGTTTGGAAGCCCCAGAGATAATGATTCTTATTTCAAAACTCGACTTGAGAAAGGCACCAAGTACAAGGTAACAAGTCCTCTGAACTCGCAGAGAAGATTTGAGCCTGAAAGCGCATCCGAACCCTTTCGTCTCCAGCAAGGACCAAATCCGATTCCTTCTCCGCCCAGCTTTGTGCTTTAGCAATGTGCAACAAATCCAAAGGCTGCAGAACCTGGAGATAGCCTTGAAGCCTTCGGAAGCCCAAGAGACGAGGCGTCTTATTACAAAATTAGACATAAGAAAGGCGATGATCTCAAGGTAACAAGTCCTCTGATCCTGAAAGCGCAGCTGAACTGTCACATGCATGGAAGACAACACGGGAGAGAAGAAGAGCTCTTGAGGACGACCAAAGAACTAAGAAGGGACAATGGAGAAAAAGAGGAAGAATTAGCAAAGAATCAGTTTACTAAAATACAGCTCTTGGATTGCTTGCTTCAGCATGGCATCAGAGACAAAGAGCAGCTTCATCCAATACTGGATTATATTAAAAAAATCCAAATTTGAAATCAAATACAATCCAAAGCAACTTCTAAGAAGAAGTAAAAATCAGCCTTTCCTCCTTCCCACAAAAAATACAAAGGCAACCTTTATAGCAGCGTAAAACCCCGTAAGTTAATGCCTCTGTGAAAAAATAAACTTGCAAAGGCAACCTCTGGCCCGGCGTAAAACCCCGCAAGTTAATGCCTTAGTAAGGAAAAAAAAAAGGTGCAGAGGCAACCTCTGGCGCGGTGTAAACTGCCGTAAGTTAATGCCTCTGTAAAGAAAAAACTTGCAAAGGCAACCTCTGGCATGGCGTAAAACTCCGTAAGTTAATGGCTTTGTAAGAAAAAATATAAAATCTTTTAATTTAATGCCTTTGTAAGAAATAAAATATAAACATTTTCAGAGACAACCTCTGGCGCGGTGTAAAAACCCGTAAGTTGATGCCTTTGTGAAAAAAAAAAAATCAGCGGTAATTCCTGGCTCGGCGTAAAATCCTGTAAGTTAATGCCTTTGTAAGATATTATTTTTTTTAAATTTTCAGATGCAACCTCTGGCTCAGTGTGAAACATAGTAAGTTGATGCCCCTGTAAAAAAGAAACTAGCAAGTTTTAGTCAAAATTCTACCATTCACCTTCTCTGGTATTATTTTTTTTTTTATTTTTTTTTTTAATTATTTTTTTTTTTATAATATATTTTTTTTCAAGTCCTAAAACAAATAATATTTGATAAACAAAAACATTTACTTGAAGAAAAAACATAAAACAGAAAGGTAAAAACATTACTTATAAATATGCATATTTACACAAATCAACAATATTATCATTTTCATTGAATAAAAAAACTCAAAATTCATAACTCAAGTTTGGATATTTACGCCTACATGGCATTGAAAGAGGGCAATTGATCAGAACGTGTGATTCGTCCTGAATAATTATCACATTACACACCCTTAATTCTGGGGAGTTCGGCTCCACCTACCTGTTTCTATACGGAGGTTATGGGAAAGTCGTAAACGACTGAAAGCTGCGCGAATATAATCAGAAAAATTTATCCGTATATAATTTATGTATTCCTAAGTTGGGATTCAATTTGTTTCCATCTTTGGCTGGGCGGTTTCTAATAGATGATGTGATATCAATTAAAATCATTAAAGGCAATAAGTTGAATAAATCTATATCCAGGGAGTCTAACCCCTGCATCGCATATACAATATGAAAAGGCTCATCCATATCAGGATTAGACAAAAAAAAACGTTTTCGTTTTGATGCCACGATGAATTGTGCTGGGGTATCCCAGACTCAATAAACACAAATGTGTACAGGTATTTAAAACATCCAGAAGACTCTTTACTAAATGATTGTAATTACTTATTGGTTTTGTAAATGCATAAAGCCATGTTCTGACCCATAAAACAAGGATGAAGTCGCTGCTGCTTCAAGACTTTCTTCTTGAACCAGAACGGCATTTTAGTATTCGTGTTACAGAATATTGAGAATTTATTCAAGGTCGATTGCCAATTTGGCTGATGCAAGTTTTAACTTTCCGTCATCTGTGAACCAAGTTCCTAACAGTAATTTATAGTTTGACCTTGAACTGTTATTGACAACTGGTCACCTACACTTTTGTTTATCACGAAAAATTTGCTCTTTTTTCATTAAGCTGCATGCCATATTAAAACAATAATGCATCATAATATCAAATTTTTAATACACATTTCTCAATAGTAAAACAATCACCGTGTCATCCATCAATAAAAGCACATAAATTACCAAAAAACTGTCCGCTGGTATAGCATTTTTAACATCTAACCATTTTATCCATATAAATGACAAACAGCAAACAACTAGTGGGCGCTCCCTGCCGTACGCCAACAGAGCTATCGATCACAGCTGTTCTTAAAACATTTTTGTGTTACTGTACATCTCTTGAATTGCAGACAACATTCTTTTCCCACATCCTAGTTCCTTCAAATAACTTATCATTTTCTTCTGGGAACTCTATCATAAGCTTTACTGAAATCCACAAACATGACATAGAGTTTTTTCTTCTTAAAAATAGCCAAATCAATTAATAATCTTAATGACAATATTTGTTCTATACATCCTCTCTTTTTCTGTGCTCCAGCTGACACTTATCTATACTAAACCATAATTTCAGTCTATTCAATAGCAATATGTCATTATCTTACCTATCGTATCCATGATACTTATCCTCTATAATTTCCACACATGCCATTCTGTTTCCAGATTTAAAAAAAGTACAACAAGTTTACTGTATCCCCATGAAGACAAGTAATTTAAACTCAAAAACAAAGTATTGAAAACTGTCAAGAAAAACGTCAGCCACAGGGCGGGTAGGCGAACAAACAATCCGGGGCATTTTATTCATATTCATGTCTTTAGAGCCCCATCTAGTTCTTGTGGGGTGAAAGGATCGTCAAGAATAGGGATATAAGGGGCGTCATCGAGATTACTTACCCCTTCATTTTGAACATTCACATTACCTGGGTTTAAAAGCGATTCAAAATGGGTCTTGAATTTTCCGTCACTGAGCAAAAGTTGGCCCTGCAATTCTTAGTCTCCTCTATTCCTCTTACCCCAATAGACAAGAACAATAATTTCCCTCGCCTATTCTTTTAGAACCTTTCAAACGTCCTGACATTCCTTACAACTCTGGTCAGCCACTAAATCTCTCTTTCTCCAGTGTACCACAGCATTTTGCTTCCAATCCCATCGACTTCTAGCACCTCCATTTTTCATCCTCTTCATTGGCCGCCTTATATCCTCAACAGTAATTTCTACGCCGATTTCAGATTTACCCTAAACCACTTTCACACCGCCTCCTCATAATGCTCTCACCATCGACCTACTACTGCAACTCCTTCGGAGATCTTCAGAGATTATCTCTCAATCTGTATCTTTGATTTTGAGACCCATTTGTTCATTAACATTTCCCTCTGCATTTACTTGTAAACCAACTTTTTTTATTCTCCCTGAAATCCTCGCGTGCCTTATCCCTCTCATTTTTTTATATAATATTTCTTCTTATTTCTCTCTCACCTTCTTGCCCACTTTATCCATGCTCCTGCAATCTTGCACATGATCCTCCCTATTATCTTGCCATTGCATTTCTTTTCACTACTCGCAGTTTACATTCTTTTCAACCCCCTAAAAGCGTAAACACTAATTGCTGACTCCTTCAACTTATATTTTCTTTTTTAAACCCAGGACCATTTTTTATCAATTCCTTTCTTGTGTGCTCTCCCTACCTAGTTAAATTTTCACCTATTCTTTTTCAACTAGCGCTTCATTATATCTGTCCATTCTCTTGCTTTATCATCAAACGTGTACCAATTTATAATCTATCACATTCTTTCCTGCCATCCTTTCTTTCCCAAGCGTACTTGTGTAAGCTTTTCTTTGGTAACTGCAGTTTCGACAGTCAACCCCCTTTCCGGATATATAACCATAAGATTCTCTCCATTTGCATGGAGAATGGGATATGATTGCTTGGTGACAAGAGTGTCAGGCTAGAAAGTGTTAGGAAAGAGTAGGAGAGAAAGGTATAGAAGGTATAGAAAGTACTGGATAAATGGTGTGGGAGACGTATTGAAAAGCAAAGGCCTGAATATCTAGAAGGAAATATTGAGAGTTGTCGATGTACTACTGATGAGTCTTATTATAAGGTGCACGAGGCAGATAATGTTGTGGAAGCTTTGTGCATATTCGGTTTATCCATGAACAAGAAGTTAAAATATATAAATATATATATATATATATATATATATATATATATATATATATATATATATATATATATATATATATATATATATATAATAAAAAGGTAAAGCTTGATTAAAGCTAGTACTTCCGTTTTCATTAAATCGTGAGACTCAGCTGAGTCAATTTATATATATTATTATAAAGACGAAATTACTAGTGCCAAAAAAATGTTTATTTGGTTTTGTGGCATAACGCGTATTTTATGTTCCTAAAAATATGAATAAGTAATATGCCGTGATCTGCACTCACTCATTTACAACGCACACGCACACACACACACACACACACACACATATATATATATATATATATATATATATATATATATATATATATATGCTATGAAATTCATATCGGTAGTTTTGTTTTACAAAAAGCCGTTCCAAAAGAACGTTATATTCGTGAAGAATACGAATGAGAATTAAAAAAATAGAATCCCATCCTGCAAACTTGCACGAAAGGAATACATAGAAAGCATGATATTATGAAATACGAGAATATGAGGGTTTAAGGCAACAACAAAAGAAGCGAAAACAGAGAAAGAAAAAGAAAAATGAATTAAAGGGGCAGATAAACGAGAGAGAGAGAGAGAGAGAGAGAGAGAGAGAGACGATTCCGGAGAACGAGAACATATTCATCAAAAAGGCAAAATTTAACAGCTGAATCACCAGAGACATTTCCTGTTTTCTTCCAACTAGCGTCTCTCCCAGACCCTGGTGGGCTCGAAATCTGCGTTAAAAGCACAAACAGCAGAGCATCGACTACACTAAAATCTCGGTAATTCCTTTTCTGTCCATCGATGCATGGGAGGCGTGTTCCGGTCGGGGCAGACGGACATATAAGTTGTCGTTGGTGGACCCGTGAATGGTGAGCTCGGGCGATAATATACGATTCTCAGGGGAGCCATCCGTCTTCGTTAATATCAATGTGGCAATTTTCTACATAGTTCCGCCATTGCAGTAAAACAGCGCGAAAGGAGGGGAGGAGGAGGAGGAGGAGGAGGAGGAGGAGGAGGAGGACGGGCAGAGGGGGGTGTAGATAGAGTAAAGGGGAGGGGAGGGGGCGGAGAATAGGGTGAGTTACATATTTCACTTTCCCGGTTTCTTTTTTGACCCTTTTTCGAAGGCAATATTTCAAAACATCCCCCCCCCCTCTCTCTCTCTTTCCCTCCACTTCCAAAATATTTATTTCTCGTGAGAGCGATGCAAGAGAATTTCGTTAAGTTCTAGCGTTGAGAATTATTGACATGACGATGCTTTACGCATTCTCGGTAATGTTTACTCAGATTTCAAGAAAATAGTCATCTGTTCTCATTTCTATTTGATTTATATAATGGAACGATTCAATGAGTTTTACAGGTGAATATACAGTATTTCCGAGTGTTTTTAAATTTTTATAATTCGCAAGGATAAATACGTTTTGATATAGAGGAATTCCCTCACTTGAAATGAAGGTCAAGATTTTGTTCAAGAAAACAAAAAGAGTATAAGAATACTATCACTGTGGGTAAAACATTTCAAGGATAACTCTTAAAACTGTATACATTTTCTGATCAATTTGTATACTTTTAAATTGTTTTAATTCATCTTATTATTAGGCATCAGGTTGGTAATAAGTTGATTTCGACTATGAATACAAAAACATAAATCTAACTGTAATATGTACACCAGAATCCTTTATACCTTATCCGCTGAGAGGATTAGTTCAGTCACCCGATTTTTAACTCGAAAAAGAAGGAGGACAGAGGAAGAAATTTTCTGAATAAAGAAAGCAAAATAAGGAAATTGCGTTACTAGATTCTCCCTTTCCAGGAGCCTTCGACTTGGAATAGCACAAGCAACCAATTACACATCCTCCGTATAAATATTATATTGCCCCTCCACCCAAAAATAAAAATAGAAATGATTAAAATGAACAATGAAATCCTCCTATTTTAACTCTTACTTTGCAAGAAACAAAAGATCCTGCTGTACGCCATTTATCAGGATGATCAAAAGCTCTAAAATGTACAAAAAATACATTTCATGTTTGACCTGTTCCTACAGAATATGGAATCTTAGTGCATGTGATTTTCCATTATGTCTTTTATCAGTTTTCTTTTCAAGGATTTTCATCAGTGCAACCAGCAACATTGTTTAGATCATTTCTTATCATCACATCTGAAACATTTGATATTTTTGAAAATGATATTTGTGTCCTATCATAATCTCTTGAATTATTTCATTGATTTTTAACGTAAATTTTCACGTAAATTTTCACTTTCTTTAAAAGTCCTATAAAGCTGATGTTGGGCTTTCTTTAGCTCCCCCTCTTGAGGTGTTATCATATTTGGTATTGTAGTATTTCACCCGTTTGTTTTTATCCTTTCATATTCAACGAGCGGAGTGCTGTTTGTTCTACGGTCTTTTGCTGGTTCGCTAGTTTCCCCTATTGTTCTCCCGTCTTCCCGACCTGACGTGGGATTCTGCCTGTTCTAACGAAAGGATTGGTTTTCGGCTCCACTGAGAGGAGATCTCGCCACCCTGCTATATTTTTGTGCACTCGCTGACCTCTGGAATATTATCAAGGGTCTCTGTTTTTCTTCGGGTCGTGTCCCGAGAATATCGTAAGCACGCTCCTACGGACAGTATCCTGTGCTGAGTTGCAGTGTTGAGGTCTGCCTTGCGCCCTCTTGCCTTGAGCTGTGCTGTGGGTCAACCTGTTTGCCCACATGAGAGTGCGTCTGCAGCGTTGTCTCCTGGAGTCGTCAGGAGGCCCTCTGAGTTCGAAGAAGGGTGAGATATACCTATATAATTCTTCGCTATTTGTTATAATAATATCGATACTCGCCATACTGGATTGTTGGGTCATCGCCAGGACCATCGTCATCTCGTCACCCCTGTGTGTTTTTTTTCCCCCGAGTGTTTTTGATGTGAAACCCCTGCCTTAAGGACAGATTTACTTAGCTAAATAAGCTATTTAATGTTTATATTTTCTTCAGTGAAACGGTGATGGTTTCCTTGTTATTGTACTAGAAATATTAGGTTTAAGGATATTTTTTCCTCTCTTATGCCTCTTTCTATCGTGTGATAGTTGAAATTCCGATTTTGTACAAGTGTTGTTTTCTACCTCCTCCTAGTTCTTTCTCTTATTCTACTGGATATGATAGTTAGCTAGGAGAATGGTGGTAGTGATTGAGGTTTTGTTTGCAAGTGAGTTTTCCTGTCCCTAGATCAGTTTTGGGGACGTTCCTTTGTAATGTTTAAGTTTACTTATTGTTAATAAATTAATTGTTAAGGTTTTGTTCTTGGTTTTGCTTTCCCTCTCCTAAGTGTCGCTTCTTGCTTGAGATCTGTTATTTTTTGTCCGGAATCTTTGTCTATTTTGGCAACTGATTCTGAGAAGTGAATCTGCATAATATAAATGAAGATTTGCTGTGGCTCTTGCATTAATAAAGGAGTTCATAACAAATTTTGGCGACCTTGCCAGGATATTTCATTGGACAAACACAGACTTAAGTAGGAGGACTCTTGGAGAGGTGTTCAAATCAGTGAACTAGTTTGAGTTGTTAGTTTAGATCCTAGTTAGTAGTTAATCATGCATTATTTTGAAGTCGAGGAGTTAGCTGCTTTCAATTTCCTTTCTGACCCAAATTGGGAAAGTAACTTGTACGAGTTAAAGAGGGACCAGTTATTCTTAGTAGCGGAGTTCTTGAATCTAGGTTTAACCACAGAGGTTAAAAAGGGACACCTTCTATTTGAGGTGGTTAAGGCTGCCAGGAGATATAAAGAGGAAGAAATGGAAAAAGAAAGTAATAAGGAAGGGGAGTATGCGGCAGATGTAGAAGCTGCTGAAGAGAGTTTAGAGGTTGGCGGTGATAGTAGATTGGAAATATTAAGGGAACAGGCCCGCATAAAGGAGTTAGAAATTAAGGCTTTGGAGTTGCAAGCCGAGGAGAGGACCAAGGAGCGGGCTCACGAGCTGGAGGTATTAAAACTCCAAATAGTTTTAAAGCAAGGTGGTGGTGGTGGCAGTAATCCCGGATTTGCGAAAGGTGTAGCTGAGGAAGCTAAATTTAATATGTTTTCGGCCCTTAAGCTCGTTCCTCAATTTTCGGAGGAGGATGCTAATGAATTTTTCATTTCATTTGAGCGGATCGCTAAAAAGCTCGATTGCCGCGCGATATGTGGACAACTTTAGTACAGTGTCGTCTGATAGGGAAGGCTCAGAGAGTCTATAATACTTTAAATGAAGATTTGTCATCAGATTACGATTCTGTTAAATCGATAATTTTGAAAGCATATGATTTGGTCCCCGAGGCTTATAGGCAGAAGTTCAGAAACTTGAAAAAAGATTCGGGGGTTACGTATGTCGAGTTTGCCAGAAAGAAAACTCAATTCCTTGATGACTGGTTGAAGTCAAAGAGATTGACGGGTATGAGAAATTTAAGGAGCTTGTTTTGGCCGAAAGAGTTTAAGAGGCACTTGAGTCGTGGGATGCGTGTTCATCTGGAGGAATTGAAAATTGATTCGCTTCAGGAATTGGCTGTGTCCTCCGATGAATACGCTCTCGCATAGGAGGAACCATTGAGGAATGATAATGGCCAAAGGAAGTTCCTTCAGACTAAGGTGTTTGATAACCAGTCGTCGGGGAGGCGATTTGCTGACAATAATAATAGTGGTAGATTTAGCAGTAGGCGTAGAAACGGTAGTAGTAGTGAGAATTCTCATAGTTTTGTGAACAGTAAATTTGCTAATAAGGATTTGTATGAGGAGAAGGGGGCTGTATCAAACCAGATGAAGTGTTATTATTGTAACAAGCCTGGCCACGTAAAATCTAATTGTTTTGCACGGAGGCGAGACCTCGAGAGGAATGTTCAACCCATAGGCTTAGTGACTGAGGAAAAATCAGGTCGCTCAAGAGTTGAAAATGAAAAGGAAACAAAGTGACTAAAATTTGAGAAGTATATATCGGACGGAACTGTGTCTACTAATAGCGATAGGTGTTTCTGCGCGAAATTAAAATTTTGCGGGACACGGTGCAGCATAATCGCTTTTGATCAGAAGGTCCTTGCCAAGGAGGTTTGTTTTCTCTAATTCTGAGTTTGTTGTCCTGGGAGGATTTCCGAATTCTATTTCGTCTTTTCCTTGGAGGAAGTGTATCTGAAACAAAGATTTTCAAAGGAACTGCTAAACTGGCAATAGTGGACAGTTTGCCAGTCCCTGGTATTGACCTAATTTTGGGAAATGATTTAGCGTTAGGTAGTGATAATGATGTGTTCCCAATTTTGTCTGTGACTGAAATTAATCCCGTCTCTGTTGTGACTCGAGCAAGAGCCCGAGAGGTTGATCTCGAGGATGTTAATGTGGATTTAGAGGTAGTTGATCGACAAAGGACTGACTTTGTGACAGGAAGTAGTAGTAGTAGTAGTAGTAGTAGTAGTAGCCCTAATTTAGTATTTAATGATGTGTCGTGGGATGCGAAGGCGTTCAAGAAAGAACAGTACGAAGAGTTTTCCAATATTGTGTTTGGTGACCATGAGGATTTAACGAAACCCGCATTCGTTAAGGAAGGGGGTTTGTGCTACCGCATCAGCAGGTTGGTGGGAGTTCCTGCCGATCAGATAGAGGTTAAGAAACAGTTGTTAGTTCCCACTAAATATCGTGGCAAACTGTTATATTTGGGTCATGAAAATAATTTAGCAGGTCACTTTGGTGTACGGAAAACTTTTCAGAAATTGGCTGAGTATTTCTTTTGGTTTGGTATGCGTAAAGACGTTAAACGTCATGTATTATCCTGTAAGACTTGTCAACTCATGGGAAGCTGAATCAGAAAGTACCTAAAGCTCCTCTTATTCGGATCCCGGCCGTAGGAGAACCGTTCAGGGAAGTTGTTATTGATGTAGTTGGTCCTTTACCGCGGACGCGCGGTGGTAATGAGTATATTCTATCAATCATGGATAGGATGTCACGTTTCCCTGAGGCGCTTCCCCTGTGGAGTATAAGGGCGGAGAAAATTTTTTGATAGTTTGGTTGGTTTTTTTCACGAGGTTTGGTTTCCCAAAGGTTATTCAAAGCGACTGCGGGACGAATTTTACCAGTAAATATTTCAAAAAAAGAATGTCTGATCTGGGGATTAATCACGTTACGTCTTCTCCTTACCATCCAGAGAGTCAAGGTCAGGTAGAGAGATTCCATCAGACTCTGAAATCTGTGTTGAAAAAGTTTTGTTATGAATCGGGTAATGATTGGGATAAGGAGTTGCCGTATGCGTTGTTTGCCATACGTTCGATTCCTAACGAGTCCGTTGGTTTCTCCCTTTTCAGTTGATTTTTGGACATAGTGTAAGGGGACCTCTGGATGCTGTAAGGGAACTCTGGGAGGTGATACTCTAATATTAATATAGTTGATTACCTTTCAGGTTTACAGGAGAAGCTTTATAGAATACGTTCCTTTGCTCAAGAACACCTGTTAGAGGCTCAGGCTACAATGAAAAATAATTATGATGTTGGTACTCGTCAGAGACAATTTAGTGAAGGTGACAAAGTGTTGGTTTTACTTCCAGTGCCGGGAAATCCATTGAAGGCACAATTTTCAGGCCTGGAAGGTACTGAAGAAAATCAATGATGTCAATTATTTGATTGAGACACCCGAAAAAAGGCGGAAGACTAGGATTTGTCATATTAATATGATTAAGTCATTTATTGATAGGGATAAAGGTACAGATGTAGACGTAGTGAATGTCGTAGATGTAGTAGATGTAGAGGATAGTGAAAGTGAACCTTTTTCAGGTAACAGATTAACAATAAGTCCCATGGGATTGTGTAATAATTCTGACATTTTAAGAAATCTGAGTCTCAAATTTCAGCATTTAGACACTAATAAGGCCTCTTCTTTAATTAACCTTGTTGATGAATATAAAGACCTCTTTCAGGACGCACCAGGAAGGACAGGTGTCCTTGAACATGATGTTGATGTTGGGAGGCTCAGCCTATCAAACAGTGCCCGTATAGGCTGAACCCCTCAGAAAAGAGATAGTCAAAGAGGAGGTAAAGTATATGTTGGATCATGACCTCATTGAACCAAGCTGCAGCCCTTGGAGCTCCCCTGTGGTCTTGGTCAAGAAGGAGGGTGGTCAGCATAGACTTTGTATTGACTATCGTAAGGTGAACACGATAACCAAGACTGATTCCTTCCCTTTGCCTCGTGTGGAGGATTGTATTGACCGCATTGGCGCAGCACGCTATATAAGTAAATTTGATTTACTTAAAGGCTATTGGCAGGTTGGTCTTTCCCCGAGGGCAAGGAAAATTTCCGCTTTTGTAACAGGTGATGGTCTTTATGAATGCAAGGTCATGCCCTTTGGTATGAAGAATGCGGCCGCCACCTTCCAACGACTGATGAATTATATTACATGTGCAATTTGGAAGGTTGTGTGGTTTACATAGATGATTTGGTCGTATATTCTGATGACTGGGAAACTCATGTTAAAAGAATTAGAGCATTATTTAAGGTACTGAGGAAGGCCGGTTTAGTAATCAATTTGAGTAAGAGCGATTTTGCTCAGGCTAAGGTTGTTTATCTTGGGCATGAGATTGGCCTGGGAAAGTTGCTCCGAAAAGTGTTAACGTTGAAGCCATTTCAGCCTTTCCAACACCTAAGAATAGAAGAGACATTAGGCGTTTCCTAGGAATGGTAGGCTATTACCATAGGTTCATTAACAATTTTGCAGATTTAGCTAATCCTTTGACTGAATTGTTAAAGAAAGATATCAAATTTATGTGGACTAATGAATGTCAGTGTTCTTTTGACAGGTTGGTAAGTTTCCCTATTTTGCGTTCACCCGACTTTTCTCTCCTTTTTTGTTTAGCCACTGAAGCTAGCGACTTAGGCTTAGGTGCTGTACTTCTACAGGAGGATCACGACGGAACACTGCATCCTATCGCCTATTACTCAAGAAACTTCTTCAAGCAGAGAGGCGATACTCTACCATTGAGAAGGAGGCCTTGTGCTTAATTAAGGCCATTCTGCACTTTGAGGTCTATTTGTCCGCCTCTGTAGGCCCGATTAAGGTATACACAGACCACAACCCGCTGGTCTTCATCAATAAATTTAAAGAGAAAAACCAACGTATTTTACGCTGGAGTCTATTACTCCAGGAGATGGATTTATCTATTCAGCATATTGCTGGGTCTAAGAATGTGGTCCCTGACGTCCTTTCAAGGTCGTTTTACTGAAAGTTTTGAGAACTCCGTGAAAAGATAACTGCCTTCTTTTTTTTCAGATATTTTCTTTCAAATGTGTTATTTTCTGATTTATAAACATTTATTCTTGTTTTAGAATAGGGATATACATTTTTTTGGTCCTGTTTGTCGTAGAATTATTTTTGCTTAGTCTTATTAAAAAAAAAAATAATAAATTATTTTTTTTTCCTTATAGAGGGGAGCTATCATAATCTCTTGAATTATTTCATTGATTTTTAACGTAAATTTTCACGTAAATTTTCACTTTCTTTAAAAGTCCTATAAAGCTGATGTTGGGCTTTCTTTAGCTCCCCCTCTTGAGGTGTTATCATATTTGGTATTGTAGTATTTCACCCGTTTGTTTTTATCCTTTCATATTCAACGAGCGGAGTGCTGTTTGTTCTACGGTCTTTTGCTGGTTCGCTAGTTTCCCCTATTGTTCTCCCGTCTTCCCGACCTGACGTGGGATTCTGCCTGTTCTAACGAAAGGATTGGTTTTCGGCTCCACTGAGAGGAGATCTCGCCACCCTGCTATATTTTTGTGCACTCGCTGACCTCTGGAATATTATCAAGGGTCTCTGTTTTTCTTCGGGTCGTGTCCCGAGAATATCGTAAGCACGCTCCTACGGACAGTATCCTGTGCTGAGTTGCAGTGTTGAGGTCTGCCTTGCGCCCTCTTGCCTTGAGCTGTGCTGTGGGTCAACCTGTTTGCCCACATGAGAGTGCGTAGCGGCGTTGTCTCCTGGAGTCGTCAGGAGGCCCTCTGAGTTCGAAGAAGGGTGAGATATACCTATATAATTCTTCGCTATTTGTTATAATAATATCGATACTCGCCATACTGGATTGTTGGGTCATCGCCAGGACCATCGTCATCTCGTCACCCCGTGTGTTTTTTTTTCCCCGAGTGTTTTTGATGTGAAACCCTGCCTTAAGGACAGATTTACTTAGCTAAATAAGCTATTTAATGTTTATATTTTCTTCAGTGAAACGGGTGATGGTTTCCTTGTTATTGTTTATTATATACTAGAAATATTAGGTTTAAGGATATTTTTTCCTCTCTTATGCCTCTTTCTATCGTGTGATAGTTGAAATTCCGATTTTGTACAAGTGTTGTTTTCTACCTCCTCCTAGTTCTTTCTCTTATTCTACTGGATATGATAGTTAGCTAGGAGAATGGTGGTAGTGATTGAGGTTTGTTTGCAAGTGAGTTTTTCCTGTCCCTAGATCAGTTTTTGGGGACGTTCCTTTGTAATGTTTAAGTTTACTTATTGTTAATAAATTAATTGTTAAGGTTTTTGTTCTTGGTTTGCTTTCCCTCTCCTAAGTGTCGCTTCTTGCTTGAGATCTGTTATTTTTTTGTCCGGAATCTTTGTCTATTTTGGCAACTGATTCTGAGAAGTGAATCTGCATAATATAAATGAAGATTTGCTGTGGCTCTTGCATTAATAAAGGAGTTCATAACAGTCCATAAAGCTTTACAGTCCTTGGAATCTCTAACATTCTTATTCAATTTTGGTTTGTAGGCAGTTGAACAAAACGTCTTGCTGGCTCTTTTCTATGTTGTATCTATAAAAGTCCTGCGGTGTCTAAATTGCAAGGCAATATCATAAACAACATTTATATTAGCATCAATGAACTACGGTCTACAAATATGCAGATCCCTTAATAGCCAAACCACAAAAAGAAACATTTTGATGAGAATCAGAATAAAAACGAATAGACGAGTGCATGTAAGTAGAGTTTCAGAAAACTGAAAAGGTACAATTTCTATCATACCTATGAATAATAACCTCAAAGATATTCAAAATACAATTTCATTCTGCCTTTAACGGTAAATTTGATAGAAGGGACTAAGTTGTTCAGGTTAATTAGGAATTCCTGAAGGTTTTCTTGAATAGGCCCCCAAAAAAAAAGAAAATAAAAACATAAACATCCTCAACACAAGTAAACCAAATTAGCTTTTGTAGCAAAACTTCTGGAAAAGTTACTTTTTTCTCTAAGTATTCCATGTAGATGTTACTAGGAACAGGTCATACAGGATAACAAAAGGACCTTGCTTAAAACCCGAAGGCTTGTCCTCATTAAAACCATTGTCCTTATAAGGGGGGGGAAACTATATATATATATATATATATATATATATATATATATATATATATATATATATATATATATATATATACATATATACACGAGTGTTCAGTTTCCATTTGCATAAGTGTTGTGCTATAAATATATTATCACCATGATCATGATTATTGCTATTATCTGTAACGTAATTTACTATGGACATTTATAGCTCCTATAAATTTTAGAATTAAATGCTTTCTGAGCACCACCAGCCACAATAATATTAGTAGTAGCAGAAGTAGTAGTAACTGTGATGATGCTGATGGATATCGACCTATAGCCCGGCCCATCTATTTTGTCACTACGCATGCTTCCTAATACGCAAAAGGCCGGGGAAATTTTTCATCAGATGTAACTAGCTAACTTTGTAAACAAAACAAACTGAACCATTTTATTTTTGTGCAACTGGCAGCACGAAAACTCTGTGATTATTGCAAACAATCACGGAAAAATGTTCGTATTTGATGTACAGCTAAAATTCCACATAGCTCGGCGCGGGTTTGTATGAAAGTCAGACATATCACAGTGTTGATTGATAATGGTAAGAGTTTGGGCTGCTCTGTTTTTCATTAAAGCGCCGTGATGATTATTATGAATGATATGTCAGTGTAGCCATAATGCTGCGTAATATTTTCCTAATACAAAACACGTCGAATAATTACTAAAAGAAACAATGGATAAGTTACATGATGTAAAGAAAAATAATAGCAGATCGCAAAATTATTATTCGGAAGTATATATGGAATTTTATGATGATAATATATTTATTGAGAATCAACAGATGGTAAATGATACATATCCCAATAAAATTTTGCTATGTATACATATGCACAGTATCTACACATACACAGTTACACACATTCACGTACACAAAATTCCCATTTCTCTGAACGTAAATATACACGTACACGCTTCCAAAATAGAAAAATAGAAGGTAACCTCAGTCAAATGAATGTAATAAAGGTAATTAACTGGAAAAGAAAGGAGTAAGGGTAGAAAATGTAAAGAAACTGGATGATAAAGGCATAAGGACAGTGCATATAGAAGCAATAAGAGCCACAGGGAAAAAACAATAAAAGAAGTGCATGAAGGGGTAGTAAAGGATAGGTTCAATGAAGGACATGGGAGAGACTGTTCGAAGCGTAGTTGACGTATAAAAGGAATAATGTTTTAGAAAATGACATCTGTCAAGGAGGAGAGATGAAATTGTGGAAACGAAAACTGATCAAATACCCTGAGTAAATTTCAGCAAGAACTTTTTAGAAAAGGAAAGTAAAGGCCGAGAAAGCGGTTAGTGGGGAATTCTTGTCTAAAGAATTCTTGTCTAAAGCGAATCTAGTCGAGTATCAGTGAAATAAATTAGAAATTGGTGTTATTGAATTGTATGCAGAAGAAAGTCAGGACTGTGTAGGGTAAGAGTTGAAGTTGAGTGGCTCAGTAGTTAATTGAATTACGTGTTGATATTGTAACTGAGAGGCTGACCAGGATGCGCATGGTATGTCTCGGTAAGGAAATGACTCAACAGTAATAAGTGACAGAAAAAAAAAAACTGTTCTCATATATAAAGATAATGTACTAGCCGAGACGAAGAGTTCTAGGACATAATATTACTTAGTATACCTGAGGAAGTTTGTATAAAAGTTTTTTATTGAAAAATAAGACAGATATTAAGAAGACTATTAGGGGAAGGGGGGAAGGGTAGCATGCATTCAGGCTAGGAAGATGTTGTGTGAATTAAGTATTTGTCGCGAAGCCATTGTCTGGAAATTATCATTATAAATGGGAAAATGTTATATATTTTTAATTTCATCATCTCAGGAAAAACCTTCAAAAATTTAGGTTTAGTAATCAAATAAAAGCCATTCAAGACATTATTCCCTAAATGCAAAACAGGCCACCATGAAAACTAATCAATAAAAAGCAATTTTGAAATACATATACGAATAAACGAAAACAGCATGAGATACCGTAATGTCATCTATGATTTTTCCCCACTGTCTATATAACCATATCAAATAAATGGTGAAAATGGCAAAAATAAAAAGAAAGGAATTCAAACTGATGGCACAATATAGGACTCTATCAACTTCATTGTCCCGCCAGGAACGATAACGCCACCCTGGGGGTCTCTGCCCCCTCCCCCTTCTCCCCCCCCTCACGCAATGGGGGCTCTATGACATGGAAACATTAATCCCATAAGACCAGATGTGGAAAAAAATAGCTCCATGTTTATGTCATTTGTATCAGTCGCTTTGCAATAGATTCGGTGCAATAATAACCAAGGGACGATATCTATTGCATTTGTGTCGATCAGCTGTCAATATCCTGTGAGAGGGAAATACGCTGAATTGAACTGGCCAATAGTGGATGAATAGATGAGAGAGAGAGAGAGAGAGAGAGAGAGAGAGAGAGAGAGAGAGAGAGAGAGAGAGAGAGAGAGAGAGAGAGAGAGACTAAAGGATCATTTTTGTTCAGGAGTAAAAGGTATCATTAAAAGAACTGAAAAGAAAAAGCAAACTTGAGGGCAATCGTGATTTGGCAACGTACATAGGACACCAAGTTGACTTAAACAACGAACTGGTAGGGGATATTATTTTAATGAGTTAGTATCCTTATCGACCAACAATTAGAAGCATTTTCATTGCTTTTCTGACCCTGAATATCTTCGAGATAAAAAAAACACCGAATGGAGCTATACCGTGACTTTAGGTCGACTCTGTCGGAGGAATCATGAAACCAAATAACACTGGAACGTTGGAAGCTCCACCCAATGTGTTTCCAACGGGAACAATAAACACGTTTAACTTTACCCCCGTATTCTGAGGGACAATGGCCGTGTCTCTCTGTGTACTATTATTTTTAGAATTTGTTTCATGTTTCTC
>NC_089760.1:14325000-14350000 GCF_040412425.1 Macrobrachium rosenbergii | reverse complement strand
GAGAGAGAGAGAGAGAGAGAGAGAGAGAGAGAGAGAGAGGTCTTCTTTTCGCATTACTCTGAAGCACCACGAATTTAAAGATTCTCTTAAAAATATCTAAGATTGCTCTTTCAGAACAAAATCTCCTGAAAAACTTTTTATCTTATTAATATGTAGCCAATCTCTTTGTAAGCCAAACTACAACTCATTAATAAATATTCCATATACAACCCCCTCCACCACCACATTTTAAGCCTATAAGTTTAGCACTTTCTCTGAACAATGTGTTGATGGCGCAGCTGCTCCCTTCACTATTTCTAAAGGCGTTCCCTGGGTAATGTTCTTTCACCTACTATTTTTACTATTGGCTTTAACTTCCAGTAAACCTTTGATATGATTCAACCCTCCATATTCCATTTCAAATCCATTTTCAGTCTTTCATATTAGTCTAAAATATGTCTGTCTTCGTCTATAATGTTTGCACGTCCCGAGTAAATGAAAATAAATTAACAGAGTCCGTTTCATTCCAGACACATATTTTAACTACTCCTTGTTATCATCCAGTCTCATTCTTCAAGAAAATAATTTTTCATTTGTAATTAGTGACCTCCTGTTTATCAATATTTTACGCTAACAATTTTTTTATGAAACTCGCCTTGGAAAGATCGCATCGTCCAAATGACAAAATCTGCTTTTAAAAGTATATTTTCATGAATGTTGCAATATCATTCATTCATCCTAGTTATCGACTTCATCCGTCCCTGTTTGCAATATCGCTCTCATATCTGGACCTTGCTTTCATTGTTTCTATTTTCGGCATACTGCAATGTAAGTTAATCCATTCAATCAATGATTTCATACTTCATTCTCTTCTAAGTCCTTTTTCTCTCCAGGGTAAACATTGCCTTGTTAGTTAGTTTTCTGTAAAAGAAAACTATTGTGCCGTCTTTGTCTGTCCGTCCGCATTTTCTCTGTCCGCACTTTTCTGTCCGCCCTCAGATCTTAAAAACTACTAAGGCTAGAGGGCTGCGTATTGGTATGTTGATCATCCACCCTCCAATCACCAAACACAAAAATTGCAGCCCTCTAGCCTCAGTAGTTGTTATTTTATTTAAGGTTAAAATTAGCCATAATCATGCTTCTAACGATATAGGATACGCCACCACCGGGCAATGGTTAAAGTTTCATGGGCCGCGGCTCAGGCAGCATTATAACGAAACCACCGAAAGATAGATCTATTGTCGGTGGCCTTGATTATACGCTGTATCGGCTGTACAGGTTCATAACACTTCAGACCTTGAACTGATGCATGCCAATGCCACACGTAATTTAACTCAGTGGAATCCAGGAATCCTCAAATCGTTCTGTTTCGCGAATGTTACCCTTAGTTGTTCATTAAGTCTTAAAATTCGCTCTCTTCTTTTTTCTTTGATTCAAATAATGTTTCATCCTTCGTTACGTGGATATATCATTTCTAGTGTGGTTAAGATATAGAAAAAAATTATACCTTAACTACATTAGAAATTATATATATTCCAAAGTAACGAAGTCCTGAATCTTTTTTGAATCAGAGAAAGTGAAGAAGAAAGCGACCTCTAAGATTTATCAGCAAAAGGTAACTTTGGAGAAACAGAACAATTTGAGGATCCTCAGATTCCACGAAGTTAAGATTCCACAGCAATTAGAATTTTTTTTTTTTTATTTTCCTATCTATCCAGTTGCATAAAACTAACTCTAGATAAGGCAACACGCTGCAGGACTGTTGGCCTTTGCATAAAAAAACTTAACTCATGCATACAAAATATCACCAGCGTCAGCAACGTAAGAGGGACCGAGTATAAACACCGTCTAGGGACAAATTCATGTACAGCCGTTACATAAAAACTGTTTCCATTGCATTTACTGCAGCAATTTCTGTGTGGTATTTGCGTCACGAGAGAGCAAGTCCACAGGGTAAAAAAATATATATATATATATATATATATATATATATATATATATATATATATATATATATATATATATATATATATATATATATATATATATATATGATCGTAGTGTAAGTAAGCTCTTGCCCTTAAATTTATTTCTCTATGACACACACCCATATATATAAAAATATATATGTGTGTGTCTATATATAAAGGCAAATGCCACGAAGGAAAATGAAACAACAGAGTGGTGCTAGGCCTCTCGACTAAGTAAAGGACAGTAAGTCGGAAGGCCTAGCACCATTCCGCTGTTTCACTCTCCTTCGTGGCATTTGCCTTTATTTACATATTCATCACGTTCCATATTTTCGAGATTCAGTTATACACGCACACACACACACATACATATATATATATATATATATATATATATATATACACATATATATATATATACACACATATATATATATATATATATATATATATATATATATATATATATATATATATATATATATATATATATATATATATATATATATATATATTAGGTCTATATATTTGTCTGTGTGCGTGCGTGTGTGGGTGTGCAAAATATTCGACATTTTCACTATTCTGTCACTATTTCATCATTACCTGGTTTTACCTACAAATTCTCTCTCTCTCTCTCTCTTTCTATTATTTCTTTAGATATTTTTACATAAATCTTTCACTGTTGATTTGTTCCTCCTGTTGTATGTCAATAAAAGAAGGGAACCTGACTACTGCCTATTCTTTTTCATTATTCGTTTCCCATTTATCATCCCTTACCTCCCCATGTTCATCATCTAAACGAGGGCCTCCTCCCCCCCAACCCCAACCCTTGTCCTATCTGGAAAGTCCTTCTCTTCCCCATTTCTTTTCCTCACCTATATCTACCCATATAATCTTCCACCTCCAATGTAGGCTCCCTCTCCAGCAACCATCCACCTCCCATCCCTCCTTCCCCCATTTTCCTCCACCCTCCCTTCCATCCTTCCTTCCATCCTCCCTCTTCAGGGTCCTACTACAGACCCCCATCCTCCAGGGGCCCGCTTCCCCCCGCCTCTCCTCCCGCAGAAATCGACTTAGCGCTCGCTGGTGTCCGCCCCTCCTAGCGATCAAGAAGGAAAGTGGAGATTATGTTAATGCGAGGCCATATTTTACCCAAAAGAACAACAACGAACATCAGTGCCAATTTCATGCTCAGGGAGAGGCCCTCGAGATTACCTCTCTGGAGAGGCAGAGGAAGAAAAACGACGGGGCTGCCCGAGGAGAACGTTCGGAGGAGGAGGAGGAGGAAATAAATGTTCAAGAAGAAGGGGAAGAAGAAACGGACAGTTGCATATTGAAGATCGAATTTATTTTATCTTTCTCTCTCTCTCTCTCTCTCTCTCTCTCTCTCTCTCTCTCTCATGCTGCTTCGGGGTTATCCTTAACTGAATAACTTTTGGGCTGAGATAGAATAAGAGTTCACTTCAACATGAACAACGAAGTCGTTAGATGGAGGCTGCTGCTAGCCTCAGGTGGTCGTTAGTAGGATTTAGCTGTGCTTTCTAAGGAACCACACACACACACACACACACACACATACACACTCACACACACACACACACACACACACAAGGGAATACAGGGGAAAATAAACTGAACCGCTCACTCTACACTGCAATTTTGAAATAGAATTTTGACCACTCAATTTTTGTTTTAATTGAGGTTTTCGTTTTAAATCCCGTGTTCCTATCTTCAGAGCAAAATTGATTCTCCTTCGGATTTGCATACTTCCCCCAGGGTGCAAAGAAACAAGAACGGAAGCCAGGAGTATCTCAGTCAAAGCAAAACAAACAAGCAAACAAGGATCGGAGGTACAGAATGCTTCCTACATGCCGTAGGGGACGTAGAAGAAAAACAGCAGCCAGGAAAAAAAATATATATACGGAGTCTGGACCTGAGGGAAGGTAAGCCCTGAGGGTAAAAGGTAAGATATTTTGTTGATGCAATAAAAATATGCACTTACCTGTATATATTTGGATATATTAAGACTTTTCTTACGCGGCCTTGGATGTACATGAACAGCCCTTTGAAGATTTTACATAAAGCGCATCAGCGTAGCTAATTAACCAACTTACATACATGCTTACATACTTACTTAGAATTGCAAGATCATTTGTACATTTGAAAACAAACACAGATCTTCAGGAGCAGAGTGGGGTTAAGTCCCTCAGACGTCTAGTAAAATAAAACTGATTCTCAGAATTTAAAACTATCTAACATGTGTACAAGGGAACTTGATGTGCAGAGAGAGAGAGAGAGAGAGAGAGAGAGAGAGAGAGAGAGAGAGAGAGAGAGAGAGAGAGAGAGATGCTTTTAAGAAGTCACCTAACTCTTGACGGCGATGTTGGTGGCAGTTTTTATAGCGAGAGACACTTTTCAGTGAAAGGGTCAGACTTAGGTACTCATATGAAATTATTCATAAAATGCTTGCTTGTAAAATCTGTATATATTCCATTTATCAGCCTTCTCATCTTCTGTTAACTAATTTTTATATGTGATATCTTTCCATACACCCATATTATATATCCATTTTAAACTTTATTTCCACTTGTATCTCACCGTATTTTTTATCAAGCAACCCAGGGGAAAAGAAAAATTTGCTGTAAAGTCGTTAAATATTACTGTAAAATATTAAGGAATAAATGTTCCTCTCAGAGTCCTTTTCTCCTAATTAGTATATAATTGTAGTTAAGGAAATAATGTTTTTAGGCCATAAGAGCTATTTATGCTCAGTATCAATAACAATTACTTGTTGCATGATGAATGAACAGGAACACGTAACTAGTATTTGGTGTCCGTGAGAACTGTCATACGAGGTGAGTTTATCCGTATGTGCTTATAAAAGATGATAACAACCAATGACAACTGCGGTATATTTGTAAGCTCACTTTTGGGAGGAGAATTGTACGGGTTGTAAAAACGTTGTGTCGTGTCCCTTACACGAGAAGGGTTTTCAGACAGTGTAGCGCCCAGACACCCAAAAACAAGGCACTAGAATTCATTGGAGCAACTTTTGTCCAATGACTCCAATAAAGGGTATTTGGTCTGTGTAACATCAGGAGAAAAATTGGAGAAATTTCATTACTAGAGTACTGTCAACAATACAGAACACCAAAAAAATCTATTGCAATTTATCTTAGAGTGTTACACTACACGGCTTTCAAGGAAGAAAGGAGACATGAAATGTCCAGTTGAAAACCCGTTTGTTCTTTGTGACCTCTACAAAAGGAACATTTCTATGAATCTTTACCTGCCCTTACTTGATGCAACTCTTGCTATGAGAAAGATTATCACCTCCGCAAGGAAAAGAAACGTATAACGAACGTTGTATTTGAATTTACAAGTATTATGGTAGGGAATGTAAATCCTTCACAACTTTCCTTGTTGATAATGCCATCAAAACTCTCTAATAACATCTGGAGGACTACAAACACCATTTACCATCCACAGTACCACAAGGTCTGGCTGCCTTGCGACGGTGGAATATGATTTTCTTAAAAATAAATAAATAAATAAATAAATAAATAACACCAGGTAAAAACGTTGGTAACAATGGGTAAAGGCCACAAAATCATCGTTCCCATGGGTAACTGACAACAACAAAAAATACAGAAAAGAAACAAAAATTATTGCAATTAGGCATTGCTAAAGGAATGTACTAGAATTGTTTTCTTTTCTAAAATTTTGCCCTTTAATGTCTCCCGTAATTTATCCAAAGTATCGGATACTATGCGAGAGAGAGACGGGGATAGTCAAAATTAATTCGACTAAACAAATGACTTACTGACCTATCATTCGACTATTGTACCTTAAATGTACCCTGCTTTTCTACTCTCACGGTGTAGTAAAACATTTATAGGAGTTATCAAGGAACAGATAATGATATACCGGTACGTTTGGCATCGTAATTTTAAATAAGGAAACATCTATCAGAAAATTTTCAATGTTTAAATTTTTCAAAATATATATATATATATATATATATATATATATATATATATATATATATATATATATATATATATATACACACACATATATATATAGAGTGTGTGTGTGTGTTTGTGTGTGTGGTGTGTGTGTATACAGGTATGGAAGTCTTCAAATCTTGTTAGGAAGTTGCTAGATTGAAGGAAAGAATTTTATGAAATTCACTTGTCATCATCTTCATAGAAAATGTATGTTTAAGATAGCAACGACTTTATGACGGACTATATAGATATATATATATATATATATATATATATATATATATATATATATATATATATATATATATATATATATATGTATATATATATATATATATATATATATATATATATTTATATATATATTTACATGTAATTATATATATATATATATATATATATATATATATATATATATATATATATATATATATATATATATATATATATATATATATATATATATATATATATATATATATATATGTGAAGATGACACGACAATGATATTTCGTAGAACTCATAAACCACTTTCCTTGTAACCTAGCAACTTCCTAACTAGATTCGGAGGTTTCCATACATTCCCCACCCCATATCCACATGAACGTTCGGGGAGGGGACACATCGTAGGGCAAGATCATCTTTAAACTTGCCGCCAGCGCTAAATCAATGAACCCGTGATAGAGCTCAGAAAAATGTAAATAAATAAATAGAAGGGGATATAAAACTGCATAAATGAAGGAAAATACTCAGTCTATTTCCACCATGGGTTTTATTTAGCCCCGACTTTCCAGCCTTACGTATTTCACTGCCAGCTGATGGAGTTTACGATTCCTCTTGTTATTTTCAGTTGACAAAAGCACCCGAGGAATTGTTTTGGAAGGCCTTAGGAGGAAAAATTCTCATTTATAAACTTTTCGGCAAATATTTCAGATCCCAAATTCCTGCTGAGTCTGGAATTTTTAATTTTTGGAGGATTACCGGAGGTTAAGTTTAAGGTCACATCCCTGACCCCCTTAGGGAAGAGGGGCAACTAAAACGAATGTGCCATCGCCACAAAAAAATAAAAATAAAAAGTTGGCGTTACACTTTTCTGACAAACACAGGAAAGAGGAAAAAGAATGAAAAGGGAGAAAGCTGAAAAAAAATGGAGCCGAAGTTTTTGTTTGTTGTTTACAAGAGAACTTTTATTTAAGTAAAAGTATTGGCGACTGCAAAAACTGCTTTAGTGGCAATCGCATTTTATGTATGACACGTTTTCAGATTGGGTAATGCTCTTCAGTTTGCGCTTTGTTTTGTTTCCGGATTGTATCCTGTACTTGGTTTTATATCTATGTATATATATATATATATATATATATATATATATATATATATATATATATATATATATATATATATATATATATATATATATATATAAATATATATATGTGTGTATATATATATATATATATATATATATATATATATATATATATATATATATATAAATATATACATGTATATATATATATATATATATATATATATATATATATATATATATATATATATATATATATATATATATATATATATATTTTCTGACATACATAAATAGGCGTTTCTGACAACATATGTTCACCTTACAAGCTTCCTTGCTTACCCTGTTGGCTTGTCAATACTCATTGTGACACATTGCCACTCAAACCCAACTGCCTACTTCTGCTACAAGATTCAAAATGTTTTGAAGGGGTTACTCGCCACTCCCTCACATGACCCTAATTACACACACACACACACGCACGCCCACCCATTCCAACGCACTTATGGTTATAGCAGCTTACGTGGTTTTTAGTTTTCTGTTAAAGAAAACCATTGTGCCGACTTTGTCTGTCCGTCCGAGCTTTATATTGTCCGCACTTTTTCTGTCTGCCCTCAGATCTTAAAAACTACCGAGGCTAGAGGGCTGCAAATTGGTATGTTAATCGTCCACCCTCCAATCATCAAAAATACCAAAATTGCAGCCCTCTAGCCTCAGTAGTTTTTTTTATATTTAAGGTTAAAGTTAGCAATAATCGTGCTTCTGGCAACGATATAGGATAGGCCACCACCAGGCCAGTGGTTAAACTTTCATTGGCCGCTGTTCATACACCAGTATACCGAGACCACCGAAAGATGGATCTATTTTCGGTGGCCTTGATTATACGCTGTAGCGGCTGTACAGAAAAATCAATTGCGCCGAAGAAACTTCGACGCATTTTTTACTTGTTTATTCGTGACTCCATTCTGTTATTGACGAGATCGGACCCAGCGGCAGAACGAAACATCATTAAGGGGAAACTTTCTGACTAAATTATGTTTATTGAAAATAAGTATTCAAACCACACTAGAACTCTAAACTTTTTCTAGGAAAGAAAACATATTATTTTACCTACAAGTGCTTTAAGGTCTTTAGATGCTATGCTAAGAAGCATTGAATATTAAAAAAACGGGTTATTAATTTATTAAGAATAATAATATTGTAATGAGACAAATCCTCGTCTTTTAAAAGGGCTTAATATTTTATTGTTTTGGTTCATGTGACGCGGCAGATAACACGCAATTATGATATCGTAAAAAAAGTTCCTTTGAGATGGCTTTAAAGATATATCAGTGAAAATTATTTTTACGAACCTTACCTCAGATAGTTTAATATATGATACTCTTGCATATGTAAAATTATTTTCTCTTACGCATTCCATAGATATAATGGTGTCATAATGGACACTGTGGATTCAATTAGTTTTGGGTTAGTTTACGTAACTGATGTGAAATAATGCAGAGGCTCAATGTTATTTTACATAAAAAGGTTTTTTGGGGGAAAATCAAAATTATGGCATTAACTGAATCGCTCTCAGCCAGAATTATATATTATGAATTGGTAGCCAGGGTTGTGTCATTCTAGCCTAATTAGTTGAAATTAACGATATTACAATATAATATAAAAACGAAAAACGATGAAATACCTTTTGTTTAGTTAAGATTGCTTGAGCTCTCATTTTTCATAAGTAAATGTAATCTTACCTTACATTGGCTTGCGAGTCTGAAAATATATTCGAGGTAAATGCAATTTTATCCAGCACAGTTTAACAACACGCATTTACGGACTACGTAGAGGCAGTCGTATTTGGCGCAGTGTATGGGGGTATCAAATTATGGCTGAATGCAATTTCATCCTAATTACTCGCTGTTTATGTGACAGGGAATTAGAGCACGGTTAAATGTAATTTTACTCCATTTGGCTCATTTGTTGTACATAAATTTCTTTTGAAATTTTATTTATGATTATGTTGTTGACAGTAAACGATACCATACAAAGCCCTACATGTACATATGAATTTGGGATAATATGAAAGACAAACAAAATCTGTAGCTTAAAATACTTGCACTCTGGCCTTTTAAATTTTTGTGATAAGTTTTAATATTGCAATTTTATTTGGATTCTAGCCCTGTCTCTCTAGAAATGACTGGCTAACTGAGGTATCTTTCTATCAAAATAAACACTGTTATTGTTATATATTAGAAAATGGAACTAAGGATCTTGATGTTAAAGTGGATAATTCGTAAACAACCAAATACACACACATATGTACTGTATATATATATATATATATATATATATATATATATATATATATATATATATATATATATATATATATATATATATATATATATATATATATATATATATGTGTGTGTGTATATGTTTGGAGTAAAAATTTTACAGTAATCTAAAGTTAGAGATTCTATGTTACCTGATAGTTTCTTAGTTATTCCTAATGGGAAATCCTTCCTTCGGAAGAACAGAGAAGAAAAAAAAAAATAGATACAGGGATATGAACTGACAGATTCTAAGAAACATCCAGAGAATGTTATGTCACAAGAGCAGGTTTGTCGCAGTCACCACTGCAATGTCTCTTCGGATAACGAGCATCAACTTCCACAAATACCAGGAAGAGGAATCCTTAGTGTTAGGAAAAGATAACAAAGACAGCTGCTAATTGAGCAGTATGACATAATGGCACCTAGATATATAAAGGATGATGATTCAAAGAAGCTTAAGCAATGGGTTTGTTAGAGACCAAATCCTTTTGAAATCAGTTTTATGGAGGATGGTCTATAATAATAATAATAATAATAATAATAATAATAATAATAATAATAATAATAATAATAATAATAATAATAATATGCATTGAAAAACTAAAGTAAAATTATGGTATCTTGACGATTACATAAATCATATATATGAAAACAACTGTTCAGAATTTATGCTAACTTCCGCACTAGAGAATAATACACATACCGCATTATCATATTTCCTAAAGAACATCCATATTATGCCTAATTCGTTCTTGCATGACATATAAGCTTTAGTAACAATTCTTGTGTCATAGCTAAGGGTTTCGTAACCATATTCCAAAAAGTTATTCTTCGTACAGAAGGGCTAATACCTAGCAGAACAATTCCAGCCCCCCTAGCGCAGGTCATGTGACAAAATAAAAGGAAAGGGGTCACCGTAGGGTCAGTGCTCCTGAGCTATAATGGGAAAAAAGTGAGTCTGATGACAATTTTGAATGATTACATAGGTGTTCAAGAAACAAGCTGAGTTAGTGAGAGGAAGGTGAGCTACATAAACATTTATGAAAATCAAATGTCACAGGGCTTTCTTACCTCTGTTTCCTACATCTGACAGGGTAATCTGAAAGCTGTACTTTGAAGATGTACCAATTCGTTGACATGAAAATCTCAGAAGTGAGTTTCTCTTTTATATTTCTTCTGTGTCTTATCAAATATAAACAGTATATGTCAATGAAGGCAGCATCTCCGAACAAACCAGCATATAAAAACTTAATATAAAGAAAATTCTTATGTATTATAATACACTTCTTTTCTGTTAACTGCAGTGAGGCCGATTCCTTTGAAAGGACTCCTTGCTATGATAATTCTCTGCGAAAACCAGAATGAGGTTCTTCTCTTTTTTTCTTCTTCCTCTTCCTGCAACAGATGGCGCTCTGGGGATGACAAAACCATAAGATTGCTTCATCTTTCCAGTTCCTGTCCTGGTAATTTGATTCCATTGTCATCTGCTGCTCATTCCTCTTTCTGTCTTGACCATGTCCTGATTATTCTTGTAAATTGTCTTTTTTTGTTGTTGTTGTTGTTATTTTTGGATCTGTGACTCATTACTGCATCTTCATTGTTCAGCATTGTTTTGTATGCTTTGCACGTTTTATTTGAATAATTTTTCTTAGCCTTTTATCTCAAAATCTATCTGATTCTTTTGTATTTTTTATTTATCTTCTTCTGTACCTTCTTTCTGGTGGTCTCTTCAGAATAGCAGGCAGGTTTCTTTTCTATCAGCCTGCTGCGCTTTCATTCTGTGACGTCATAAAATTTGACGTCAGACACTGTTCGGAGTAATCGCAGCGTCAAAAAAAGAAGACGTCTCTGCACAGACGCATGTCTGTTGGGGTAGGGGTTAGGGGGTGGGGGTGAGTTCGTACACGGCCTATTAACCCCAATACCCCTCGAAAAAAAAAGAAAAAAAAAAAACAGAAAAATATAAATTCACAAGAGATCGGGTGAGGGACAATGGATTCTTAAGAGGCCACACAAGCAAAGTGAATAGAGACAAAAGTTCATCATTATTTAATTGCTCAGTTCAAGAGTTTAGAAAATTTCCTTTTTTTAATTTACTTGTTACTCGCTTTTTTGGCAAAATGAAAATGAAAATTTTAAACGAGGTGACTTTTATTTTTTTCGTCGTGTCACATATTTAATTAAAACAAAATGGGGGTTTCTCTCCGCAAATATTTTCAGTGAAAATTAATTAGTCGCATATTTTGGTTCTCCACACCTGCTATATCAACACTTTTCTTAAATCTTTTTTTTTTTTTGCTCATTAATCGTATCGGGACATTATGTAACTTATTAATGAATGAAAAGTGAATTGGTTGTCAGAATATGGATTAGAAAAATCCCATGGTTATTTTCTAATCCATACATGATTTTAAAATTGATTCATTTCATTCGATGAATTTTCATTCGGTGATTTACATCGTGTACTGCACGAAAGGAGCAAAGGTAACGCAAGCATGTATACACTCACCACCCATTAACATACAGACTCACACACACACACACACACACACATATATATATATATATATATATATATATATATATATATATATATATATATATATATATATATATATATATATATTAAATATAATATAATATATGCATATATATATATATATAAAGACAAAATTCACAAAAAGGAAGAGAAACAATAGAGTGCTGCAAGGCCTTTCGACTTATAGTCCTTTACTTAGCAAACTGAAGAAATATAAATATGAGTTTACAAAGAAAGCTCATATAAATGACAGATGGGAATTACAAAGGAAAAATATGTACCTGGAATCCAGCACAATTGAAGAGTCAGTAGAACTTTCAAAATAGGGTTAAATATTTACGAGGTTTTTACAAAAGACTGGGCTCAACCATTCAGAAGCAGGGACAGGACAATTAAAAGACTATACAAGGAAGGTGACTGACCATCAAAAAATGTTATAAAAGTACAACTCAGTAATTCTCTTTTTTTTGGTAAACAATAACAATTTCTGCATAGTGAACATTTAAAAAAAAATATATTAAGCATACGAATACATAGAAAATATATATAAGTAACTAATTTGTAATTAAGTCAGTGATTTTATTTTTTAGGTCATTCTTGAACATTTTACTGATAGAGGGGTCCAAATGATACATGCCAGGGCTAAGGTTAAAATTACAGCTGGAAGTAAGCTGTATAATAGCGGATTCTAGAAGATTTCGTGGAGAGAGATCTTTCAATCTGGCAATCACTGAACTTTCAGTCTAATTTATCCTGTGAGAGTTTTCACTTAAATGAATGAACATAGCATTGGATGTTTGCTCAGTTTTGACAGAATACTCATTACATGCGATACAATACAATCCACATCACAAAAGCTGATAAGTCTAATAGTATTGTAATTTTAGATAAAGCTGACTACATATCACGTATGCAAGCCCTACTGGATGATGATACGACTTACAAAAAACTAACAAAAAAACCCTTTGATCAAATCATAAAAAATTTCAACAGCACAGTAAAAAAATCCTTAAAGATAAAAAAGAACTAATAGGTCAGTTGTCAGTAAAATTTCCCTTGTTACCTTACTTGTACGGATTAGTAAAAACGAACAAAGAAAATAATCCTATGCGGCCTATTATCAGTACTGTTGGCTCAATATCATATAAACTTTCGAAATATATTACCAAGCTCTTGTCCCCGTTACTTTGAACTATTTCCGATTCTCACATATATAATTCTCTAGATTTAGTTGATATTTTAAACAAAATCACTTTTTGCCATACTGATAGAGTCGTTAGTTTTGCTGTTTGTTCTCGTTTTACTAAAATCCCTATAGATTCTATTTTAGCGTATAATAGGAATGAACTAATCCATCATGAATTACCACTACCTGTAAGTCATATTTCACTCACTAGGTTGTGCATTTGTGATTGTAAGTATATATTCAATGGAGAATTTTACCAACAAATATTTGGTATGCCAATGGGCAACCTTTTATCCCCACTCCTCTCAAACTTGTATATGGAATTCTTCGAAAAACGACATTTACCTAATATCATTTATACTCCTTTAAAGTGGTATAGATATGTTGACGATAATTTAGCTGTTTTGCCTGCTGGTATTGATGTAAATGATTTACTCTCTAATTTGAATAACCAGGTACCATCCATTAAGTTTACTTTAGAATTAGAAAAAGACAATTGCCTCCCTTTCTTAGATGTTTTAATGCATGGAGAACCATTTCATTGCAAACTGATGTCCATTTTTATTCATGCCATCACCTTAATATCGCAATATCAATTTTTTCTTCTATGTTTTTACGAGCTTTGTGCATTTTCAGTCTCCAGTATCTGGATCAAGAAATAGAATACATAAGAAAAATAGGGACAGATTTATGCTATCCTTCACATATAGTAGATATTTGTTATAATAAATCCCCACAAAAAGTTTTATAGTGAAAGTAACATGGAGAAAGAATCCCCTAAGAACATTCTTAGCTTGCCTTACTTTAGTGGTTTTGAAAATATAAAATCACTGTTAAAATATTTTAATGTCAGCCTCGTTTTTTCCTATAATAACACACTAAAAGGAATGTTAATAAAAATAGCCCTAAAGAAAACAACAACAGAATATATAAAATTCCATGTTTGGACTGCCCCTCTCTTTATATCAGCCAATCTAGCTAGTGTTTTTCGTGCGTATTAAACAACATAAGTATTCTGTCAAAACTGGGCAAAAATCATTTCAGGGAAAACTCTCACAGGATAAATTGGACTGAAAGTTCAGTGACTGCCAGATCGAAAGAATTCTCTTCACGAAATCTGTCAGAATCCACTATCATACAGCTTACTTCCAGCTGTAATTTTAACCTTAACCCTGGCATGCATTTTTGGATTCCTGTATTAGTAAAATGTTCAAGAATGACAAAAAAGATAAAATCACTGACTTAATTACAAGTTATTTACCTTATATATATTTTCTATGTATTCGTATGTTTAATATAATTTTTTTTAAATGTTCACCTTGCAGAAATTGTTATTGTTTACCAAAAAAAAAAAAGAGAATTATTGAGTTGTACTTTTATAACCTTTTGTGGTGGTTAGCCACCTTCCTTGCATGATCTTTTAATTGTCCTGTCCCTGCTTCTGAACGGTTGAGCCTAATCCTTTGTAAAACCTCTTAAATATTTAACCCTGTTTTGACAGTTCTACTAATTCTTCAATTGTGCTGGATTCCAGGTATATATTTTTACATTTGTAATCCCCATCTGTCATTTGTGTGAGCTTTCTTTGTAAACTCATTTTCATATTTCTTCAGTTTGCTAAGTAAATGACTATAAGTCGAAAGGCCTTGCAGCACTCCATTGTTTCCCTTTCCATCGTGGATTTTGTCTTTATTCATATATTCATCACCTTCCATATTTTCGTAATTCAGTTATATATATATATATATATATATATATATATATATATATATATATATAAATATATATATATATATATATATATATATATATATATATATATATATATATATATATATATATATATATATATATAAACTAACTAAACTTACAACAATATCATAATGTTACTTATTCTGCAATGTGTTCCGCTATCACAGGATTTTATTATTTTCAAGCAGCATCTCTATTTGCAACTTTTAATAATATATATATATATATATATATATATATATATATATATATATATATATATATATATATATACATACATACATATGTATATATAAATTTAGACAATACAATGTAACGCCACAATAATTGACAATTAACTTGGCAGCCGTCCAGTCGGTCTCTTCGGGGAGTTTTGTGCTCTTTCCTTGAGCCACGTAACCCAGAGAAAATAGAATCAACTGAATTGAAAAGGGGAATAATAAAAGGAATTAGGAAATATAAACGAATAGCGAGGCTCTCCATTGTTCCCCGAAGACTGGGTCGATGGCTCCAATTTGATCTACTAACGAATATTTCTGATGGATGGCTCTTCGCCCTCCGCTTCAGAACGAATGAATATATTACGAATAATGTCGGTCAAGCCTTTAGATTAAAAAAGAAATTTATTGTTCGAAATAAACTTGGTTGTCTTATACGATGATTGGAATGGCTGTGGTTTTGATAGATAAAAGCGCTGACCTAATAAGTTACAATTGTAAATGGTAGAACAATATGTGTATATATATATATATATATATATATATATATATATATATATATATATATATATATATATATATATATATATATATAAGTAAATAGATAGATGCGTAAACAGACAGATAGCTAAATAGATACTACGAGAAAGATGCAATTATAATAAAGGACTGCAAAATGTTTCTCTTAAAAACCTAGTAGAATGTTAATAAAGCTTTATTAAATGCATAAATTAATTGGAACATGGTTTTCTTAAAAGGAAAATAAAATCAATGCGTCGATATCTATTGTCTTTCGTATGGAGGGGTAAAAAACCTACTGAGTGAATTATTGAAAGGGAATAGCTGAGCTTTAATTGAATTCTCTTCGACGAGAATTTATTTCTAAATCACCAATATAAATCAATGAAAGAGTTTTGTTTTTAACATGATTTCTAAAAACTTATGAACTGAAAGGTTGTTGTGATGGCCAACTGTGAAATGGAAGGCACTGTGAAGCTTCATTTTGACATTACCAATGCTTGTACCATTCCGGAGGCGTGCAGAACGACCCCCTTTCAAATGCGACACCCATTATGAGTTGTGCTTCCCATATTTCATAACAAAATTTTATTGCCTGTCTAAAAAAAGGCCTTGCTAATGGTCTGGAATATCAAATTTATCGCAATGGCTGTTCTGAGAGACAATAGTGCGGGGATGTTTCTCATTCTCTTTATTTATGAACCTGCTTCTCGAGGTACATTGAGATGCATGACGCCACGCAAGAAAACTCGTTTTTCCTCTCTCTCTCTCTCTCTCTCTCTCTCTCTCTCTCTCTCTCTCTCTCTCTCTCTCTCTCCATTCTGTTGTTGGGGTACTTTTACTTTTCTCTCAAGTTTCCGGACCAGGATAAGAAACTTAATATTCAATCAATAAAATTGTTTACCTTTGGGTCATTTACCCCATCCGAGGAGCGCTTTTCTTTTGAAGTTTTCAAATTCTTTTTCAAAATTACGCCCAACCCTACTTGAAATCAATATGATAGAGCTTTTATACGTTTTATAATCGTGATTACCTTATGATGACGCAAGCTATAGATTTCAAAATATGTGGCAGAATTAATTTTACCATTTGATGTATTATGTTGTACCTGTAAAGAATACGTAAAAATAGCTGTAAATCTACTTCACAGAGTCACGTCCTTTCCTCCATTTCCTGACAGATTAATTATTATTTACTTATGTATATATTATTTATGTATTCCGTTTCAGTTATTCGTTTATAAATGCAAATGCTTATACTATAGTTTGATTTTGATTTCTCCTTAAAATAAAATATAGGATCCAGCTTTTCAGGCTCTTCCTTGGTAAATAAGTTGCCGTTTCGTGTGATTGTATTTAAATGAGGCACGACAATAACGATAAAATTTCTAATAATTATAATTATAAGCTGATTAGATTCAAAGTTTTTATGAAATAATTTCTAGCCTTAGATTCTTCGAATTAACGATATTCAGGAATTAATGGTAATGTGAATGATTTTTGAACGAAATATATCAATGCGCTTGTGATTAATAAGAACAAAATATACCATGGGTGTTTACGAAAATGATTAAGACGCCTCTGTTACATATGAAACCTAATCCGTCGATCAGTCTACCTACCAACAAATCACGCGAACTTAATTTATATCAAAAAGTACCGAGGTAGCTAAAATGAAAGAAATTATACAAAATTAATTGGGATAATTATATGTATATATATATATATATGAAATTTTTAATCAAACCGTGATTTATATACAATCATGAAGCTACAAATGTCGTTTAATATCCAATTCACGCTACTTTGGGAATATCTCCGATGAGGAATTATCACCAAAGGGGAATTTTTTAAGTGATAAATGGATCAGTACCGCCGGGTCTCGATCCCTCGACACAGTAACCTTCCAACAACTCCAGTCGACGGCCAAACCATTGAGCCACCAAAGGAGGGATAAGCTAACGCCGAATCTACCATACTTATTTACCCGTAGCGAGCGGGGAAACTGTACTTGGCTTCGGCATTAACCCACCTCCACCATGATATCTCACTGGTACGTTTGGAACACGCAGCTCTTATTATAAAATTTTTATCACACCGTGATTTATATACAATCATGAAGCTACAAATGTCGTTTAATATCGAGTATATATATATATATATATATATATATATATATATATATATATATATATATATATATATATATATATATATATAGAGATAGAGAGAGAGAGAGAGAGAGAGAGAGAGAGAGAGAGAGAGAGAGAGAGAGAGAGAGAGAGAGAGAGAGTTTAACTGGTCTTGTAAAAGAGCTAAATTCACTTGCTGATGTAATTTATACTTAATCTAAATATTTCATTCCAAAGAGTGGAACTACTTTATTCCCGGTAAATTCCTTCATTCTGAAGCTGGGAACGAAGGACCATCCATCAGAAATAATCATTCATATATCAAATTGGTGCCATTGATCCGGTCTTCACTGAACGATGAAGAGCCTCGCCATTCGCATTTATTCACCAATTCTTTCTATTATTTATTGTCTATTTTTCTGTGTTTCTAGTTGATATTTGGCCTACTTTGTTGCAGGGTAATGTCATGAAAACGCACCAAGGCATTTCTGGATGGACAACTGTAAAATGAATTATGAATTCTTGTTCACATATGTTCCTTTGCATTCTGCCCTTGGAATTATAACTGAAATGTCTTTTGTCTACAATTAAATAAGAGAAAATAAATATATTGTGATTTCCGTATGATGCACGGATGAACCCAAAACATTTATTTTCTTCGAATTAGATTTTTAATGTCTTGCTTTTAAGATAAAATAAGAAAAACTGAAAATAATACTTTTGTACTGATGGTGTACTGAAGCTATTAGGTAAACTCAGAGTCCTCACTATTGCTTCAGTAACGTAACTACTTAGATATTATCAAATCTCACCAGAATAAAGCATTACGTGCTTGTTTTTCAATAACATTCTTTGGTGTGAGTTCTGCGAAGAAATTAATTCCTCTCGCTATTTTACGTGACGTCCCATTAACTGCTGGGAGGATACGGTTTTGTAATTTGGAAAGGTTAAATACTTTATAATTAAACTGCATAAGCTACTGTGATAGGTGAATTACTCTAGAGTTGGTAATGTAAATAAAGATTGCATTTATTCGTGACATGTATATGTTTGTATGCATGTATGTATGTGTATATACATATATGTATATATATATATATATATATATATATATATATATATATATATATATATATATATATATGTATGTATATATAGGCCTACATATACAGCACATACATACATGCATACATAAATACATACATACATACATACATACATACATACATACATACATACATACATATCCTTCCATGAAAAATTTCATAATTCATAAATGAAAGTATTCGACAGATTAATTACATATTTGCGAAAAAAAGAGTAAAATTAGGGTTGAACAGGAGGCTGAGAGAAAGGGTAGGGTCCAAAGCTCTCTGACGATGTGAGGGCATTGGGTATTGGGTATTGGGCAATTGACCTTATCACATAAATCAGTGATGACGAAAGAATGACTAAGCCTACTGGCCCCAGGACCTGATGAATGAGGCGAGGTGAACATAAGCTTAAAGGCCTTTCCTATGAAAAAAAAAAAATTGTATTACAACGTGGATAAAAACGTGTTGAAACAACACAACATCTTAAACGTGCAGGAACAACACGACATCTTAAACATGTAGAAACAACAAGACACCTGGAACGTGAAGAAATAACACGACATCTTAAAAACGTGCAGAAACTACACATTCTAAGCTTGCAGAAAAAACACATCTTAAACATGAAGAAACTAAACATTTTGATCGTGCAGAAACAACACAACATCTTAAACGTATAGAAACAACACGATATACTGAAAGTACAGAAACAACACATCTTAAATGTATAAAAACAACACAGCACCTTTTACGTGCACAAACAGCACATCTTACAGTTGGAGGTACAACACCACATTTTAAACATCTAGAAACAACACGACATCTTAAACGTACAGAAACAACACGACATCTTAAACGTACAGAAACAACAAGACATCTTAAACGTGCAGAAACAACCCTTATCAAACGTCAGAAACAACACATCTTCAACATCAGAACTATTATTAATGATTTGCATGTTCCTTGCGCTTATGATATGGACTCTTAAAAAGAAAAAAAAATGTCATATTCATTTACTTACTACTAACCACCATAACTCTGAATAGCACAATGTGACTTTCTAGTTTTAGTTAAAGAAGATATAATTCTATATTCCTAAATTTCTGATATATGTACACGACAACTCGCTGACCCCCTTTCTCTATACGTCACCCCTGAGACGTAGCTTGCTTTACATCCGAAACAGCTAAGGGGCGTATCAGCATGAAACTGTGTTATATGTCTTCCCACTCTCTCTCTCTCTCTCTCTCTCTCTCTCTCTCTCTCTCTCTCTCTCTCTCTCTCTCTCTCTCTCTCTCTCTCTCTCGCAGTTTTCCTATGTTCTACATTAGTACCGTTTATGGTAGGAAATATTTTTATTGTATGATCTAAGTATCATCAGCATGAAACTGTGATATATATGCTCTCTCTCTCTCTCTCTCTCTCTCTCTCTCTCTCTCTCTCTCTCTCTCTCTCTCTCTCTCTCTCTCAATTTTCTTGTTTCTACATTAGTACCATTTATGGTAGGCAATATTTTTTTTATATGATCTAAGTATCATCAGCATGAAACTGTGCTATATGTCTGGCCCCCACTCTCTCTCTCTCTCTCTCTCTCTCTCTCTCTCTCTCTCTCTCTCTCTCTCTCTCTCTCTCTCTCAGTTTTCTTGTTTATACATTAGTGCCGTTTATGGTAGGTAATATTTCTATTATATGATCTAAGTATCACCAGCAAGAAACTGTGCCATATGTCTTTCCCCCTCTCTCTCTCTCTCTCTCTCTCTCTCTCTCTCTCTCTCTCTCTCTCTCTCTCTCTCTCTCTCTCTCTCTCTCTCTTCTATTTTCTTGAGCATTTTGCTGTGTAATTCTTATAGAGGAATGTGTACATATTTACATGACCTCAGTTTAAGGATGTTGAAGCTACATTTATTTTTTTATCTCTCTCTCTCTCTCTCTCTCTCTCTCTCTCTCTCTCTCTCTCTCTCTCTCTCTCTCTCATCATTTTTCACTTTTTTATTCGTTTATGTGACATCTTATTTAAGAACTAATTTAAATTGCCTTCTTGCCCAATTCACGATTTGCAACACAAAAATACCATGCAGGCTATAATGATTCTGCTGAGAACCTTTTGTTTTCTTTAGTGGTTTCATTGAAGACATTACTAAAATCTTGAGTAAAAATATGATACAGAAATTTGTTTAAAGCTGTTAATGTCTGACTATGGACCTTCCCTTCAGTTATTTCTCTTAGAACCTGTCACATATGTATTCTTAAGTATCAGCCTTTCTCTTGATAATAGAAGCCTTTCTCTTAGCCGATGGTTTGTTTTAACTGTGTTTTCTGTCACGGTCTGAATGTTCTGGTATCTGGCATTTCAAATACTTTATCTTTTATCTCCGTTTCCTCCAGCCCTATCTCACTTCCCTTTTCCTCTCTCTCCCCAACCTTTTATCATGTTTCCCCTCCCTTCATCTCCTAACGCCTGGTATTCATTCCCCCTCCCCGAAAACCATGATTATTCCTGGTGCTACTTCTGTCGTTTGGGGGTTCCACTCTAATCCCCCTTACGCGTAGCACTTTCCCTCTCTCTCTCTCTCTCTCCCTCTCTCTCTCTCTCTCTCTCTCTCTCTCTCTCTCTCTCTCTCTCTCTCTCTCTCTCTCCCTTTCCCACCTCTCCTTCGTAATCCAAGGCTGTTAAGGAGGATTTATCTGCCCCTGTCTCGCGATCTATTTACATCAAATTCCTATTTATCCGCTGGTGGCCCACACCTAACGATCGCCAGAATCGGGCGTCTGTTGAGATGCAATACTTTGTAAAAAAAAAAAAAAAAAAAAAAATGTGAGAGAGAGAAGAGAGTAGAAATCCGTGCATGGCGAATCTCATTCTGTTACGAAGGTACCTGTATAAGACTGATGTTTCTTGCCTTTGCTTAAGGTACATATCAATAACATACATGCAGCTCGAAAGATTGGCAATTAAGTGAAATTTATGTTATCTAAAATTTACGGGATCATAAACTGTCTTTTTTGAGGGCGTTCAAATACCTATTTGCCTACCTCTGTTTTCTGGCTGCATGTGAACTTAAACCCTCATGCTTCCTTAGTTCCTACACAGCAAATATAGGATAATCTTTCTTATGATGAAGAAAATGAAATAATGTCTACATCACAGTAGAATGAAAGAAAAATTTCCAAACATCTTTATGTTTACAATTAAGAAACTCACAATGGATCGGCTTTTTCTAATATATTTAAAGAAATACAAGGTACAGGTAAGCATGTACAAGTGAAAGAATACTTAGTTGCATAAAGTATTTGAAAAAAACTGAAACATTTCATAGAAAAAGAATCAACATTAGCTGGAAAATTATAAGTTAAAGCAAAAGTGAAAACTGAATTATCTCGCATTTCTGGGTTCCACTGATGCTACAGTTACTGTTTATAAGAAAAAAAAAAAAAACAATCACAGCCATGGTGGTATAATAGCCCGCTATTCTTCAGAGATGTCTCCACTTTCGACAAAAAAAAAAAAAAAGGAAAACCGAGAAAAGAGATAGAGCCGTCCAGTGGTCCCTTTGCTTACGTATTATTCCATTAACCGCAATAATGCCGGTCAGAAGTGATTTAATTAAGAAGTATCGCACGAGACGTAGAAATGGACCCGGGAGTTACTGAGATCCAAAACCATTTAGAAAGATTTGCGACGCGATTTGCATGTGTTTATGGCGCTTTCTTCACTGCCAGCTTGGATTGAATGCGTTTATGGCAGCTTTTTATTGGGCATAACGGGTTTACAATCCGTTGTAAAGGGAACCGAATTTCAATCTGGAATAAGATGATGCATTTCCTCGGGATGCTTCGTTTATCACTTCAGGCGGACGAACAGGATTTTCGTTGTCTCAATTACACAAAACGAGAGAATGAAAAAGGTGCTTAGGTTCTTAGATTGTATTCATTTGCGTCATATAAAAATTTAAAATGCATATCCCCGTAAAAATCATTAAAGAACCGAATTTCCTATAAAAAACAAACATTCACAATAATGAGATTAATAGATTAGAGAGATATTGGAAGCTATTCATTCACATTCTTTGCCAACCAATCAGGGAATAAAGTCAAGAAAATAGAAATTATTTCTGTTATAGCATTGGACTAAAGAGAATCATCCTAGGTTATAGAAGCAACCAAAACATTATCCAAGGACTAAAGATCTCTTTGGTCAGCCATTGGCACTTAGTGGTCCGACCATAAAGGTACGAAGTGCATGTTCTCCCAGCGTTTATGACCCGGCAGTAGAGACTAGGGCCCTATACCGTTACTTACTGACTTCGTGAAAGTGATACTCACTGGAGGAACGACTGACAGAAAGTCTGTAGCTAAGGATTTTCCCTTAAAAGATACCCATCAATGAGACAGAAGACATACCACTCATTTTCATGTATTCAAGAGTACAGATATAGCTAAGCAAGGACGTTAAGTTCCTTTCAGTTTTGTAAAGAAAAGCTTCGTTTCCTCTCGTACTAAAAGCGAGTATTCCCAACCTTATGCAAATTACGGCCAGAAGGAGAAACAAATTCTAGATTTGATAACGTATACGGCAGCGCCGTATAATTTACTTTTCTTCATGAGAGAATTGGAATCGACGTTATCAAATTTTAAAGAACTGCTCCTAGTCTTGATGATGACGTTCCAAACGCCATGAATAGAAATGCTCCAGTCAATGGAAATAATATCATACCAAGGATTATCAATCGAACTTTAAAAGATCACATCCTTCATATGTCTGAGAATGACTTAGAATACTGCACTTTTGCTAAATTCGAAAAGGCACCTTGTAGGTTGCCAACTACTTCACCATTGTATTAACACCATGCCTGCGTAAAATCTGGGAAAAGAGGGTCAGTGCAAGACTTATATGGTGTAAAGAGCGTAACAATTATCTTTCTCTAGTTCTGTGTGGTTTTAAAAACACACAATCTGTCACGTTTCTATCACCACACCAGTTTAAACATTCCCTTTCATCTTCATCCACTGTTTTCAATAAAAAAAATCTATGAGAAGGGTAAACAGCAAAGGTAAAATACAATTCCCTTTTAGCACTCCACTGTTTACTGACAATTCACTTGACAAGACCCCATCATCATTAACTTCCCATCTACTAGGGTCGGATAATTTAAGTTAGCTCTGTATATTTAATGGGAATTCCATATTGACGCATGACCTTCCATAACAAAGGACTGGAGAAAATTTCGAATGCCTTCCCGCAATCAACAAAGCCATAAAAATGGTGATTTTCAAATTCTGTACTCTCAATATTCATTTTTTTCAAGTTTTCGAGTTACCAGCATCGACGGTGATTTTTTCATTGCCCTCTTGTTTCAGCAAAGTATCAAGTCCGTCTCTCTCACCACCCAGGATGTATAGTGAGAGAAAAACACTTGATACTTTGCTGAAACAGATCAATGACAGAAACACCGTCATTGCTGATAACTCAAAAAATTTTTAAAATACATTTTCGATACTTTACCAAAAAAAGGGACGATATGCTGTATTATATATATATATATATATATATATATATATATATATATATATATATATATATATATATATATATATATATATATATATATACATATATACATATATAAATTTTTACTCTGATACATCTTTCCTTCCCTTACTATGCGAGTCTCTGTAGACGTTAGCTTACTTGTTTCCAACAAGTCTTTTGAGATTTGGCTGTAGCCACTAGTCCATCTTCACTCTGGGTGTAACCAAACGAAGTTTTGTAAGTTCCCGTTACCTAATTCACTATTATGTCACCAAAGGCTCATGGGTTTTACTGGACTGCTCAATAAATTATTCCACTCGGGTCGGGAATCGAATCTTAGTCTCCTCACTGTTGGGGGTGAGTGTTTAAATCACTGGACTTCAAAGGGTGACTAGTGGTCAAGATTTGGTGGCGAAAGTGTGATTAAGTGTGACTAGGGTGTGTA
>NC_089760.1:14270000-14320000 GCF_040412425.1 Macrobrachium rosenbergii | reverse complement strand
GAAATACGTTGAGACAAAGATTAAAATTTATTGTACATGTTAGATTGAAGTAAATTTGCCCTTGTAAGAGGGATATTTTTTCTCTCAGCAACTGTTATTATTATTATTATTATTATTATAAGATATAATGTTTTCACGCCAATGGAGATCAAGAAGGGATAAGAGAGAATATTCTGGCATACAGGCGGATACTGACAGTCATGTATTCACTGAGTGGCATTAGTGTGAGGGTTGCCCACACAAATATAACAAATATAAAAGAAATATCCTGCAGAATTTGAAGACCCTAGTCTTAGGATTGCCAACAGAAATGTAAATTAAATATCCTGAAGAGTTTGGAAGGCCCAGACTTTCTTGGACGATAACTGTGAGAAGTAGGAGTGAATAGGAATGGAAATTTGTGGAAGATAAAGCACAGGATTATGAGTGGCCGATTTTCACATGATCATTGCATCACACGGAATTGGAGGTGATAATGATGATGATGACTTATTGATTTGGAATTCTGCCGAGCTCGTTCCTTTCTTTAACAGTGATACTCCTGTTAAGTCATTGCATCCATATGTATTAAACCTATCTGCAATCTTCGGTTTGGTGATTGTTATTTCACTACAATTTCTCGTCTGGAGAAATCTTTCATCGCTCAGAATCTTCGGTCCAACACAAAATTTTAGGGGCTGACGAGTTAGGAGCTGATAAGTCACTTCCTTAGGGGATACATTCATCTTTTTATTCTTTTCCCTCGAGATATTAGTTTTTTTCGCTATGCTTGGCTGGATTACTTTATTTGGTTGTTGGTTCTTTCGGCTTTTACGAAGAGCCATTGAGAAAAACAAATGATAGAAATTCTAAACTCGGGGGGACGCAATGGTAAATTAAACACCCTTTTGCAGTGACATCTTAATCAAGAAAGTCACCTAGAAGGTGCTAATAAGGACTTTATCTTTCTTGTCTAGGAGGCCAATGTACAAAAATATACATTCCTGAAGGTAACGCTTCGTAAGTAAAAAATAACAAAATAAAATAAAAGATGATTTTTCAGAACGAAGTAGAAAAATAACAAAATAAAATAAAAGATGATTTTCAGAACGAAGAAATAAAATAAGAGGATCATGTTATCAACTAAAAAATTCCCCTTCGGTACCTGTAGTTCCTAGACTTGAAAACAATATATATATATATATATATATATATATATATATATATATATATATATATATATATATAAACCAACAACTGTTTATTTTCTGTATAATCATATGAATCGATAAATAGATATATATATATATATATATATATATATATATATATATATATATATATATATATATATATATATATATATATATATATATATATATATATATATATATATATATATATATATATATATATATATAGGGGTTTTGTGTAGCTCTGTTTATTTTCTGTGACACGAGTGTCAGTGTGTGTGTGCGTGAGTTTGTTCACTTTTCACCAGACCTCCAATTTGCTAAGCAAGACGCGCATATTATTTTACCCTAAATTTGCCACGACACACAGAAAACTAGATCTCTCTTACATTTTGACATGTTTGTTTGTTTGTTCTGTCTTATCATCAAACCGTCAAGAAAATCGCTCTGCATCGGCGAACAGTAAACTCCTGTGGAGTCCCCTCTACGAGTGCATAACCAATCTCATTACAGCTTGCCTCCGGCGCCAACGAGCGCAGCTGGTCCCAAACCACTTAATCATGTTCTAAACATTCCCCGCTTTTCCCCATTAATCAAAAACCCCCTCCATTTCTCTCTCTCTCTCTCTCTCTCTCTCTCTCTCTCTCTCTCTCTCTCTCTCTCTCTCTCTCTCTCTCTCTTTTGATTCCGCCTCTCCCGAACGAAACATTCGATTTTCCGGCGGATTACTACTGTTCACTTGGTGATTTGAAAAACATTTTATTTCTCTGTATTCATTGCAGCTTTTCTGGACGAGTCATAGCAGCCTTCTTCCTTCTATTCGGAATGAATTTAATGAGTCCTATAATTTTCCATAAGGCCAATATGATCTTACAAAAAAACAGATTCTTTGTTAATAGTTAAAAAAAATACCTATATCAGGTCTAAATGCATTAAGTATCGATTTTCTATGAAAAAGTACATTTCATGCATTGTCCTTCATCTATCCATAATTCTAAATATTTCCATTTGATTTTATGACTCAGTCATAATTAATATTGGTAAATATATATACATAATTATTTATATGACATATACATACACATCTATCTATATATATATATACGTAATTATTTATATAACTATCTATCTATATATATATATATATATATATATATATATATATATATATATATATATATATATATATATATATATATATCTATCTATATATATATATATATATATATATATATATATATATATATATATACTGTACACATATATATATATATATATATATATATATATATATATATATATATATATATATATATATATATATATATAAAGCACGCTTCTGTTATTGTGCTGCTCTAATGTCGATAAACTCAAATAAATCTAAACAATGACCGTTGATTTCGGATGGAATGATATCAATTTTGTTTGAGTGCTTCAAAAAATAATAGGCAATGACTTCCATTACTTAAAAAAAGAATAACATTATTACTCATTAAGAAAATTTGTTTTCATATCATGCGCAGTTTTGCACATCCATTTTTCTCAATCGTCAGATGGCTTTCTGCCTCTGTCAGTCTGCCTGTCACTTTTTTTGTGGGTGTGCGTGTATTTTTATTCTTATTTTTACCTCGATTGGAAAAGTTCCCTCCCCTCTCTACCCTCCGCCTTCTGTCTTCATTCACCTGTTCGTTTTCTGTTCCCTTTCATCTCGGATAGCAATCATTTACACAAGGCTCCCATCTATTTGCTTATTCCCGTCTATTAATTGTCCGTATGAACCCGCCCCTCTCTCTCCCTCTTTCTCTGTCGCTTATTCCTTTCACCGGTCTCTGTCTGTCTCTGTTTAGGCGGATTTGCATACCTGTTGGCTTGTACGTCTCTCTCTCTCTCTCTCTCTCTCTCTCTCTCTCTCTCTCTCTCTCTCTCTCTCTCTCTTTATCCTTTAACTCTACTCCTCACCCTTTTTCGACTCCTGTCTTGTTCTCTATGTTTGTATGCCTTTTTTTTTTTATTTAGCCTAACCTGATGCAATGAACTCTCTCTCTCTCTCTCTCTCTCTCTCTCTCTCTCATTCCCCTCTCTCTCTCTCTTATCTCTCATTTCTCTCTCTCTCCTAGCATTATTCTTTTCTTTCTTCATTTCTTCTTCTTCTTTTTAATGTACGACTGTCTATCTATCCATCGTTTGTTCTGGCTGCCTGTTGGCTTGACATCCTCTCTCTCTCTCTCTCTCTCTCTCTCTCTCTCTCTCTCTCTCTCTCTCTCTCTCTCTCTCTCTCTCTTCACCTCAACTTGCATTCACTCTCTCCTCTCCCTACTGAGCTCTCTCTCTCTCTCTCTCTCTCTCTCTCTCTCTCTCCCTCTTCCCCTCTCTTTTCAATTATACCTTCATTTCACTCCCCCACTTCAAAGGTAGCGACTTCTTAATCCGAATCACTTCCTGTTGGTCTCCCTCCACACATTCTCATCTCTGGCCTTTAGAGATTGTCCATATTAACGATGCGGCTTTATTTTATGCCTCCTCTTAACTCCTTCCTTCTCTCTCTCTCTCTCTCTCTTTCCGCACCCCTCCCACCCTTCCTCCCTCTCTCCCTCTCTCTCTCTCCCGCCCTTTCTCTTTCTCTCTTTACCTCACTCTCTCTATTTTGCCTTCATTATATTCCAGTGAGTTAATTAGTGACTGCGGTTCGGCGATTATTTTTTCTTCTCCACCAGTTGACTTCATGATTATTCTGTTTTATGTTGGACGTTTGATGGTGGTGGTTCTCCCCAATCAAAACGTTTGCTGTGTACAAGGTATGAAAGGTATTTCGTGCATATATATATATATATATATATATATATATATATATATATATATATATATATATATATATATATATATATATATATATATATATATATATATATATATATATATATATATATATATATATATATATATATATATAGATAGATATATATATATGTATATATATATATATATATATATATATATATATATATATATATATATATATATATATATATATATATATATATATATATATATATATATATATATATATATATATATAGATAGATAGATAGATAGATAGATAGATAGATAGATAGATAGATAGATGGATATTTCTATTTATATTTACACTACCAGCTCATATGTAGGCATCCAGAAACATAGTATAGAGGAATCTGTATATATGCATTTTCATCAAAGACTTTTATCAGGTTTTTAGAGGGACTGGGATCAGAAAGGTAGAGCCTTCCCGATCATAATATGTCTTAAGTGATGAGGCAGCTGTCCACATGTCCTTTTCTTGACCCAGCCATTGCTCTTCTCACCATAACATCCAGCAACATATATATGTATACACACACACATATATATGTATGTATATATGTATATATGAATGTATATATATATATATATATATATATATATATATATATATATATATATATTATATAATATATATATGTCCATATTCAATACAGCACGGAGGAACGCGTGCTTGAGAATGTGAACTTGAAAATATAGAATAAACTACGAAAGTACTTGTTTAAAGTCTCGGTTTTCACTCACCTTCCGACGTGGACTTAGTGATAATATATATATATATATATATATATATATATATATATATATATATATATATATATATATATATACATATATATATACATATGCATATATATAATCTACTGGGACTTTTAACCAAGTAGGTATGTAATGTAAATAACCACAATACTAGATTTTTACAAAATCTAGCAAACTCTTTTAATCACCAAGTTTTTTTTCCACCACAATATGCTAATAAATCATTCTTCTTTAGAATCATCTGCTTCCAACAATCAAACCTCTTTTCAAGCAAATTCCCATATCACTCTCTCCAGTCTCATTTATTACAGGAACTCCTTACCCATCAACGAAGCCATTTTATCTTCTACCATCTATTTTTATATATATATACACACATATACACATATATATATATATATATATGTATATATATATATATATAGATTATAGAAGATATATATATATATATATATATATATATATTCCTATAATAAATACATACATATTTGCTTGAAAATATATTATATATATAACAAATATATATACCCTTTATATATATATAAGATATATATATAGATTCATTCTATAAAAAGTATTCTTTATAATTATATATGACTATATTCCTTATACAAAATCCACTATATATATATATAAATATAATACTGCCATACAAAATATATATATATATATAAACCTGGATAAAAATACGTTTATTCTCTTTAACTTGCCTTCATATGGTATATATATATATATATACAGACACCCTTATATATACAGCAACATAAATATAAAGATGCATTATACAAAACCACCTTTTCCTATTATTCAAGTATAACAATCCAGGCTTTAATTTGTTTCCCATAAAGCATTCTTTCATTCTTTGTAATTCCCATTGACTCCCATTCCTTGACAAAATGCACTTACTATAAGAAATGTAATACTGCCACACAAAATATAAACTATAAAACCTGGATAAAAAAACACGTTTGTTCTCTTTAACTTGCCTTCAGAGTGGTCTTGACACTACAGTACACAGACACCCTTCCCAACTCCCGTCAGCAGATCTTTGTGAAAATGGGTTCAGTTTGCTTTTAAAGCACAGAACCAGGATCCCACAGAAGTATGCGCATTTAAGTCAAATTAATTTCTTATCTCTCTTGATAGTTACTGGATTAAATCAAACAGGAAGCAGATGCCCTTCTTGAGTCATCACTGATGGAGTAACACCAATGAAATCTCTACCAGGGAATATCACTAGGAGTCTTTGGCTGCATCAGCTTGGTAACCAGCTTTGCTGTGATTAACAGTAACTACCCCAGCAGATCTAAAGAATCGAGGACCAACGTGGTTTTAAAATTTAAGTGTTTGAAAGTAGCATGGAAGTCTCTCGATATGAGCTATTCTGGGCACACAATGACAACCTTAGGAAGTGACTTCAAGTCCATCGCAACAATGGAGCCATCCATCGGCATTTTGTGGTTGTGCACGACAGAAACACCTCTAAATTGTTCAGCAGCAGGATATCTATGGGTGACTTATGGTCGCTGAAGCAGTGAGCGCTGCACTGCAGCAGTCTACAATGAATATCCAGGTGTCTGCAGACACTAAACCTTCAACACTACCAAGGTAGAGTTCCCTGTCTTATAAAGCTTCTTTGTTTCTTGGTTGTTCTAATTCTTTGGGTTTTGTTTTAATCTTTGATTTTTTTACTTCTGTCTACAATACAAAGGAGTGTATTTCCATTATGGTTGTATTGTAACCTCAATGATGGCCACGGTTCATGGTTGGAATAGCTGTCGTCAGAAGAGAGGAAAATGGAACAACATAGCAACGATTTTTCGTCTTTTCCAACAGGTTTAGCCTTAAGGATAAGAAGAGATTCAGAAGATTAAAGAAGTCCTGTCGTAAAACATCTATATAAAGCAGAAAAATTTCCACTCCGTCTCTTGCGTGTACAAGATGTTATCACACTGTATTTGTTATACCTACATTACGTATAATATATGTGTAGCTATTACTTTTTTCGACAATACCCTAGTGTTGAGACAAGGGATTCATTTTGAAAAGCATATAAAAAAACCTCAGCAGCTGACTTTCGTTATATATAAACAAGTGCTATAATTACTGTTTCCCATGTATTACTGTGATAGGACAAGACTGTTTTAGTATGGAGGCAATGATTGAGATTATAAAGAAATAATTTTACTATTAATAAGAATTTATTTTCTGCAACAATACAAAGGTTTGCCAAGCAGTATATCGTTTGAACATTAGTTGTCATAGGCACAATACCTCTTTTCTGTGAGTTTTACAGAGAAATATGTAATTGATGACTGAAGGACTTAACTGCTGTTTTATTCTGGCTGAGAGAGAAAGAGAAAGAGACCAATTACTCAGCGATATAAAAAGCTCCTAATTCCCACCGCATTGTCCTTTAACTTTTGCACCCGATGTATCTTTATATTCGCGCGTACTTTAATCAAATCTATTCCACTAACTCCGCAAAAGGAAATTGCAAATAAGCTCATTGACATGAAATGCGCCATTGCCATTAGTATTCCCTTCAGCGTAGAGTGGATTTCTGTAAATACTACAAAGGCCATAAACACCTCTCTTTATTGTCTCGTTTCATTACCAACCCTAAGAGACATCGCTTGCATCTTGAAGGGGGAACTTGTCTGAGTAAACGTACCGGTAGGTCCTCGTCCTGGTAAGTCATTCATCATTTCCTTATTTCCATTACGCCTCTCTCTCTCTCTCTCTCTCTCTCTCTCTCTCTCTCTCTCTCCACAACGGCATCCCTCCCCTTAGATACCCCCTCTAATGAATGGGAATATTTAATATGTAGATCCCTTTTAAGCAGGTCTCGTTATTTGTATCCATATTCTCCGTCATCTCACTTAAGGTGCTAATCTCTCCTCCCCTACTCTCTCTCTCCACACCTTCCTTAGTGCCACCTCTCTCTCTCTCTCTCTCTCTCTCTCTCTCTCTCTCTCTCTCTCGTTTTAACCAGCTTTCAAACATTTAAACAGGCATCTCCGCGCAATTCAAAGTAATTTCTTCTCCACATAGTTTTCGAGTATAGTTTAATGAGTCACTCTTTTGCAATGCCACAGAAATAATCACTTTTTAAACCGTATGAAAACAGCAGGAAGTAACTTAACTGAATATACAGGAAAATAAGACCTATCCATTATTGGACTTCATTTAATAGGATATGGTGCTGTCATCATATTAAATTTATGATTGTGTGTTAAAGCCTTAGATTGTATACCCATACATACATACATACATACATATATAAATAAATACATATATACATATATGTACATATATATATATATATATATACGAATATATATATATATATATATATATATATATATATATATATATATATATATATATATATATATAAATATATATATATATATATATATATATATATATATAGACAGTATATATGTGTATATGTGTGTATGTATGTGCCTGTGAATGTGTATATGTGTCTATGTATGTATGTATATATATGTAATAATTTACACGGCTATAAGCAGTTGTTTTTATTTGTTAATCATGCACGCCAAGTCAACGTCCATCTTAAACATTATAGTAAAAAACATATGCCCTTCAAGATAGTGTCCTCGCCAAGTTTTCTTCCTCGAGATGCAGATTCCCAAAATATGCAAGAAGAAGTGACAACCTTTAAGAAGAAGGAGCAGGCCGAGGAGGAGGAGGACGACAAGGACATAAATAAAAATAAAGATTTTCCCTTTCTGGACACATTTTGTAAATATACCTGAAATTGATGTCACAACGTTATTTTTGTGTGTTCTGTGTCCTTGTCTTATTGATTTAATAACGACTAAGCTCATCTTGGTAAATAGTTCACACTGTTTGTATCTCCTAGCAAGGGCATTACACGGTACTGTCAGTTATAGTTGATATTTTTACATTCTAGATTCGTATTTCAATAACGCCTTCGGAGTCGATATTCATAGGATGTGAGCAATGACACATTACATCACACAAGCATACACACAAGCACAAGCATATGTACACAATTGCACATTATATATATAAGTATATATATATATATGTATATATATATATATATATATATATATATATAATATATATATAATATATATAATATAATATATAATATAATATATATATATATATATATATACATATATACATATATATATATATATATATATATATATATATATATATATATATATATATATATATATATATATATATATATATATATGCGCGTGTGTGTGTGAGTGTGTAAACGTATACTGGATTTTTATCGTATTTGACTCAAGATCCAGAGCATAATCTAATCATTATTAAACGGAGTAAAGAAAGAATTATAAGACATTTGATTTTATGTTGATGAGAAATATTGGTTTCTGAAAAACGAACTCAATGATGCTCACACGTTCATGATGTATGAATAAATAAAGTCTTCTCCAAATAAACAGAATTTCAGTGAAGTTTACAAAATACGTAAAATCTTATTTAGTTATAAACCATTTTTTTCTGGGCAAAGTTTCGGAGAGACCAAGACTGGAAGCGATTTCTCGTGGTTAATTCCTCATGAGCATTCGTTTCTTAAGAAAGAAGATTTACCAAGAAATTTTTTTTTTTACTTCATTTTGGTTAAATTTCTTCGGCACAAAAATCTCCCTTTATACCCTTTAATACGTAACAGTAAGACGTATTTTAGTGGTAGTCCAAATACGAAAATGATTTGCATTATTTTCTCCCCGAATTCATACACTGGAGATGGCAAAGAACATCTACTTAATTATAAAGCTATGTAGAATTATGTTTTCTGAGCGATTTAATCTTAGCTCTCTCAAGCACTTTCAACCCTGGTCGCTTTTTCCTTGTCCCCTTTCCCTTTCTTTTTCGCCCTCATTGCTTCATCGGGCAGGACAAACATATATTGTTTCCACACTTCCACAAACATCACGTGCAATACTCTTCTCGCCACCCGCGCAGGAAGGAGGGGAGCTCTGATAGAAATCATCGCAAAATAAGTGTACAAAATAAGAGGGGAGAGCCTCCCCCTTTTTTTTTTATTCCTAATCTGGTGCGCATCCTTTTCTTCCCCTCTTTAACTCACTTTCCTACCTCTTCCCTCATTTCCCCTCTCCGTTCTTATCTCCCTCCGCGATCTCTCGAGTCTTGTGTTCTCTCAGGAAGGTGCTCGCCGCCGCCGTAGAGTCTCGTCTTGTCATGTCCTCACTTGGAGGCATGCTCCTCACTCCAGTGCTCATCACCCTTCCTCACCTCCATGCCGTCGTCTTCCCTTCTGCAACTCTTGGTGTATGTCTATTTGCGTCTTTCCTCGAGAAGTTCAGCGCCACCCAGCTGTTGTATCTTTATAAGCAATTTTTAATTTCTCATATGAATATAAAACGTGAATGTAAGAACCTAGATTAAAAATTATGTTTTTAAGCTTCAACTAGAGAAACCTATGAACAAAAAATTCGATTTTTATAGGAATATATATCCAGCTACCTCAGTGGTCTGGTTAAATTAGGGTATACTTAACTTAATCAACCTAGGTGTTGGTGGGTGGGGAGAATACTGTCCTAAGTCCGGATAATTACGAAGAGGTGTAGTTAAAACCAAGTATGAATCGAGTCATTCGAGATAACAACACCTGGATGAGGCTCACTGAAAACAGCGACCACGACCAGGGCTTGCGCTGAGAAGAAGAAGAAAAGGAAGAATAAAGAGAACTAGAAGAAGAAAAAGAAGAATGGTTTTTAACGAGCATCTAAATGAATGGAATTATCTGATCACTTTCAATGGCGCTGCACATGATTACGCTCACTGGCAATAAGTGAACACGTCCATATTTAATTTTAGAAAAATGTTAAGCTTCTATTTAACAGTTTCACTTGTTTTCTGAACAAAGAATTTTGAATACACAAACAGTCAAATTCTGATCGAAATTCGGTTTCATCGAAGTGAGTCCGAATGATGCTAATCGACACTTGTTGAAGATAGCAACCATATCTCTAACTTTCCACTATAACACAACGTAGTTAAATCATGTGATGTGTATTATGCAAAAATAATTTTCCACATCCTCTAGGCTCACGATACAGGCGAATGATCTGAATAACTGTATGTTGAAAATACCTATGTGTTTATTCATTAGCTTTCCTGGTTCTGCAAAATGTTTTTCCGTAATGTAAGCAAAATTTTCCCTATTTTAATTTCATTTTTACGGAAGCCATGCATTCTCTTCGTCTGCCTTTCAATTAATTAATGACTGTCCCATTGCAAATCTCTCTCTCTCTCTCTCTCTCTCTCTCTCTCTCTCTCTCTCTCTCTCTCTCTCTCTCTCTCTCATATGTTACAAACTTGCCAATCAGCTATCAATGGTGGAGGTGGGCTGATTCTGATTCTAAGTATAAAACCTGAATTCGACTGGCATATGTACAGCAGAGTAGATATCAACTTATACTCTTTTTTTATGGCTCAGTTGCCAAAAGTAACTGAATATCGTGGTTTTTAAACCAGATAGAGGTTCTAATCCCACTGGTGACGAAGCACTTATTAATTACAATTCCCCTAAGGTGGAAGTTATTCCAAAGGTGTAGTGAACTGGATATCAAAAGATGTTAGTGGATTAGTACTTGTGAATAAAAAATGCCACAGTCCAGTCGGTGACTATTGTTTATCAATTATAATTTCCCTTCGGTATTATTTCCGAGATAGAGCGAATTGGATTTCAATGACATGTGTAGATTAATGTTTGTGAATAAAAAATACCACGGTGATCTGGTAAAATTCATATATACTGTATATATATATATATATATATATATATATATATATATATATATATATATATATATATATATATATATATATATATATATATATGCATGTGTGTGTGTTTAAGAGTGTATGTAGGTGTTCTGTGACTTAAGATTTCATTGCTACATGAATTTTATATATATATATATATATATATATATATATATATATATATATATATATATATATATATATATATATATATATATATATATATATATATATATATATATATATATATATATATATATATATATATATATATATTATATATATATATATATTACTGTACTACATTACCAGACCCTGACCCAAGCACTAATGAAAACATAAAAGCACTTATCCTCTGTGAAGCAATGTTCCAGAATAACTCCTGCATTATATTTTTTCCCTTGGTGGAAGCTTCAGACAGAATATGCGGAATATACGAACGCACAATTCTTGCTCCCTGGCTCGTAATCTTCTATTTCACTTCACTTTCCCCTCCTTCATCCATTTTCTCCTCTTCTGAGGTGTTTCCTTAGCTTTCATGTCTCTTCCTTCACGCTCATTATTAACCGTGTTATAACTATTCGGGGTCCTCAGCTATTTCTAACTCCATTCCCCTCGTCCATTCATTTCTCAATTTCCTTCTCACGTTTCACTCTTCCTCCCTTCCTCCTTTCATGTCCTAAATCATTTCCTTCTACAGTGAACCAACATTACTTGCATGTGCACTCTCTCTCTCTCTCTCTCTCGCATTTCACCCTTTCTCATTACCATTACGCTAAACAGGCCGGTCGTTCGGTGAGTGATGAAAAGCCCGTAAACGGAGCACATATCAAATCTTGTCATCACCGCCGAGGGGAGAATCGGCCCCTCCCCTGACGTCAAGTTCGAAACGGGGGAATTAAAGGGTATTTTTTTCTGAGGGGAAGTTACTTCACATTCAAGTTGATAGGACGAGAGGCTATCTTTGTCTCTGAGTCATGTTTCGAAATGAACCTGTGGTAAGCATCGGTTACGTCGTCACTGGAAAGAGCGGGGAAGCATGTCTTGGTTTAATTGACTCTGCGGGGACTGCGGACTTTGATGAGGGATTCCTTCCATCCATACAGGCATACGTCCATACGCGCACACACACACACACACACACACACACACACACACATATATATATATATATATATATATATATATATATATATATATATATATATATATATATATATATATATATATATACATGTATATGTATATATATATGTATATATATACAGGCACAGATATTAAGACATAAATATAATTTAATAACCTATTTTATCTACCTTCGGAATTCCATACACACAAGGGAGTTAAAACTGTTAAGTGACTCTGTGACAGCCAAGATCTGAACCATAGCCTAATTTAGAAACAGCTATCTATCTATCTATATATCTATATATATATATATATATATATATATATATATATATATATATATGTGTGTGTGTGTGTGTGTGTGTATGTATATATAAATATATATATATATATATATATATATATATATATATATATATATATATATATATATATATATATATATTATATATATATATATATATATATATATATATATATATATATATATATATATATATATATATATATATATATATATATATATATATATATATATTATAAATATTTAAAGTCTATTGGCCAGCATTGTTGTCCGCATATGTACATTACACATTCTGTAAGCCTTTATCTAGTACAGAATCTAAATTCCTCAGTCCAAAGTCTCTTTGATCCAAAAACCTCCTCTAGCAATCAAGCCAGAACGTTTTTGTTCTTAGTCTCTCATCACTCCTCCCAAAACTTTCAAATCTAAATGAATTTAGCAAAGATGAATCTTTTATTCTATTTTGACCAAACCAAGCCAAAACTCACTGTTCTTATTTCATCTTTATATACCTTTTATTTTTTTTTATAATGCCTTTTAGTATCAACAACTTATGCTGTTATTTCTTTTGTACACAACACAACAACCACATTTCACTTCTATCACAGACCTTCACTCTCTCTCTCGCTCTCTCTCTCTCTCTCTCTCTCTCTCTCTCTCTCTCTCTCTCTCTCTCTCTCTCTCTCTCTCTCTCTCATTACTTGTATGTAAATCTCCTTTCAGATATAAATGAATATAAAAGTATATATATATTTATATATACTAAATATATGTGTGTATACATATATATGTATATATAATATATATGTTATATATATATATATAAATATAAATATATATACACTTATAAACTATATTGATATTTATATTCATATATACATGAATATCTAATTTGTTTATCATTCTTACCTTACTTCCAGACCAAATATAAAACGTAACTCTTCATAAACAACAAACAGCAAGCACCCAGCCTCTAAGAAAGAGAAAGAGAGATAGAGAAAAGAGAGGACACGTTCGACATTTTATCTCCGGAGCATTTTAATTTAACTTCGGTATGCTGACGTAAACAATATATTACCCGGGCTACGATGAAATGCCCAAAAGTGGGGCCGCTCGTATAAATCAAGAGGCAGCAGCCATTAAAAGTTTGAAGGAGTGGCTAAACTCCCCAGGAATATGAAGCGAGGAAGTTGGCACTCTTTTTCAAAATTAAAACTCATTTAATGTATTTCACGGGTTTTGACTCTTGCCGCGTTAAAAGTGGCAGATGTTTTGGATTCATGACTTTGTTTGCGTTGCGATGTTTACTCTTTTAACGTTAATACATGAAGCCGTTTCAGCATTATTTTCTTTATTCTCTCCTGAAGTTTTGGAAATAGACATGTACACTTTATAAGTACGTGTTTATAAATGTATTTCGTAATAACATGAATGCATTAGCATCCCGTTCGATTTTCATCACCGAATATATTGAAACTAAAGTTAAAAGAACATGAAATTTCACACTCGGCCGAGAACGCTCAAGTCACCATACGTTTGAGCATAATATAACTAAAGACTGTTTTTACAACACTCAGACGAGCTTATTAAACAGAGAAAAGCTCACTGACTTTTAACATGAACAGTAGTCAGAAGGATTTGAATCTATCCCAATTAACACGGTTATAAACAAGTTCTGTTTTCACGAATATGAGGAAGTTCAATTAGCAGCTGAACAACAGTGTTAAGACCCGTGAATTATGGAATTTATATTTTATCAGGTATATGTCTTATAGAAATATTGACAACGATTGCCTTGCAAGAGTTCTTGCTTTTAAGCTGTCTAAAGTACTTCAAGAGGATTGTTTAAGATTTTTACATACCGATGTTCTCTGGAATATGCCACAGGTGGTTGACATTAATGAACAGACATGCCACTGTATTAACGAAAGAGCGTTTAACAAGTATTACATACGTTTCTATGGGCTTGCAATTTTGCCAGTGATTTCGAGATTGCTATTACTGGTTAATCTGAGATAAGATAAATAACTTTCTTTGGTGAAGGGAATATTTTATACCGACCATTTGTCTTTGCATCAGTGACAAAAGTAACTTAGTTTTTATGTCAATAAATCCGTTCTCTAGGTGTCTTTTCTTTTCATAAACTAAACAATGCTACACTGATACCTGCATTGAGATTACAGTCCCAATTTGTGAACATGGAAATACAGTAATTTTATGGTACATGAAAAACGTTAATTTACATTTCTACCAAAATAACCACTTAACTAAGAGCCCAGGGTAAAAGAGTACTGGATAAACACCTGATCAATGATGTCTGTGAACACATCATACAAAGTTTAGCAAAGTTCATTATATTTTCATGAAACTATAAAATCTGCTCTTTCTTGCTTAAACCTACAGACAATCATCCTAGATGCTGAGCTGGAGAAACTATGCTTAAAACCAATTGCTAAAACACAACTCCATGGTAATATAATAAGGTTTCCAGCTACCTAATTCAATATATTCGTAAGACAATGAAATTAACGCCAGGAATTTTAAGCTTCTGTGAACGAGGTAAGAGCAATTAGTTCCACTTGTAACATAAGTTGACTATGATGTGCTGATTCCTGATGCCAGGATTTTAGTTTGTAAACTAAGTATCGTCTTCCACAGATCGTCTGTGAGACTATGTCTTGAATGTGGCATTGCTTCACCCCTTCTTTGTGGCTTATTTTGCTAATGTTGGGAATATACTCAGCCAGGGCGAAAGCGATTATAACGAGAATACCATGACGGAGGTCAGACAACCTTCTAAATTATACATTCATGCTGACTATGAAGACATCTAAAGACATGATGGGTTGTCTTTTCAAAGAGTTTTAGTTTATGCTCTCCCTGAAAGCTTTTCCGAAAAAAAATTCATTTATTCTCATACTCAGATCCCTTGCAAAGATTGTATAGCCAATCTTTTCAAAAGTATCTTTTTCTGTTTACGCAAAAAAAAAAAGGAAAGAAAAGGCAAGCACAAAAGATATTTTCCGTTATGAAGATCCTTACCATTGCAAAACTGGAAAGTATATTTATGGACTGTGCCAAAAATTTCAACTCCTCTGTTTTTACACTTTTTGTAACTGCCCCACCTGGATTATATGGTCTTACGGTGAAGCTAAATATGGCTAGTTTGAAATGGTAATTGTTCTACATGCACTTTGCTTAATAAAACGTTGACCTACAAAACAAATATCTTCAAAGCACACAAAGACCTTGACTACTGAAAAACGATAATACTGCATAATAAGCTTGTAAATGACACATGACTGTACCTGCAGAAGGCTAAGAAAAGCTTAGAAGATGCAGAACTATCAAAGACAACACCACAGTGGTTGAAAGGCAACCGTTATCGTAGACAATCTTTTTTTTAAGTCTTGGACAAAATCTACCAGAATGAAGGTGATTTATCTCACCTCACCTGGATTTGCATTGAAGGTCTCAATAGAAACATTATTTTGTGGTGTGAACACTCACGCGAGTCAGTGCCTGGACTGCCTAAGCTAATTTTACAATGTCAGAGGTTAATTACTGAATGTAAATGTATATAGCAGTTTTAATTACTGCTTATAAAACATTGCTACCCTTGAGCCTTAGAAGTGGGTTTCTGTTTGGAGAGGAAGTCGTATATGGTTTATAAAATATAGAATTTACAGGTAAGCCGAAAGTCAGCTGAGAAAAAGAGCAGTTTTGTGTTACCTTCTGCATTTCCAGCATAAACTTAACAGTTTGTATTTTCTTGTTTGTCTGTATGCTTATGAAACATGGTTGCTTGCATCTTGTATGGCAATTGATCATGCTTTCCAAAACAATTCTTATGCCAAAGCCTTCTACAGTCGTTACTGATAAGTATTCCTGTTCTCAAACTTTTCATTTATGCTTTCACATGCTAGCCAGGGTTAGGCTAGGATTTGGGGTAGTATTTCTTTGAGACCGAAAACAAACACGGCTATCACAAATTTCAGCTATTGTATCATAATGAGGTTATCTGGTTTTTGCAAAAAAAAAAATAAATAAATAAATAAAAATAAAAACTGCATACTCACAAAAATGTTGCTTTAGTTATTCCTGTTTTATACTATGAACACACTTAGCACTCTAAAACTCAAAAGTAGTTTGAACGACGGATAAAGCAAAAGTGTCAGCAAGTTAAACTTTAATGCGTTTATACTTAAGTCAAAGTCTTGCCTTAGTTGCCTTGTCATTCTGACAGATATCGTAAGATTATTTTCTACACGCCAGTTACCTAAGCCTCAGTGATGCATAAGTGTTTGTAGTCTGGCGTGCAAAATCAATTACACAAATCATTCACGAAATAACAATAACTTTTACACACAATTTTAACATTAGTTTTACTCAATTCTTGTTTCTAACGTCCCATCCTGATATCCCCAAAATATTTTACGTGCGGACTCAGCAAGGATCTCCGATAAAGTTCAAACGAAGGAGTTCCTTTCTCTTCCGATTGCAAAGGCTTTAGGCAAATTGGACTGGAACTCCACTCCTCTTATCTCCGAGGATAAACTTTACCTAAGGCGAAATCAAATCGCATAAAGATTCATGGAATTAAGCCAAGACCATTTGGACGAACAGGAAACTCCCGGCCATTTTATTTCTCTTTTTTGGGGGGGGTGTCTAGCAGTGGGGTACTTCTGGGAAGTCTCATACTTTGCACCACTGGTGCGTTTTTAGTTTTCTGTAACAGAAAACTATTGTGCCGGCTTTGTCTGTCCGTCCGCACTTTTTCCTGTTCGCACTTTTTCTGTTCGCCCTCAGATCTTAAAAACTACTGAGGCTAGAGGACTGCAAATTGGTATGTTGATCATCCACCCTCCAATGGTCAAACATATCAAATTGCAGCCCTCTAGCCTCAGTAGTTTTCATTTTATTCAAGGTTAAAGTTAGCCATAATCGTGCTTCTGGCAACTATATAGGCTAGGCCACCATCGGGACATGGTTAAAATTTCATGGGCCGCGGCTCATACAGCATTATACCAAGACCACCGAAAGATAGATCTATTTTCGGTGTCCTTGATTATGCGCTGTAGCGGCTGTACAGAAAACTCGATTGCGCCGAAGAAACTTCGGCGCATTTTTTACCTGTTTCTTTTCGTAAAGAGTATCACTAGGAGAGGTATAAGCCATATATAAGTCTCTTTACCGCTGTGGCTTATAACTGATAAAATAATAAACAAAAAAAATACAGTATTCTTATGGTACAAAATTGCGAGATTTGATGCAATTCAGTTACCAGTGCAATGAGCTTTCCCAAATCAAATGGCTATTTTAATTTGTATGAGATATAATATTAGCTTTCGGTCCCTATTCAGTCTCTTTTTCCAGATATGAATTTTATATGCTCTTCCGCTCTTCCCGTGAGTTACAAGCTTAAGTTTCTACATTTTTAATAGGAAAAATAAACTGGTAATTTTTACCAGTAATAGACAGGTGAGTGTAATTTTTCTTGTTTAGTTGTGTTTGAATTTTACCAGTAATAGACAAGAGAGTGTAATTTTTCTTGTTTAGTTGTATTTTAATACATATACACACACATATACATACATATATATATATATATATATATATATATATATATATATATATATATATATATATATATATATATATATATACATATATATATATATATATATATACTATATATATATATACATACATATACATACATACATATATATATATATATACTGTATATATATACATATATATATATATATATATATATATATGTGTGTGTGTGTGTGTGTGTGTGTGTGTGTGTGTGTGTGTGTGACAGAAAACCGCAAATTTTGGGGGGATATCTGATGAGATCTTGCTGTACGTGATCGTCCGTTTCAGAAATAAATGAAATAGTTCACATCGTATTTACACGGTATTCCAGTATGTCTTCTGTTATCCAGAATCGTCTAATGAGATATGAATGGTTGGTCATAACGCAGACAATTAAATTTATTTGTTGGAGTTATATATCATTTCTAACTTTCAGAAAAATTGAGTGTCTTTTTCTGTTCAGCCTTGATGTTTCGCGTCCCGTTCCCGGAAAAAAAACTTTGTGTAATTTTTAATAACGTCTACAAGATTAATTCTCTACTGATATGCTAGGAATGGAAAAATATGTTTACACTTGAAAATAATAGACAGTTATAAAATACGATATACAAAGAGTCACTCATTTTTCCTAAGCTTTATTTATATATATATATATATATATATATATATATATATATATATATATATATATATATATATATATATATATATATATATATACATATATATACACACATATATATACACACTTATATATATTCAATTATATATAACATTTATATATCTTTGTATGGCGCATTTTATAACTGTTTGGGATTTTCAAGTGAAAACATATTTCTCCATTTGAAGCACATCAATGCAGAATTAGTCTTGCAGTCATTATCAAAAGTTGAGGAAAGTTTTTTCCGGGAATTGGACACGTAACGCTTTCGGCATTAACGAAAAATCAAGGCTGAAAGAAAAAAAAACACTAAATTTTTTCTTATTAGAAATTATATATAACTACAACAAATAAATTTCATTGTCTGAATATTGACCAGTCATTCGTATCTTATGAGACGAATTTCGATCAAAGAGGAGAAGAAACTGTAATACAACGTGTAAATACGCTGTGAACAATTTAATTTCTTTCTGAAATGGATGATCACGTACAGTAAGGTCTCCTCAAATACCCCATCAAAATTGCGGTTTTCTGTCCAAGAGATTTATTTTCGTCTTTTTTTTTATTTTAGTTTCTTCTTCGTTGTAATAAATTACAGTATCTTCAACAAATAATGATACAGATTAAAAGATGAAAAGTGAGTAAAGAAAGCCCTTTGCCATGAAGGAAGTCTTCCATGTGGGTGAACAGGGTGGGTGAGGACGTTGGGGAAGGGGGTCTGGGGCATGATGGGAGTAGGGTGGGTTTTGGGGGTGGGGTACTGGATTTGAAAAGGAGGCGCGAGGGACGGCAAACGAGTACATTGCTCTCTCTCTCTCTCTCTCTCTCTCTCTCTCTCTCTCTCTCTCTCCTTTTGAAGCGAAAATTATCAACGATGCCTTGAAGGCCGCCCAGTGGAGTGGGCTAATCTTGAAGACGTGGACAAAACGTCTTGGTGGAGCTAAAAGGGAAGAAGAACCAGAGTTGAAGGGGCTGCAAATGGGGAGGGGGTGGGAGGGAGAGGTTAGCAGTAGGGGGAGGATGACAAAAACGCAGGGAGTTCTGGTAATCGACTTGTAGTTGGGGGTGTGGGTCCAAGAGAGGTCTGGAAGTGAGGTGTACTGGAGGAGAGATTGAGGGTGTACAATATGAAACGAAGCATTACTTCGATAAGAAAAACTTCTCTGAGTCCTTTCGGGGACTCCTTGTGAGCGCTTACGGCAGCACAAAAAGGAGGTGACTGCAGGATCCAGCAGCAGATAAAGGATGTGAAGTGATAGGACATAATGATATCAAATCCGATGTATGATACACGGATGTCGCGCCTAAGGATGTGCTACTTTATTTTAGGGAATATGATAAATCATGCCCAGGGAACAAAAATGTTAGAGACTTCACGAGGCAAATTCTTTACGGTCCCAGAATAGTGTCGTGCATTACAATTGAATAAACAAATAACTAATCTCTTTAGAAATGACATTAAACAAACATGAATCACTTTGTATCCTTTCAAATTTGATAGTGCTGACTCCCATAAAAACATATTTGAGGATTTTAATGATGGTGGCCTGGATAAGAATATTCGAGAAGTTAAGCAGGGAAAAGTTGTAGGCGTAAGCTTGCAGTATAAAAGCGAACAGTAAATGGCATGGCTTATCTTAGTTCGCAGCTGGTGTTAAGAAGTAACAATAGTCATGAGTGTTGGAAAAGGATTTTTAACAGGAGAAAAGTAACAGTTGATTGACAAACAGAGGCGGATTTGGAGTGTAGAGGAGCTAAAGAAAGAGAAATGACTTTAGTGGAAATCGTAGGAAAGTGGAAACGGCAGACATTTTAATTTGGTGCTTGATAACGAATTACACAACGAACAGTAGATTGAGCGATTTAAGTAAATCACAGTATAGGCATGGAAGGAAGATACGTGGTTCAAGAATCTTTATTGCCAAAAAGGAGTATCTTGTATGCTAAAAGTTAGAACATATGGAAGGGTTGATGTGCAAACTCTTCTTCAAATAAGTAAAAGGTGAAATTAGAATGTGCATAAAATTATTATTATTATTATTCAGAAGATGAAACCTATTCATATGGAACAAGCCCACAGAGGCCATTGACTGGAAATTCAAGCTTCCAAAGAATATGGTGTTCGATAGGAAGAAGTAAGAGGAAGTAAAGGGCAATACAGAAAGAGGAGATCCCGCTTATTAAAAAAATAATAAATAAAAACTAGATTAAAATGTATTAAATTGCAAGGAGAACAGTATTTAGGTAGTAATGCATATATATATATATATATATATATATATATATATATATATATATATATATATATATATATATATATATTTATATATATATATTTGAGTGTGTGTTTCAGCATTATAACGTTTGCATTGACAAGGCGTATATCTCATATATATGTATGTATGTATATATATATATATATATATATATATATATATATATATATATATATATATGTGTATATGTGTGTGTGTGTGTGTGTGTGTGTGCTTCCCTCAATAATGGGTAAATCTCAGGAAACAAAAAGAAAATGATCACTGCCACGGTAAAAAAAAATGTCCACGACACTAGCTGCTTGATGCACTTACACAAAAGGGCTCAACAGTATTTGGAGAACCTCCCTAAACACATTACAATATTTACCTCTATCTTGCACACACTCTCGCTCCCCTGGATGTCGAGACTCCTGCATTACAACATCTCTTTCATTTAATGTAGACATCTACGTCTTCCTCTCATCCATCCTCCGAACAATTTCGAATTGTATACTCTTTTCACCTCAGTTGTTCCAACATGTTTGAACCTTCTAAAACTCCTGGAAACTTTACATTTCCCACTTTTACAATTTATTTTATACAACAACTGCCACATGAATAATTCATCTCTACAGCTCCCACCCACTTTCATTCATTCACACTTCCACTGATAAATTTTAGCTCACCAGTCCATTCACATAGTGCCTCCTGGGCATCATAGGCAGTCCAAGTTCTTCTTCCATCTTACTGTTATCAGAAATCTCAATTCCAAAATGCTTAAAAGAATCTGTGGCTTCCGTTCTCTCACCGTCCATAAAAATGGTCTCTGATCCGTCTTCCTAGCTACCATTAATTTTTATAGCCTTACTCCTGCTTTGCTTACGTTTAGTCAAAATTCTCCTCTGGCAAAAACTTACAAATTACTTCGCTAGTCCCTGCAGTTTTTCTTGACTATCCTAAATCAGTACTGTATAGTCAACGCACATCAGACTTTCCACACAACATTCACAATCCAACTTTTTTCCCCCCTCATAACTTTGTACACAGATCTCCTGTTTGTTGATCATCCACCATCCAATCATCAAGCATACCAAATTGCAACCCTCTAGCCTCAGTAGTTTTTATTTTACTTAAGGTTAAAGTTAGCAATGATCGAGAGTCTGGCACCGCCATAGGTGCCAGCATTACCTGCCACCACCGGGCCGCGGATGGGAGTTTCATGGGCCGTGGCTAAGAGTTTCATACAGCATTATACGCTGTACAGAAAATGCGATTGCACCGAAAAAACTTCGCTCATCTTTTACTTGCTTTTATGTTAAAAGACATTCTTTATCATCTAAGCCTTAACCACCTAATTCATCCTCATGTACTTTCGTATACAATCCCTCCTCTGCTTTGTAATTAGGCATTAATTAATTTGCGTTTTCTCCGCTTATTTTTTTCCTCTCATACCACCATTCGTTCTTCCTATTACGTCTTCCAACATTCCTAAAATCACAAACGCTTCTTACTGACTCATAAACCTATCCTGGAATTTTACAAATTCTTCGTAAACTCTTTCAAGTGTTGTAGCTTAATTAAATCCTATGACATTTGTTGTCCATTTTCTTCTTATGTGTTCTCTTTTACTTCCTCCTTATCAAACTATATATAAACTATATATATATATATATATATATATATATATATATATATATATATATATATATATATATATATATATATATATATATATATATACACATATATATATATATATATATATATATATATATATTTATATATATATATATATATATATCTATCTATATATATATCTATATTTATATATATGTATATATATATATATATATATCTATCTATATATATATATATATATATATATATATATATATATATATATACATATATAATATTATATGTATTATATGAGTTTACATAGTAAAATTAAAAATCTTCATAATTGTGTTTACGGCATACAAAAACGACAAACAATGCTGTCTCACAAACAAGAAAAAAATACACATGGAAGCGCTTTCAAGCAACACAAGCAGCATCTTGAACTCCATCGCCCAGACGTCGCGATAGGAGAGACATCGTGACCCCATTTGTCCTGTCAAGCCTTCTTTTAAAACATTCTCTCCGCTTCATAATGTCTACGTGCCCTCTTAGCTCCACCTCCGCATTCTCTTCCTAACACTCCTCACCTTTCCAGACTCACAATAACCACTTGGCCCTCCCACCCTACCTGAGGAGATACTGCACCGCCTTCTTCTTCTTCTTCTTCTTCTCTCTCTCTCTCTCTCTCTCTCTCTCCTCCTCCTCCTCTTCCTTTACACTTCTCTGAATGGATGATAACCCCGGTGATTAATATCTCGTAATCTGACAGATTCGTAATCATAGGGAGTCAAGACCCCTTTTTCCTTTCTTCTTGAGACAATAAGTCCTTAGAATAGATATCATCCACCGTTTCCCCTCCGACCCCCTTTACCTCTCCACTCCTCGTTATTCTACTGCTTCCTTATTTATTGTTTCTTGTTCTATGGTTTTAATAACAAAAGCTGATGAGTCCTGAATAGCAAACAGAAAGAGGGAGGGAAATAGAAAATGTGCTCCGGGGATGGTCGGGGTCTAACTGCCCCCTGTCTTCTCTTTCACGAGAATCGCCCTCATCGCTGGGAAGCACTTAGGAAGCATTGTCATTCCGCCGTCATTTCAATATCAAGTTTATTTTGTTTGTTTCAAATAAAAGATGTGTCTTTTGTTTATTTTATCAGAAAATACTAATGAACTGGCTAATATGGTTTTGTCACAGTTATATATGCGAAAATAGAAGCTGCGTAGTGTACACACACACACACACACATGTGTATATATATATATATATATATATATATATATATATATATATATATATATATATATATATATATATATATATATATATATATATATATATATATGCATATATATGTAAACAAGTAAAAACTATGATTTTTATCATATTGATAAAACTATGATTGTCACATTATATATTTCAATTATGTATATATATATATATATATATATATATATATATATATATATATATATATATATATATATATATATATATATATATACATTATATATGGACACACATGATTTGTGTGTGTGTGTTTCTGATAGACAGACAGACAGACAGAGAGGGATTTTACAATAACTATCTCTTTGATTGAATAGTATTTAAAACACTTTCAACATATCCGCATAGATTGCAAGATCATTTTGTGTGTTTTTTTTTTACTGTGATACTAAAGATATAGTCGTATCTATTTCTGGTGGGCTTTCTAAAGGAAAAAGCACACGAAGAATAAAAAAATACTGATGAAACCAAACCTTTCATCGTCTTTGAAATGTATCAAGTGAGCATTTTCTTATGTGCATCAATACATTCACACTTTTTTGTAAGGTGTCTATAGAGATAAACATATATTTACGTATACAAAAATCTGTAGGAATATACATGTATGTTAACCCCTCAACATCCGTAGACAACTGTTTTTAAAAATTGTGAAATAAGTCATTCAAATCATATAAAAGAAGTTTATTGTAATCCCCCCCTCTCCATTCTTGAAAAAAAAAACCAAGTTGCGCAACGCTCCTTGTTCTTATCTGGAGTTTACAGTATCCAGGATTGTATACAAATAACAACAATAGAATGGAATAAAAACCCAAGTTATCTTCGCTGAATTTTCATCTGCAATGGAACGCAGTACGTACAGACACAACAGCCATGTTTATATATATATATATATATATATATATATATATATATATATATATATATATATATATATATATATATATATATATATATATATATATATATGTGTGTGTGTGTGTGTGTGTGTGTCTCTGTGTGCGTGTGTATATGTGTGTGTTTGTGTGTGTGTGTGAGTATCCGCCCAAGCGTGTGCGTGATGCTGTGTCTGTGTATATACACCTTCCCCCATAAGAAGGATAATTTGTATGAATACGCAACATCTACGTGGCGCAAAAATAAACACAAACTGCACACAAGACATTCAGAAATTCCCGTTTTCTTGTCTCTTCTTCTTCTTCTTCTTCTTCTGCCACTTTTCCTTCGAAGATTCCGTTGAAATTTATGCAAAAGGCGAAGTTCGGCATAACGTTCCTTCCGGGTGTAAGCATCTCTGCGTCAACACCTCGCACTTTGGTTTTATTCGAATCCTGAGAAGTGGATTATTCTACTCCACTTGCTCCCGATAGGAGAAGCCTACTGGAGGAGAAGCGGAGACGGAAGGATGGGAGACAGCTACGGCCGTGGTGATGATGATGATGACGTTGAAGACGGTGGTGATGACGGGAATGATGAAAGGGATGAGGAGTGGGGAAGGGTTGGTAGGGGTAGTAAGGGATGGTGATAGGCAGAAGCGTGGATTGTTATTTAGCTGCAATGCACTGCACTAACAAAGAAAGAGCGGCAGCGATATGATAGTGATGATGACGAGGAAGACCATTGTGATGATGATGATGATGATGACGTTGAAGACCATGGTGATGATGGTGGCGATGACGTTGAAGACGATGGTGATGGTGACGTTGAAGACGATTTTGATGGTGATGATGACGTTGAACGTTGGTGATGATGACGTTAAAGACGACAGTGACGATGATGACGTTGAAGGCGATCGTTGAAGACGATGGTGATGGTGATGACGCTGACTACGACGGTGATGACGACGTTGAAGACGATGTTGGTGATGATGATGATGATGACATTGAAGACGATGGTGATGACAAGAATGACGAAGATAATGAGGAGGGGGCAGTGTTCGAAGTGGATATGGGATGGCGGTGGGGAGAAGTATGAAGTGTTTTCCAGCTGCAATGAACTAGCAGAGAAAGAGAAACGGAGATATGATAATGATGATGTTGATGTCGAAAATGATGGTGATGAAAGTACGTAAGAGAAAAATATGGTTAGAAACACTCATCGCTGAAGCATGGCTGGGATGAGGACACTCGACAGTGGACAAGTGTAGAGGGAAAGAGGATGATTATCCAATGTTTTCATAATTCTGTCCATGAAACCGGAAAATATGAAATTCTAGTTAAATCATATCTTGTAGAGATAAGGTAATAAATTAATGCTTCTGAAATAGGAGGCCCAAGTTAAAGGGAAAGAGAAATGACTGTATTCAGTATTTAGTTTATATATATATATACACACATACTATATATATATAATATTCATATATATATATATTTATATATATATATATATATATATATATATATATATATATATATATATATATATATATATATATATACATACATACATACATATATATATATATATACATATACGATATATTATGTATACATATGTATGTATGTATGTATGTTTGTATTGTTAGTTTATGTAAGGGAAATGGATAACGTAAGCTCTAGAGAGAGTGAGATAGTGTACTGTAGATTTCACTATAACTGAGAAAAGAGAGAGAGAGAGAGAGAGAGAGGGATCTGAAGGGGAAGGGCGAGTAAAACACTTGGATATGCGTCAGGTTCATTTCCGGGAGCCACCGAACGTATAATCATCACAGCGCATCTTAACGCTATGTCTTCGCCTATAAAAACCGACCCAAGGGAGCTACTTGGGCGAGAATCTTCAGTCCCAATTCTTATGCTCGCTCACGTGGCTCCCTCTTCGTCCCCCCCCGCCAATCTTTCCCCTCCCTCCCCTCCCCACGTCTCCCCCTCAAACACCAACCCCCACCCTTGCCCCCTTCGACTTATTCTTCCCTCTCCCCCATTTCCTCAGTCTTCCCATCACTTTAATTGTTTCTCAGCTTTACAGGACATGGGCTTATTACAATCGCTTTCGACTTTGTTTGTCCGGTTTCGTTCGCTGTAGCAGCTTTGTGTAGGTTTGTTTGTCTTCTCTACTGTTTCTTTTTTGATTATCTGTTAGCGATAAACAAAGCACAAATGCTTATTATTTTCAGATATTTTTGTTCAGAATTTTTACAACGGCTTTCAACATTCACAACTGGTCATATAACTAGTTAATAAATTGCCTGATTTTTTTACACAATGTGCTTCATGTAACTTGAAAACTGATATCAGAAGAACTCAGTTACTTACTACATTTGAATACTAATGTAAAACTTGGCTTCGTATGGCGAACTACTAGTCACGTTACATTAGTGTAAATTTCTTATGTGCAAACTTTTGTACAGCATCAAAATATAATAATGATTTTGAATATATTAATGATAAAATTTTGGTAACTATTCTTCTTGAATGCAACATATATAAATAAATAAATATATAATTATATATATACCTGAATATATATATATATATATATATATATATATATATATATATATATATATATATATATATATCTCCAAATGGGGTGAGTCTGGACTCAGAATATAATCTCGGAGACGAAGGGAATGGACGCCACTCTTACTACAGTTTATTATGCCAACGTTTCACGGCAGCTGCTATCGTCGCATTTTCAGAGATGCAATGATTAAAAAACCTTCTGACAAAAGGTCATATTAAAACATCGATATATACATAAATTATGAGACAAATAAAAACAGGGGGAAGGTACAGGACATACCTAAACCTCAGAGGTAATGAGGCTACAAATATAAGTTTTCTCAAGAGCCCAGCAAAAGCAAGATAGGGCGAAAGAAGGAAAACATAAACAAAACGCAGGCATAATAAACAGTAGTAAGAATAGAGCCCTTTCCTTCTCCTTCAAGATTATATATATATATATATATATATATATATATATATATATATATATATATATATATATATATATATATATATATATATATATATATATATATATATATATATATATATATATATATATATATATATATATATATATATATATATATATATATATATATGCATGTTTAATTTGACGACCAGTCAATATTTTTTATTTTACTTTAAAAATAAAATACTTCCTGAGCTGGAGCAAGCATTTGACCCTGGCACCAGCACTTGTGTCATTCCTTCATCTTTCCTTCCAGATGTTTAAACAAAAGTATAAATAATTATCAATAAAATTGAATTCACGCACTAATTGGTTAACGACTACATATCAATAAAAAATACAAAAGTCTATAGATTTTGTTGGCTATGAAGCATAAACTTCCATTGCTTTAGACGTATAATCTCTATTTGCCCGAAACTATAAACATAGTAAAGATATCTAGATTTTGTGCACTGAAGTTTTAGGAAACATATAAATAGGCCTATGACATTAAAATTTTCTATCGGTGGACAAGCATCAACCATCGCATGTACAGTACAGTATAGGTGATAACAAAGTAGCTGTTAGAACATTTTGGTCGGGCTCGTCATATCAGAGACGAGTAATGGAAAGTAGTTTTGTTTGTAACAAGAACAAAGTACATCAAATATAAATGTAGCAAAACAAAGACACGCACGCACTCACTCAAGGATATTCTATGAAATGCTGAAAATCTCTATCAACAGAGATTGTCTAATGATACTGAATAAAAGACGCTTTATTGTACTTTGCCCTAACTAGTCGTCTCGTGAAAGACCTGTCAGATTCTTTCTTATTACTTTACTTTTATCATATTTGTTTACGAGATGCATCTCCTTACAAAACTAAAAGAAGTTCAAAAAAATTTCAACAAGCAAATTTCCGGTTCGCAAATTCCCAAACCAAACAGTATAAATGGACGTAGTCTATGATTTATAAGTGAGGATTGTAACAAAAAATGAAAATAAATCTCCCTTTTCTATACAACGTAACACCCAGGAATTAAAAGCTTCAAAAAACGTAGCGAAATGAATTGCCACTATTATCTAGTACGTTTTGAAAGCGTGACAGAGAGAGATTTTTTTTTTTTTTTTGCTTACCTTTGGGTAAGGAATAAGGAGTAAGAGTAAGCCATCATTTTATCTCTTGTTTTAACAAAGGAGTAAAAAAGAAAAGACGATAATATAAATTACATACCCAAGTGTATATGTACAGACATCGGTTCCCTATGTAGTTCTACGTCTCTACGCACATGGGTGAGGGGATTGGGGACTTTGCATATGGTGGGGCGTTAGCTACGCAGGGGTGCCGGTTGCGTACATTGCCTGTATTTTGCTTGATACGGAACCAGGCAATTTTTAATCCTTGATGGCATATGTCATATATGTTGTAAAGCCCGTTACCTCAGAATATAGATATATCTATCTATATACATATATATATATATATGTGTGTGTGTGTGTGTGTGTGTTTGTGTATGTATGTATACACACACACACACACACACACATATATATATATATATATATATATATATATATATATCAAGACAAAATCCTCGTTACCTTACTTGTACGGATTAGTAAAAACACACAAAGAAAATAATCCTATGCGGCCTATTATCAGTGTTGTTGGCTCAATATCATATAAACTTTCGAAATATATTACCAAGCTCTTGTCCCCGTTACTTTGAACTATCTCCGATTCTCACGTATATAATTGTCTAGATTTAGTTGATAAATTAAACAAAATAACTTTTTTCCCCACTGATAGATTCGTTAGTTTTGATGTTTGTTTTCTTTTTACTCAAGTCCCTATAGATTCTATTTTAGAGTATCTTAGTAATGAACTAACCCATCATGAATTACCTCTACCTGTAAGTCATGTTATTTCACTCACTAGGTTGTGCATTTGTGATTTTAAGTTTATATTCAATGGTGAATTTTACCAACAAATATTTGGTATGTCAATGGGCAACCTTTTATCCCTACTCCTCTCAAACTTGTATACGGAATTCTTCGAAAAACGATATTTACCTAATATCAGTTATACTCCTTTAAAGTGGTATAGATATGTTGACGATATTTTAGCTGTTTTGCCTGCTGGTATTGATGTAAATGATTTACTCTCTAATTTGAATAACCAGGTACCATCCATTAAGTTTACTTTAGAATTAGAAAAAGACAACTGCCTCCCTTTCTTAGATGTTTTAATACATAGAGAACCATTTCATTGCAAACTTATGTCTATTTTTATTCATGCCATCACATTAATACTGAAATATCAATTTTTTCTTCTATGTTTTGACGAGCTTTGCGCATTGTCAGTCTCCAGTATCTGGATCAAGAAATAGAATACATAAGAAAAATAGGGACAGATTTATGCTATCCTTCACATATAGTAGATATTTGTTATAATAAATCTCACAAAAAGTTTTATAGTGAAAGTAACATGGAGAAAGAAACCCCTAAGAACATTCTTAGCTTGCCTTATTTTAGTGGTTTTGAAAACAAAATCATTGTTAAAATCTTTTAATGCCAACCTCGTTTTTTCCTTTAATAACACACTAAATGGAATGTTAATGAAAAATAGCCCTAAAGAAAACAACAACATATGATATATAAAATTCCATGTTTGGACTGCCCCTCTTTTTATATTGGCCAATCTAGCAAAGATTCACATGTACGTATTAAGCAACAGAAGTATTCAGTCAAAACTGGACAAACATCCAATGCTATATTCATTCATTTAAGTGAAAACTCTCACAGGATAAATTGGACTGAAAGTTCAGTGACTGCCAGATCGAAAGATTTCTCTTCAAGAAATCTTTTGGAGTCCGCTATTATCCAGCTTACTTCCAGCTGTAATTTTAACCTTAGCCCTGGCATGTATTACTTGGATCCCTGTATTAGAAAAATGTTCAAGAATGACCTAAATGATAAAAACAGTGACTTAATTACAAATTAGTTACCTTATATATATATTCTATGTATTTGTATATTTAATATAATTTTTTATTGGTAAAAATGTTCATCTTGCAAAAATTGCTATTGTTTACAAAAAAAAAAAGAGAATTATTTTGTTGTACTAATATTTTTTCGGTGGTCAGTCACCCCCTTGTATAATCTTTTAATTGTCCTGTCCCTGCTTCTGAACGGTTGATCCTAATCCTTTGTAAAACCTCTTAAATATTTAACCCTGTTTTGGCAGTTCTACTAATTCTTCAATTGTATTAGGTTCCAGGTACATATTTTTTCCTTCATTTATATGAGCTTTCTTTGTAAACTTACTTTTATATTTCTTCAGTCTGCTAAGTAAAGGACGACAGATAGTCGAAAGGCTTCGCAGCACTCCAGTCTTTCCCTTTCCTTCGTGGATTTTATCTTTATTTATATATTCATCACGTTCCATATTTTCGTGGTTCAGTTATACATATAAACATATATATATATATATATATATATATATATATATATATATATATATATATATATATATATATATATATATATATATATATATATATATATATATATATATATATATATATATATATATATATATATATATAGGCAAAACTTTACAACATAAATGGCATATGCCATCAAGGATTAAATTGACTGATTCCATATACATATATGTGCAATGTATGCAGCATATGTGCATAAGCACTAATATAAATGTTCAAATGTATTTTTCCTTCATCTCTATACATCATTTTTACAAACACAAAAGAACTTAACCTCCCAAAAGACTGAACCTCACAACCTGAGCGCCAAAACGAAACATGCAAAACCCATCCGGTGCCTCCCACATTTCCCACGAGCTGACAGCGGGTGGCACTGAAGAAGGGTTGACAGGTCCGTGTGTTATTGGCACTGTCTGGGGCCATTACTGGAAGCCTCCCATTGGCAGGGCTTCGGATTCCCAAATAATTGTCAATCTCTGTTAAGGATTTCACTCCTGGATGGCAGTCGATCCCAAATCTGCAACTGGGGACAGAGAGAAGGGGAAATGTTCGCATATTGACAGATTTTCTGAAGAGTCCCATGAAACCGTTCCACAGCTCTGAGAAATTGGTACGAAAATGGTAAACAGGTATTGCATCGTAGTGTCAGAAACAATGGTATGAGAAACTGACGTATTTGTGTTTTGATCGAATACTCGATAACTTTTTTCTATAATCTCGAATGCTGGAATAGTTGAATGCGAATTCAGTATAGACATATCATGACTTTTGATAACTGTAAGGTTTGTGTAGTAACAGCGGTAGGTCCTGTTCTAATTTAAATAAAAGAGACATAGTGTGTTTGGTAGTGATAGCAATTAAGCCTGACAAAAAAAGTTTCTTAATTATTCTAAATCTTCCCCACAAAAATATTCTCAAATATTATTATAGACAATTAAGTGATACTGAAAAGATTTCGGTAGGTTATCTGCTGAATGAAGATGTAGAGTGACAGATGAGCCAGTAAAAAATGTGCCTAAATAGGTTCTTGAACATTATTTGGCTGAAATGAGAACAAAGCCAAAAAAAATTGTAACGGTATGCGACAGAGGCGATAAAGATCCACCGTTGACAGAAGTTTTAAACTTTCAAGGTGAAAGTTAATTCTTTAATTCTCATAACAATACCTCGATGCAGAAACTATTCTGCAGTAAGTTTTGGCCTCAGACAGGCGCCTGGGAGCCATCAATAGTCTTATCATTTGCATAGAGGAAATAATGAAGGATATTAAGGAAAGCGCTATAACGCAAGAGCTAGTTAGTAGGATAACAAAATAGATAGTTAATGTGATGCGAAATAACTAATGACTTTAGATGATTAAGTATTAACTGATAACAGTGAGAGAAACGGCACAAAATCTTGTAATGGAATTTTATACGTTTTGTAAGTATGGAAAGGGGGAATTGGTAATGTTGCGATGATGGTGAAGAGAATCAGCGGAAGCTGGTAAATGAATCCTGTTTGGTTTTCGAGAGTTGCTTTCTTTGTTTCAATAATAATAATAATAATAATAATAATAATAATAATAATAATAATAATAATAATAGTAGTAGTAGTAGTAGTAGAAGGAATAATAATAATAATAATAATAATAATAATAATAATAATAATAATAATAATAATAATAATAATAATAATTAATAATAATAATAACAATAATGAAATTAAATAAGAGCAAGTGTAGATCAAAATAAATTCTCATCTGCAATGAAAACCTGCTCTCGTAGCTTACAAAAACGAAATGGAGCCTTTCATAATCTCCGTATTCTGTTTGAAATCGCAAAAGCTACAATTTTATTTCAGTTCTATCTAAAAGGAATATCGGATTATATGAAGAGTTAAGAGCCCCAATACAACTTTTATAAACTGCTTTCGGATCAGCGACTACAGGCGAACATGAAGTGAATTATGATGTAATTAAGGATATTAACGATTCATAGATATGTGCAATTTCACTCATTATAATTATTTAAATTATTTATATATCTCGGCGTTGATATACGTCGACAGAATGTGTAGTGATCGGAGAGATTATATGTAGTGATCGGAGAGATTATATATATATATATATATATATATATATATATATATATATATATATATATATATATATATATATATATATATATATATGTGTATGTGTGTGTGTGTATATATATATACTATATATATATATATATATATATATATATATATATATATATATATATATATATATATATAAAACCACACCACAAGCCCTCACTTGCATTTCATTTCACCACTGAAAGGTACTCCATTCAAATATCGAGAGCTTTATGATAGTATTGCCTCTATAAGTAAGCTTGTTCCAGCAGAGCACATGTGCAGCCTATTTCTGTTAATTACAGAGAAAGTTTATCCATGTATTATTATAAAATTTCTGATTACGACATGCATAACATTTTATGTTTTGATTCCAGCAATTTACAAAGTATATGAACACAGAGTCTATCACAAGCAAAGTAGTAAGGATTTTTATTTGATGATCTATCTGCTACGGAATATGGCTATTCAACAAATCGCCGCCAATGTCTGGCATACCTTAGGCCAGTATCTGTGTTATTGACGCTTCTGAACATTGTGTTGCAGAGATGGACGTGTACATAAATCAGTATATTCCTGATAACAGATACTCACGCGCAAGCAAACACATGGATGTGGATGAAGCCTCGCGCAAGCTGTGAGACGGAAGAACGTCATTTCAACATCATAAATTGAATTCCTAAGCTTTCACATCCCTTCTGAAGACATTTTTCTCCATCTAAAGCGCATATTATAATTTTCCAGAGCACTGTATCAGCTCCTGGTTTATTTCTTTCACTTTTTTTTCGTGACTTCCTTATCCTTAACCTTGGTCGTCACGAGACGATTTTCCATTTTGTCTTACACTACCCCTTCATCTGATCTATTTTCTTCACTTGACCATTTCACTTCAGTTTCAGAGCAGCTGCTTTTTCTGTTTCTATATGATATGTAACATTATACGGAAGTGCTCTCTACTTTTATTTGCTTCTGCATCTTTCGCACCATCTCATTCTTTATCCCCTTCCTGTTTATATGCAACTCTCATTTCTGTTTTATCAGTCTCTTGAGCCTTAGTTGAATTCGTCACCGTACTCTTAATTCATTATATTCTCTTAAAATTACGTTTCATTTTTTTAATACAGTCAGACATACCTCAAGCCGCTAGTCTTCTCACCTTCAAAAAATAATTTCCTATACTCGTCGTAACACATAGCTCAACAAACTTTATCCTTAACATACCACTCCTTCAAGAATGTATAAACATTATTATTCTAAGTTAAAACTTCTAAGGATGAAGCACCATTCAGGACTGTTGCGTAAGACTATCTTCAACCTCATTTACTCCAAGAAAGAGACTACAAACTACTTTACCATCAACTTTTTCATTCCAGCTACCTGCACCCCTAGTTTTTCACTCTCATCAATCCAACTACAGTAAGTTCATATCAAGAAACAGCCAGAAATATTTTCTGTCGGTATTTATCTTTTCAATTTTTCGTTCAAAATTTGCTTGTCGCCTCATTCAATCTCAGCCATACACTTTCTTGATTCTTATGTATACTACTTTCCACGTATCAGCTACCTACCTGACACACCTTCAGTTACTCTACTTCCATATCTTCCAACACATACAGACGAACACACTCACACACACACACGTACACACATGCATATATATATATATATATATATATATATATATATATATATATATATATATATATATATATATATATATATATATATATATATATATATATATATATATATATATGTATATATATATATATATATATATATATATATATGTATATATATATATATATATATATATATATATATATATATATATATATATATATATATATATATATATATATGCATATACTTTGTACAACGTGAATATAAAGACAGAAAGATGATACGGTAAAATGGTAAGTACAAAAGGAAAATATAAGTCAGAGTGTTCTCTGACGTAAAGAGAACTAGGAAGAAAAGTTTTTAATTTTGCTGTTTAAGGATGGGGTGAAGAGAGGGAGAAAGAGAAACTGCTGTTAAGACGGTATGGTAGAGACGTTAGAACGGAAGGGTTTATTATCCATTATCCTTGAGTGTGCATGCAAGATAAAAGTTGCGCGGTTGATGATCCTCCTCTGAGGATGTAGAAATTGGTTGATGTTGTGGAAATTTTCTCCAAAAGGGCTCGTTCTGGATTTCGCAGTTAAGAGAACATGGAATGGGCTGCTGTTTATTCTCATGTTCCAGGAAATAAACTGGTTAAAGAAAAACTGACGTTAGCTGTTTAGTTTCTTTTTTAATGAATCCTGAACTTTAACTAAGATTCAAAATATTTCTTGAAATGATAGTATAATATTAATATGATTTGGCTTAAAGGAACATTGATATTTGTCCGATAAATGAAGGTGAAGACGTTTGTAACTGAAGTGGAAGAAAAATATAAAAGCGATATCTATGATAATCGATGAAAAAATTATGGGCTGTCTCACCTTCATTCTTTAGAAAGTAGCTTCAGGACTTTGGTTACATGTTAATATTTTATGTGATCACTAGACTACGCCAAAATCGTTGGGATACATATTGAGTGCATCTGAAACTTTTTTCATGATGTACAATAGTTATTTTGGATATAATGGAAGATTTAAATAGCTTCAGCTATTCTTTTACCAAATAGAAAACTTGTTCTTTACTCGATCTTTTAGTACAATTTCTTCCTTCAACGAACCTGGGGAGAGATAATGAATGTCTATTTCTCTGTGCAACAGTGTGTGTGTGTGTGTGTGTGTGTGTGTGTGTGTGTGTGTGTGTGTGTGTGTGTGTGTGTGTGTGTGTGGCCTTTTGATGATTACACCTGTATATTTTCCTACCTGATGGCATCACAGAGCATCACCAAAGAGAGAGATCTATCGTGTAACAAAAAACGCACTACTCCAGTCAATCATTTGGAAAATAATGAAAGATTTTAAAGGTTTCAGCTGTCCTTTATTAATGGGAAAAATGTTCTTTCCTCCGAATTTTCAGGACAATTTCTTCCTTCAACGGAACTGGGTGGAGATTATTATTTTTTCCATGTGGGTTTGTCTATTTGTCTGTGTAACTGTGTGCGTTTGTGTGTGTGTATGTGTGTGTGTGATTGTGTCCTTGTGATTATTACACCTGTATGCTTTCCCACCTGATGGCATCACAAAGCATCAACAGAGAGAGAGAGAGAGAGAGAGAGAGAGAGAGAGAGAGAGAGAGAGAGAGAGAGAGAGAGAGAGAGAGAGAGGAGGTCTATCCTGTGACAAAAATCGCACAGCTCCAATCAATCCACTCGAAAAAAAAAAAAAAAGGAAAACGAACAAGGACAAAATCCAAATGGCAATATGACAATAGAATCCTCAACCACGCCATTCCAAAGAGGAATTATACCATCGCCTGTTCCGCCCTCTGGCTGACACGTCCCGGTATGCTAGCTATGGAGTCTGCTATTAACAGATAATTGTTCCACGTACGGGCGGTAGATAGAGAGCGCCGGTTTATTTCATACCTTGCGCGATGCTCTGCGCATTTCCATCATTTTGATCCACTGGTGCGTGTCTTTATTATACAGGATGTCATTAGAACAAATGATTTCAATCTTGAACGCGATATTACAGCGGGATGATAACCCATTAGGAACATTTCAGCGCCAGTTTTGAACTGGAATGGTAGACGGGGAAGAACTCCCTTTCGCGTAACTTAATTGCTCTGACATACGTGTGACGTAATTAAAATCACAAAGAGTGGGAGGAAAAGAATTTATATATATATATATATATATATATATATATATATATATATATATATATATATATATATATATATATATATATACATACATACACATATATATATATATATGTTTATATATATAATATATATACATATATATAAATTTTATATATATATATATATATATATATATATATATATATATATATATATATATATATATATATATATATATATATATATATATAATTCAATTCCTCTTTCCAATAGCGTGGTTGAGGATTTTACGCTCACATTGTCAGTTGGATTTTGTCCTTATTCATTTTGCTTTTTGTTTCGAGTGTGAATGATTAGGCCAATATTTTTTTTTTTTTATTCTCTTGCTGCTCTGTGGTGCCATCAGGTATGAAAATAGACAGGTACAATAACGAAAAGAACACACAGACTGCCACACTCACAGTTATGCAGTTTCGTTGGAGGCGAAAGTTATATATTATACCTATACAATAAGAGAAAGAAGATTTTTCACATATGTATAATAAAAGGATAGCTGACGCTATAACAATACAAGTATTCCATTTTATTCCAAAGGAAATTTTGTAAATCATAAAAATGTCAAATCTATATCCATGTTTATACATATATATATATATATATGTATCTATATATATGTATATATATGTACCTATATGTATGTATGTATGTATGTATGTATGTATGTATGTATATACATACATATGCATGTACATACATACATACATACATACAAACGGTACAGGGAGAAAGGAATACACCCGAAAAAGAGAATAACGGTTAATAAAGCGTGTAATGAAAGTCGTGTATGGCGCGTTTCATAAAGTCAAAACGTTCGATGTCCGGCCGTATCTCCCCTCAACGTGTGGATTAGTCATAAATGTGTGGCATTACCGGATTTCTAACGCTAAAGTGAGAGGGAGAGGATACCTCACATGTAGTTGGAAGCGTAATACGCAAAGAATTGAAAAGTTCGGGGCAAACGTCAACACAAATCAAAGGACAGACGGGGATATAATGACTTGCTTTATCTATGAGGTCTTAGACTTCTAGGCTTGCTTCATGTGAGGGGTTGCATATAATAATAATAATAATAATAATAATAATAATAATAATAATAATAATAATAATAATACAGGTTTTGTTAGACAAAATGGCAGTATCAACAGCATTTATTTTATACAGTATAAAATAAATGCTGTTGAAACCGTCATTTTGTTTAACAAAACCTGTATTAAAGAAGGTCTTTTTCATAATAATAATAATAATAATAATAATAATAATAATAATAATAATAATAATAATAATAATAATACTTGATGTCGCAATACCATGGGACACCAGAGTAGATGAGAAAGAAAGAGAAAAATTTGATAAGTATTAAGACCTGAAAATCGAAATGAGGATATTGAATAGCCAGTGGAAATTGTACCCAAAATCATAGGAACACTAGGCACGATCCCAAGATCCCTGAAAAGGAATCTGGAAAAACCAGATGCCGAAGTAGCTCCAGGACTCATGCAGAAGAGTGTGCTACTTGAAACAGCGCATATAGTGAGAAAAGTGATGGACTCCTTAGGAGGCAGGATGCAACCTGGAACCCCACACTATAAAAACCACCCAGTCGGATAGGATGACTGTGATAGACCAAAAAAATAAAAAAATAAATAAATGATAATAATAAAAATTATTAATATTATTATTATTATTATTATTATTATTATTAATTTCGGAGAATTTTACTATTTTAATCTTTGTTCATTCTTTTTGTTGTATTTTTTTCTTGTTGCTCTTTACAACTTGTCATTTGCCTAAAGGGTGAATTAATCTTGTGAAACAGTGAAACAAGAATGTTAAAAATTAAAATGAAAGACTGAGGCTGCTATAAAATATATCTAAATCTTCATTACAGAGCCAGGCTGGTGAATACCTACTCATTGGAAAATATAAAATAGGAATATCTTAAATTCTCTCTTGATTATACTAATATATTCTATAATGCAAAATCTGAACGAATTAATGAAATATTTGTCCCGTTCATTATTTAGTAAAAAAAAATATACAATTGTAGGTTCGCACAGAAATGTTTGTTATTAGACAGAAAGACATACATGGAAAAATTATACAAAAACAGGTGTGGGAAAAAGTTTGGTACTCAGACAAACAAACAGAGAGACAGAAAGCCACCCAACCCCCACGGAAAAAGTCCTATTGAAGCTGTCACATATATTAATAAAGCTTGGCGATGCCAACCAACCTCGCGCGTAACCTCTCCTCCCCTTCAAACCACACCAAACAAAATGCAGAAACAATAGTATCATCGACGTTCAAACAATAGACTCGAAAATCCGAGTCGTATTTAAGAGCAGTGGGTGCGCTGTGAACGCATCCACATGGCTCAGGATTAAAGCGAATTGGTTCCATGTCGCACAGAACGGCCTTTCTCTCTCTCTCTCTCTCTCTCTCTCTCTCTCTCTCTCTCTCTCTCTATACTCCCAACCGTGTCCCCTGGGCTTAGGTGGGTGTAGGGGTTCAGGTGAAAGGGGGGCTGAGTTTTGGCATAGGTAAGGGGGTGAGGGGGTATAGGCCAGCCTCACTACTCGGTTAAAATACTGGACGTTCGAATGCTCTCTCTCTCTCTCTCTCTCTCTCTCTCTCTCTCTCTCTCTCTCTCTCTCTCTCTCTCTTTTACCTGGAATATTTTTCGGCTTGACTGGAAGTCTCTTGAATAGTTATCGGTTTTTATATTGCACAGTGTCTTTGTTTTTATACATTTTCTTCATGTTTGTCCTCTCTCTCTCTCTCTCTCTCTCTCTCTCTCTCTCTCTCTCTCTCTCTCTCTCTGTACGTTTATCGTTGATTAATTCTGATTTTTTCCAGTTAACTGCAAAAGTCGGTTATCAATATATTGCAATATTTAAAGTTATTGTCCAGGGAAAGTACAGCACAGAATATTCTGTACAGAACCTTTCTTTAGTAACTCAAATAAATCGAGGGTCCCACTATGTTCCATAGCTCTTTTGAAGTGCAAAGGGTATTGTAGAATAGATAATGATTGTTTTTCATTAAAATACAGAGCATATTCTAATGTAAAAATCCTCAACTCTCTTCACTATGCAATCCCACTTTTTATTTTAGGGGAATAAAGTTGCTGACTATTATTATATTTCATAATCATACCTAGCTTTTTCATTTACAGTAATTTTTGAGAAATGACAATGTTACATCTCAAAGAATAGTGTTTATAATGCATTATAAACGTAATTATAGTCTTTATATACAATATTATACATAAAAATATTTATTTCTGCCGGGTTAATTAAATCTGGAGAATAGAATGCGTAGATATTTACACAGTCACCTCATGAGATCAACCATGACACACCGACACTCATATGCAACCTGAGCCCTAACATATACAAACATACAAACTCATGAAGTGGCTTCATACGCTCTTTTATTTATGCACATATTCATTTTACTCTTGAAGACAGATAAGGAAGAGGTGATAAGGATGCCAGTACACAACTTACTTTTAAGTTATTGCATCAGGGATGACATTCAAGAGCATCATATCTACTTTAAAGAATTGCAAAACTACATTTACAGGAACTTGTCTTTTTCGAACACCGACATTCAGTTACATTAACTGAAATATGTGATATAGCTCGCTAAAAGCTTTGTGATATAGAGGCAATGGCATAAAAAAAATTAGATGAAAACGTTGTAAAAGTAGAATGAGATGGAGAAGATAGAGAGATGAAAATGTGAGTTACAGAAGGTTAATCTTGTCTTGTAACAAGCAATGAAACTTTTTTCTCAGATACTGATATGACAGGCTGTGTGCGCATAAACGACAGAGAATGTGGATTTGATGAATACGTAAAGTGAAGATGTTCTGTACATGTTATACAGAGCATCTTGATTTTTGGGTATCCATCAAATCCATTTTTTCGGTCACTTCTGCAGTCACAACCTATCACATCATTATCTGAGAGAGAAATTTGTCTTTATTGCTTGCAACAGGACAAGATTTCCCTCCTTTTTCTCACATTTTTTTTCTGTCTTCTCGATCTGACGTCTTTTTCTACTTTTTTTTTTACAGAGTTTTCACCAAAAGTTTTCTTGCCATTGCTTCTGTCCCACAAAGCCCTCTAAACAAGCTATAGAGCATATTTCAACAAATGTAACGATTTTCTATAGCTTCTCTATGTCTAGTCGGTTTCTTTCATTGTTTTATTATTCCAGTGGGTCTGATAAGAAAATACTTTTCACAGTCCATATCGACAATTTTTCTTTACTTCATTCCGTTTAAATGGAAACCTATTCTCATGAAAGTTCTAAATATCACCATTTGCCTTTTTCTTACATCCAATCTAACTTTCAATTCACTTTCTTGAAACACTTTCCCCTCCCTTTCCCATTTCAGTTCGTTATTACAGTCATCAGCGAATGATCTGCAACTATCAAGAAATTCTGTCATCTATTATACCTTCTGCTTATCTATAGAATCCCTACAAAAAGTTTGTTTTCCCTCAACTACCTACCCTCTATCCCTCCCTCATATTTTGCTCAACAGTTCATGAAGAAAAAATACAGTTTTACTTGACTTAGTTTCAAACAACTGTACTTATTCCTTTAAAATCTTAACAATTTCTTTCTCTCAGATTCTTGGAATCACCCTTCGGGAGACACTGCATACTGCTCTGCAACTCAACACTCTCGCCTCGACTTCCTATACATTATTTGTATTACATAAACACAAAAAATTTTAAAAATAATTTAAGAAAATTAACTTAGATTAAATTTGGAATAGGTTAATTGATTATAAGATGCCGACGAACAAACTTATCTGAGTTTCCTGTGCTACCTGTCGTGATCTATTTCTTCACGAACTATAAATTCACCCTAATAGCATCGTTTGCCTAAACTACTGCCATAACCTTAGCACAGCGCTTTCCATAAAACACGCTCCATATACGAGCACCTTACTAGTACGCAATAAGCAGTGCTGTAAGTGGTACTACTCACATATTTAATGTATACTTATTTATCGAAATCCTATTCAGCGAAAGGGAAATATTTCACCAAGTCGATGAGGCAGTTCGCAGATGGAAAGTTATTTAACTGCAATGTCTTAACTACAGATGATCACCTTTCGTCATGCATGATTCTTTTCGTAGAATGTTTAATTTCAAATTTCCTTGAACATTTTTGCTTCCTCCATCATCTAATTCATATCCTACAACAATCGTCACCTTTTGCCTTTACTCAGTGCCATTATCAATTAGTCTACAATTAATGATTATTATCTGAACATTCAGAGAAGGCCATTTCTTCCACAGCTTGTTATCTATGTTATTTGTCATTGTTTTATTTCGTTAATCTAATTATACATTCTTCCTCGTACGTTTTAGGTTCTTATATTCAACAACGTTTTCTGCTTTTTTTAAGGATCATTAGAAGCACAACTATACTTACATTCCAAATTCGTTAATATCATTTATTTGTTTTAACACATTCGTCAATTTATTTTAAATAAAATTCATAATTTCACTTCGGGTTTGATTCCTCTTAATGTTTTATGCACGCACATATACTCACACACACACATACATATCATGTAGGTATGTGTGTATTCGAACACATATGTATATCAATCATTTAATTCCAATTTACATCAACATTCATAACCATCACATGAAAAATTTATTTACAGTGTGAAACATACATACATGTATAGATTGATAGATAAACTGTAAGACTCTTCGGTCGTGATTAGCGGAATTCTCTTGGATGCCTCTTTCATATACTCTGCCGTGTTACAAAATAGTGCCTCTTTTTCCTTAACTTTTACCAAGGGAGAGCGACATCGCTAATTATTATTATTATTATTATTATTATTATTATTATTATTATTATTATTATTATTATTATTATTATTATTATTCAGTAGATGAAACCTATTCATACGAAACAAGCCTACAGCGGCCATTGAATTGAAATTCAAGCTTCCAAAGAATACAGTGTTCATTAGAAAGAAGTAAGAGGCAAAGGGAAATGCAAAAAGAAGAGATCCCACTTATCAAAATAAAAAAATAAATTAATAAATTAACAGATAGATAAAAATTAAAATGCAAGGAGAATAATATTAGGGTAGTAATGCATTGCATCTTCGCTTGAACTTCTAATAACGATTACAGAAAAGCTTTATTTTGAGCAAGTATTTTATAATAATCTCTACTAGCTAAAACTAACTTTAGTATACCTCCAGACCAGTAACTTTAATACAGCCCTGTTAGTGGTTAAAAAGTACGTTATGAAGTAAAGAAGAAAAAATTACTTTTCTTTTCAGGTGCGCCTGTCAACCACAGATGTGTTCGAGGCTACAGTATGCTAATGTTTATTCTTTTTTTACACATAGTAGAAGTCCTCTATACCCCTTGTAGGTAGATGTTCTTGAGGCTTGTCCATCTTTGTACAGGAATTAAAAACAATGTTCGCCATTCTTCAACAAAGCATTAGAACATGAGTTGCCTATGTTAGACGAATTAGGGATAATTGCGAGCAGAAAGGGAAAGGCAAAATAACTCTAGCAAACTTACACTCTTCTGACACTCAATTTAATCAATAAGAAGTGTTTATTAATAAACGTAGAAACAATATTAAGTATTAAAAACAACATTAAAGTCATCTTAAGTACTATGAAATTTGCTTAGTTAAAAAGTCCTGCACAGGCGCTCAAAAATTATCAGCTACTGTGGTTTGGAATACAGTTTCCCGGAATTTTCAACAAGGGTAACCTATGTTAAAAGCCTATTCAGTGAAAATATAAAAAAATGAAAAAGACAAGAAAATGACAAGGAGAAAAACCTCGCAACCAGTTACTCATGATTATGTCCACTCTATGCCGAAATTACCTTCCGTGGCTGTTTTAAGCCTTGTACCCGCAGCTAGTCGAAGGTAATGAATGGAGAAGAACGAAGACAAGTTTGAACATAAGGTAAGATGATTTAAGAGGCGTTTTAAGTGACATATGGAAAGTCATTGGTAATTTATGGGGAATATTCTAGGAAGCGCTGTCTACATAATTTACTGTCCTGCTGCTGTAAAATAAAGCTGTATATTTTACAGGGGAGAATGCCATGTTTAGTGTGATCTTAATACTCTTCTGTAACTAGTAACATTACAGATTTATGTAGATTCTGAAAGGCAGAGTTTTACGACGTATAATCATAACAATCTTTACATGATTTAAAAATACAAAAAACCGCTGTTTAGGTGGTAAAAACAGATGATGTTCAAACATTGTTATAATGAAGATACTTCGCAACTCCGTTTTGTCATTTTCCTACCCCGTGCGAGGAGCTTTCCTCCTGGTCGTTGTAACATTATTGCTTAACTCCATTTGATTGCACTCTTGGGATCCCTTTACAAAGATACATTGCGAACTTACTTGACAAGACAGGTGAGAGAGAGAGAGAGAGAGAGAGAGAGAGAGAGAGAGAGAGAGAGAGAGAGAGAGAGAGAGAGAGAGAGAGAGAATTTTTACAATTTTTATTTTTAATTCTGAAGAAGAATGCCATGCCATTTCTTTTCGTATTTCCTTTAATTTATTTGTATTTCTGTCATGAGTATATATACACACATGTATATGTATATATATATATATATATATATATATATATATATATATATATATGTGTGTGTGTGTGTGTATATATATATATATGTGTGCATATACCCACAGGCACACACATATATACCCATATATATATATATATATATATATATATATATATATATATATATATATATATATATATATATATATATATATATATATATATATATGTAAATATGGGTGTGTGTGTGTGTGTGTGTGTGTGCACTTGAAAACTTTCATTAACCATATACAAGGTAAAAATACGCAGGTAAATATTCATTCCCACTGAAAGTAGCAGAGTTAACGCTACACAAAAATTGTCCCTTTAAATGTCAGCTGAAACATTACCTATTCAAAATCCTCTTAGAGTAATATCATCAGGAGATGAAAAGATATAAAACTTGTTACATGTTATTAGAACTGGAATCCTTCTTTGTATTAGTCTGGACTATAATAAGATGATAAAAAAATTACTTTCTATTACAAAACGAAATATTGTTTTTTTTTTTTTTTAATGGGCACGGCACTTAAAGCCTGTAATTTCAAGTTGAGTATCTCACCATATTTCAGTAAGCATATCACAATACAAAGTGTGAAGGCTCTTTTTGAATTGTGGTTTATAAAAAAAATATTAAATGATGAATATTTTCTTTATTTACTATTTTTTCTTGAATACTCAAATTCTTCTATCTACTGACATTCGACTTCGAAGATATTTGAACATTCACAGCAGTTAATGTCTTTCATAGTAAGTAATACACATTTTTGTATATTAAAATGGACAGTTACATAGCTTTCGATCATAGTGCCACAATGGAAAGATAAATAGCTGTAATAACGAAAGCTAAAGGAAGACTGAACTAATTTACAAATGTTAATCGATAAAGAATGATCACAAAGTTTGACATACAGATTCAAAACTGAAAGCCTAGGAAAATAAAAGTGAATAAGTGAAAAGGTATAACATTTCAAAGTCTTATTAATTGGTTTTCATGAGCTTTTTTAAATTCTGACCTGATTAATACGGGCTTCTAAATATAGATAATGTGAGACAAGAGACAAAGGAAGACTGAATGGAAGTCTAGCAAAATGCAAGTGAATAAATGACAAAAGTGTAACATTTCAAACTCTTACAAGTTATTTTCCATCAGCTAGTTTTCATTTCAATCTGATTACTTTTATTATTATTCAGAAGCTGAACCCTATTTACATGGAACAAGCCCACAGGGGCCACTGGCTTTAAATTCAAGTTTCCAAAGATTAAGGTGTTCATCAGAAAGATGTAACGGAAGATAATGAGAAATACAGAAAGAAAATATCACTTATCTAAAAGAAAAGAAAATAAATTAACAAATTAATAGATAAAAATGGGATTCCAGATACCTAACTTGGCGGGACTGACCAAAGAGACACCTGGACGAGGCTGACGGTCAAATTAATAATTAGGGTAATAATGAGCCGGGTTCATTAAGGGTGCACTGCGATCAGGGGCGCCATTAAGAATGCAAAGCAGGAACCGTCCACGTCATTGCGCTGACCTTGCCTGCCTACTTAGCCATTCGTCAAGACGTTGGGTCATGTTGGAGTTTCTGAAGTATGTTTATGTAATGTATTAATTTTATCATGCGCTGGAGCGCCTTGAGCATAATCTAAGTGAAGTATTTATCGGTTCGGATTTGTCGAGTATATTTTTCAGGTTTTCATTTCGTTGTCGATATTAATCAAACATACAGTACATATTTGTCAAAAGATGCTTCTATCCTAAACATTTCTATGGATCTGAACTTCTATGGTTTTCTAAAATATTTATAACTTTTTTTTTTGGGGGGGGGTTGCTGTCAAAAGTACATCCAGAATAAATAGTTATTACATTTTTCACTGATATCATCTCTAAAACATTTTCAGTGAGATTTTCTATTATCATATTTTCTCAGGGGCGACAAACAAATGTAATTGTTTTATCCGTTAGTTTTAGTATTTGCATAATGAAAAATTTCTTTTCCAGATCCGTCTACGACTGGAGATACGGGTTTTTGTTGGATTCTTTTAGATGAAAATCTACAAAATACTATTTTCAATTTTCATCATATTCTGGATGTACTGCCGTTCGTTTGATTTGGTAGTAAAAAATTTCAGTTGATAAGAACTCTCTAGATATTCTTTAGTTCCCTGGAGCATGTTTATATTATTTTTCATATCAACATTCAGTCAGGTACATAGAAAAGAAATTAATGTTCTGAATAAAAGAAATTAATGTTCTGAATAATGTGAAATACGCTGTTTTTCACTTGAGCAGCCAGCGTGTTGATGTGGCAGTTTAGAGGCTAGACAATGCTAACCAGATGGCAGACTAATCCAAGTAGTGAAAAGTGGGAAATCGGGATTAAAAGAGAGTTTAACTGTCTGCCAGTGATAGGTTTGTTATAAAAACAAAACTGCCTGCGCAGATTAGTAGATATACAGTACACAGAATGAAAGTCTTCATTTGAAGTTAAAAGGGTTGAGAGCTCACCCACACAATTAATAAAGGAGACCAACACCAACTGGTCTGTCAAATGCGCTGAAACTCAGAGACCAAAAAGGAAATGGTAAATATTGGTATTAATTTACTGGATGAGCATATTATTTTTGGGGCCTTGTTGACAAGGTGGAAGGGATACCTACTTTTCCTAATTTTCCTAACTCCCCTCCCGCATTTTGGCTTCCTTTCATGCTTTTTTGATTAGTAATTCCGATGAAATAATAAAAAAGGTTTCAAATCCTCTGATATATAAACCAATTTATAGCTCATTCTTGTTAACATGTGTTTTCAAAATAGTAGTTGTTTCTATGTTCATTATTTCATGGTCAGTTTTTTCTGTCATTCTGTATCTTTGACATCCTACATTAACTTCCATCAACAAGGAAGTTGTAAATGCCATGAGAATGGATGAGTAAAGTTGGGTACTTTATAACTCACACGACTGTTTCATCAGCAAGTCTGCCTCGTAATGAGGATATGTGACTCCAGGTTATTATGGGTTTGGGCTTTTTGTGACATGTGGAGAGAAACAAATGCAAATCTTTACGAGCAAAACATGACTAATTTTTTCTTAACTTTGGTAAGTTTCACTTATTTTTATGCTAAAAGCATGGTTTAATTAAATGGATACTCTGTCAACCTCATCTTTTAAAACCATATGGTAGGTATGTACAATGCATAATGTTTTCAAAGTAAACCTCAAAAAAAAGCAATGATTCTAGTTTTGTTGTGATATTCTATGGCAATTATCTTAATTTTTACTCGATGCATGATGTTACAAACGAAGGCAAAGAATCAAGTTCTTGGCATGTATTTTGCAAGTTGTTACTGCACTTTTTCAACATCTCAGTGACAAACATTGCATCACTCAACCAATATCTCATATACTGGTGCAAAATGTGGCACTACGGTGCTTAAATAGTTTTACTTCTTGCCATCAAAGTTTGCTCTAGGTAATCATTACTGGCGTTAGAAAGTAAAGTTTCACGGGCTCTGGCTTGTTTGGCAAAAAAAAAGTAAAAATGAGCCGAAGTTTCTTCGGCGCAATCGAGTTTTCTGTACAGCGTATAATCAAGGCCACCGAAAATAGATCTCTCTTTCTGTGGTCTCGGTATAATGCTGTATGAGCCATGGCCCATGAAATTTTAACCACGTCCCGATGGTGGCCTGCCCTATATCGTTGCCAGACGCACGATTATGGTTAACTTTAACCTTAAATAAAATAAAAGTTACTGAGGCTAGAGAGCTGCAATTTTGTATGTTAGATGATTGGAGGGTGGATGATCAACATACCAATTTGCAGCCCTCAAGCCTCAGTAGTTTTTAAGATCTGAGGGCGGACAGAAAAAGTGCGGACGGACAGTCAAAGCCATCTCATTAGTTTTCTTTTACAGAAAACTAAAATTCTCCAAAAATCTCACTTATCTCTATATTTCTTTCGGTGACATGACCTTTTTGAACCTGCTTTTCCAGTGACTGTAACAGGTCTTTAATGTAGGCTATCCCCCGATAAAAACTGCTATTAATACTAATACTTCAGTAGACACACCAGCAGGGAGGCGCCAGCTACATAATAATAAGGACACCAAGGCCAAAGTTCCGAACACCATTGTTTCACAGATTTATTGGGGCACGTTTTGAGTAACGCTATCACTTGTTATCAACCTACAGTTCAAAAGTTCATAACATTACAATTCTCAATAAAATAATTTATTGATACAACAAACATGGATTTACTGTTACAATGATGAAAATATATCTAAAAGATGTCTATAAAGCTCATTCAAATAAATAGTAAAATAAAGCAAAATAAAGCTTTTTCAATCAAACTTCAGATTTAAGTGGAAGGTACAAGGACATAATAAATGCACCAGTAAATTATCTTCTGAATTGTAAGTTGATGATAAGTGATGGTGTAACTCGAAAAAAATGCCCCAATAGATTTGTGAACCAATGCTGTTATGGGTTTTGCCCTTGGATTCCTTACTATTACTAATGCTGTTCCACGGATGATGGAATAATGTTTGTGCTCAGTCTCTAAAATGGTAAAAATCTCTAGAGGCAGCAGCTG
>NC_089760.1:14227500-14265000 GCF_040412425.1 Macrobrachium rosenbergii | reverse complement strand
CTCTCTCTCTCTCTCTCTCTCTCTCTCTCTCTCTCTCTCTCTCTTATAATATATATACATACATGCACACAAACACGCACACATACTGTATACGTACTTCACTGACCAAGGAACTGCTGGTTAGAAAGCTTCTATGAATGGGAGAAGAAAGCTTCTATGAAATGGGAAAAAAATTATATGAATGGGAGAAAAAAGCTTCTATGAATGGGAGAAAAAGCTTCTATGAATGGGAGAAAAAAGCTTCTAGGAATGGAAGAAAAAACTTCTAGAAATGGGAGAAAAAGCTTCTATGAATGGGAGAAAAAAGCTTCTAGGAATGGGAGAAAAAAAAGCTTCTATGAATGGGAGAAAAAACCTTCTAGGAATGGGAGAAAAAAAGCTTCTATGAATGGGAGAAAAATGATTCTTTGAATGGGAGAAAAAGGCTTCTATAAATGGGAGAAAAAAGCCACTATGATTGGGAGAAAAAAATTCTATGAATGCGAAAAAAGCTTCTTTGAAAGAGAGAAAAAAGCTTCTATGAATGGGAGAAAAAGCTTCCGTGAATGGAAGAAAAAAAGCTTCTATGAATGAGAGAAAATGTACATGACAATAGCTTATACTATGCGGGACTTTTTTTTTTTTTTTGCGAAAATGTAAACCTGGTTTTACTTTCCTACCTTCATAAAGATTAAACACACAACAACATTACAGAGAGTTCCAACAACTGCAGAACTATACATGCAAATTCACAATGGCACCCAACATTCTCCTCCGTTTTTAAAACTTGGCAAGCTTAGGGTGCTGTATATGCAAATGCTTCTTATCACAGGTAAAACTTTAAAATACATTAGTAAAAAAAAAAAAAAAAAAAAGAGAGAGGAGACCTAACGCATTCCTGAACGTGGAATCTAGCGGAAAACCAGATCAAACAGTCGTATTTGTTTTCCCAATTAGTGTCAACGAAAAACTCACTTTGGTCAGTTAAAAGCTGTTCCGTTAATCCAATACGCTTATTTCACTGTCCGAATTAAAGAAATGGTTGGGAATTTTTGCGATTTTTTTATATGTCTCTAGACAAGATTTTTGGCCTTATAGCCTCTAAAATGCTTTCCATTTTACTGATTCCGCCTGCACAATTTGTTGTTTAGTTTTGGGAACAGACAGGTGTACGTTTTTATACACGTAGAGAAAGACAGAACGTGAAGCCGTATATATATCAGACGTATTTGTCACAGCCTTCTGTTTCCTATTTAAGACTGAAAGTCAACACATATACCCATGGCGAAGCCGGTTAGGTTTATAAGAATTTACCGTTTACTATTTTTCCTTTCTTATTGTTACTGTGACAGCTAACTTTTTCTAGCACTTTTGATCCATATTTGAAAATGTCCTGTTACTCTTTCCATCCGAATATCGTGTGAAGATTTAGTCACTTTTCCTCTTTTTGTATATTGCTTTTTTTGGTCGTTTTCTTTTTCAAGTAGTTTTAAGTTATTCCTGGAAAAGCTATTTATGGTTCGTTTTCGTATAACTCAGTTTTTGTACAATTCAGGTTTAAATCATTTAATAAAAAATAAATGATTTGATTGCGCTTTTAATACTCTCATCATCTAAAGGACTTTTTGGCTCAAGTTGCAGATGACCTACTGTAATCTCCACCAATCGTATCCCAATTAACTAATGCTCATCTCCTTTCGGGGAACGTCTAGCAAACTTATAAAGCTGCTTTTGATTCCTCGAAGACACCTTTGTAGAACATTAGAACATGGTAGAAGGCTTCTTTAATATCACTACTTCCTGCAGTTTCACCTTCGTTACTGCTCTTTTGTCTAGTAATTATAAGTGCTGTAATTGTTAGCTGTATGCTCTGCTTTTCTCTGTAAAATGTGGCGTGAGGAGGTTCACTTTTTTGATAGCTTACTAAAAACCCCTTTGATGCCGTTTCCAACTTTACTTGAAATGTACTGCGAAACAGATTTAGCTCATGCGCTATATGTGATGGTTGGGAAATTAATGAGAGTGATATTAAAACCTTTTGTATTTTTTCTGCCTTGCTTTCACTGAAATTTTGAAATTCAGGCACTTTCATTATAAAGTCCGCAAACTTGGACGAATTTTGTGACCGACTAATAATGCCAAAAACAAAACTGAACGAGGAATGTACACCAGTACTAATCAAGGATCGATAAATAATGACATCAGAAACAACAGGGATGGTCTCTGATCAAAAACACAGTAAACCTGTTCATGAATAAAACTAGTTTTTCTTCCAAAATTGTGATAAATGCTAACCAGTAATAAACTTTTCGCCTACTGACTGTACCTTCGAGTAAAGCGCCTATGGTGGCAGCATCGACAACAAATCTCTCCTACGGGTTGTTCATTCGGGCAACAGACCGTGCTGATAGAAGGCTAATTTAGTCTAGCAGCAGTGACAACAAATGTTTGTTGAAAATGCTCCTTAAAAGGGTCTAAATCATGTTTAGAAAATAGCTGTCAGATTTATAAAGTATCGAAAAGAGTTCGTCTATGGTTCCTGAGTTTAATCATCACGATATTCGCCTCACTAGCAAGAGGCTCCTGATTTGATTCCTAAGGGACTCGCGATGCTTTATAAATGTTCTGTTTTAACTTAACGGGTCTCTGTTCACCGATAAAGTGAACTCAGTCCTTGTTAGTTAGTTGTCTGTGGTAGGTAACATCCTTACTTAACGGTAAGGGATGGCAGATTCATCCCAAAAGGCTTGCTGGAAACTAGAAGACCACTCACCTTATACAGCGGTCTTTTGTTAAGTGTGCATCTATATTCCCATGTATGTATGTATGTATGTATGTATGTATGTATGTATGTATGTATGTATGTATCTTAAAGTTAAAATAACCTTTCTTTCGCAAGCCCATAAGATCTGAAAGTAAATAAATGAAGAAATCATCATTTCCTAGTGGGATGCGAACAAGTACTTAGTGAAAGAAGATTAGTTTTTCTTAATCTTACTTAAGAAGTCGATTTTTTCTTGTATTAGTTTGCTTCCGGGTTTAAAGTCTTACTCTGAATCATATTCGAGAATATTAGGAAATAAAGAAGCAAAGAGATCATTATAGCTATAACAATATATAAAATTAGTGAAGATGACCATGGACTTCATGTTTATGCATGTAGTTCACGTATTAAGTAAGAACATTTACTGAAATACAGAGAGGGTAAATTTCTTTTGCACCTCGAGTCCGCCATCTACGAGAAAAGAAATAGCACCTCTTTTTCCCCGGAATAACGCCAGTGTCAGAACCATAAACATCTTTAACATCTAGGAGACACATAGCTCGTTCATCCATGAAAGGATCTTATAGGATACTTCGCATCCTCCGCGCCGAGTTTTTGTTTATAGGAGCTTTGGCAAAGGTCATAAACGTCCAATGTTATTCTCTACTTCAGAGGAAGGTCATAGCGGTGGCAGAATCCTAATGCTACATTAGCCCTTCACATTTTCCTCATTTTTATTCCTTTCTTCTCTGGATCTTTCGCACTGGTTTCGTTGTGAGACCAGTGCGTTATTTCTTATTCGAGTTTTCTCTGTTGTTATGCCGTTCTTTCCATCCATTATTCTTTTATTCCATGTCCATTTATACAAGCTGGAAATATGCCACTGTTATTTGATTGAAACTGACGCTAGAACATGCTAGAATGAAGTGAATCAAATGTATTTGATAAACATATCTCCTCGTGACGATGCCAGTGTTTTATTCCGAGTATTAGTGATTCGTCAGGTTTCCTCAAAACTTATTCTATCTTTGTACCCTGTACTAACTTCATTCAAGATAGTGATGCTTTTCGATTTCCTTCCTAAATCATCCTAGATCATTACATATCCATAAATTTCTAAGTATTTCTTCCCACTAAATGCATAAATGTTCCATTACCCTAAATTTTAGGAGATTTCCTACCTTCACTTTAGCCCTCGACTCTACCATTATAACTTCCTCATTTATCACTCTCATAAGTTTTTACGCTTTTCACCTCCATCATGCACCTACGTTGTTCCCTAATGTCACTCATTTCGTCAACCATATGTCCCGAGGTGTGCCAGAGGCCCTTCATAAACGGCCGGTAATATTTCGTGTTATTGCAAGGGGAAAAAACATGTTTTTCCTCTGACGCTCGAAAACAAAGGGACACTTACGTAAGACTGGTCACGTACCTCTTAGCCTGTACGGGCTCCAATTAGAGAGATGAGATTTCATTATTTTTATGCTGGAGACCTGATACAAAGTTATAAGTAAGCCATGAAATATTACAATAAAAACTATTCATTTTCTACAAATTTACATGTTATGCTCCCAGAAATAAATTCTCTTAATTCTTCATTGGCCGGTCGGAGACTCGAACTCGGGCCTAGCAGAGTGCCAGCCGAGAACTCTACCGACTCGTCCGTTATTTAATGACATGCTCCCATGTTATTTAATTGCAAATATAGCCGAAACCACTGGAGTGGAATACAGAATGAAGGTACCAAGTGATTTCATGTTATTTCAACACATTTCCGCGTATGACTGTAAGAAGGGAGAAAGCAAGTAACAAAGAAAAACAGGAATGACATGAAAATTAGAAGAAAACTACAACAACTGTTGACAAAGTCAGGGTAACATGTTAAGCAAGATGAAATGTCACGCGTGCGTTTGGTACCTTCCTTTTTTTTATTCCATTCCCGTAGCCTTTGCTACATGAACGTGCAGTATAATAAAGAAATAATCGTAAAAAAATTACTTTCAAAACTGATTTGGTGTCATTTTCAACGCTATATATTTCTGCTTATCCTAAAAGCACAGTTTCACCAGTGTGAATCCTGAGGATCAACAAAAGTAATTCTAAACAGCCTTATACACACACACAAACACAAACACACACGCATAAAAGCGATAATATTTGGTTCCGCCAAAATTATATTTGTAAAACATGAACATGTCTCTTTAACCAATAATTCATAAATGTTCTTATTTAATTACGGAAACATTCCCATTAATTTCATGAAAGCGTATAAATGCACCTTGTCGCCTTTGAAATGATTTGATAAATGGATTCTAATATAGATCTATGTTTCCTCCTTACTTTTTTTGTTTTTTTTGACACCGAGGGAATGACTCCTCGTGTTTCGTAACAATTAGGTAGCCGGATGCTTAATTCGATTTCAAACCTCAAATGAGAAATATAGTTTAGGAAAACATTAATGAGCTCGTAAATTTGTTTAGACTAAAAATGTTTCTGAATCTGTGCTATTTATTGCATTTAATTTCATTTCTTACTTATCACGTTCCTTTCTTTCACTTGAAAATGTATAAATCTTTATCATCTTCCCAAAATACAAGGTCTCTAGATACAAGATTTTGGTTTGCTGAAATCATTTCATCTTACAAATTTAAGTGAAGCGAACTCCTTGGCTTTGAGTCTTTTATAAAGAGATTAAAGTCTCACTTGTAATGACCTATGTTGAAATGCGAGGCAAAAATATATTTTTTTGATTCCTCGAATTTATAATATATAATTGTATTTTGTGTCATGTCAGGAAACGAGAATATTGCAGCAGTCTTACATGGCTCTGTAAAAGGTTATTGTTTCAACAAAATTGCAATTACGCTTTCCCTTCTCTTTTGTTTGTTTGTATGACATATCAGCAAGAGCATTTAAGCTTTTTGCGAAATATATGATGCGAAATGTAAAATTACAGAATAATGAACAAAATAATGCCATTAAAAAACGAATGCTCTGTTAGCATTATTCACTGGACTCACTTGGATGATAATGATAGTTGCAATAAAAAAAGTAAATTTCCTTTCAAAGAATGTAATTATCGTCCCACATCAAGTAAAATACAAAGTAAAATATATACAAAAGCTGGGAAAAGTAATCGCACGAATGCGCAATTTTATCACATTTAGATTTTCTCCCATGCCAGTCACCTTTAACCAATGAAGTATTGATCCATCCAACATTTGTAACTTTAGTTCATCCATTTTCGGATTACTCACCCAAACAGATAAATGCACAAACACAAAAACAAGAATCACAAACAGATTGGCCGGCTACTCGGTCGTTACCGGAATCGCGACAATGGCAATTTTTCACGCTTCCCGGATTCGTTCATCCGTCATTTTGAGGTAAATACGTTCAACTCGTCCTCCCCATTGGCTCCCTGGCCTCGTTGTGACCCATTGTCGAAATCTCCATAACGACACGATGCATTTTAAGGGCCCCACCACTCTCTCTCTCTCTCTCTCTCTCTCTCTCTCTCTCTCTCTCTCTCTCTCTCTCTCTCATTCCGTGTGTTTATGACCACTCCGCTATGGATCCGTTGAAATGGTTAGTGGCCAATAAATTCCCCCGTGAACAGAAGTGCTCGTTCCAAATTGAGCCGAAGCTCACGGAACGATTTCTGCAATGACGTTTTGAGGAAGCTCGATTCCTCGTTAAGGGCCGTAACTGCTACATAAATGCCTCCTTGAGCCAAGTATCTCGGGACCAGACGTTCGTTGTCATTGCTGAACGACAACTTGCAAGAGAGCGGGGCGACCCAGATGAGAAAGAGGCAACTTACAAGCAAAACTAATCACTTGCGAGCAATTATGGCAAATATGATAAAGTTGGAACAGGAGAGCAATAGTTGGCATTTACATAAGAAAGAGACGGCTGACGTCTTGCGGACGAAATGGCAACTCTGCTAATGTGTTGTATGAGAGCTAAAGTTAATGGCTGCGAGTGGCCAACATAAAGCTTAAGTATTATTTCTATAAGGACTAGGTGAAGAAGTTAACGTGTAAGCAGCAGTTGTCAACTGCATATCACAATGATAACTTGCAAGTGATGCAAAAAGCTTATATACAGAAACAGATATATTTAAATATGCTTTTCCGTTTCAAATAGTGTTTGACTAATGCACGAGTATGAAGGACCATTCTATGCCAACTTAAACCGAGTTTTTACTAAGAGTAACCACAATATCTTCCGAGAAGGCCCAACTTAAAAGGCTGTAAAAGGGAGCTTAGCGTTAGTAGCCAGGTAAATATAAGATGTCAGAACCAATTTCAAGGCAAAATTGGAGAATAATTGCAAATGTTACGAAGTCTAGTTAAACGTAAAGGCCTATTAAAATGGTGCAGTTGATTAAGACTCGTTACTCAAAACAGCCCTTCAAAGACCTAACTCAAAAACATCCCAAAGCCTCGTGAAAAGGATCCAGATGACAAGGAAAGACCGAGCCAACCAAAGGTCTATGAATGGCAGATGTTTGGATCCCCTTTGACTGTTAATTTTAGGAGGATCTTTGAACGTAGATATATGTTAATTTTGACATAAACCAAGAGTTTTAAGAATACAAATAAGCATACATAACACCTTGAACTGACACTTTTCGAACGTGTGGCATAGTTGACCAAGATAATTGCGATAATGTATTTGCAATATCAAATGTGGTCAATCAGTTTTGTAAATGAGAAGCGTGATTCCCTAATCATTTCTGTCAAAACTGCGTTTCATGAAAATATGATTTGCTCTGTTTAAACATCCAAAAACACAATTCATACTTGTCAGCGGTTACTTACCGTAAGTCGTAGTTTCCTCTGTCTGGCTTTAAGAGAATACTATTCAATTTCGAAAGGAAAGCACCTGTTGAGAAGGCCTTGAAACTGCAGCATCTGAAAATAATCTCAGTTAAAATTTTAATGTATTATTAACGACAAAGTAAAATGATAAATACATATAATTGATAAGTTAAACTAAAACCATGAAACTTGAGAGGAAAATGAGAAATATTACAGATAAATACTATATTAAAATATTAGGACTTGCAGACATAGAAAGAATGATTAACTGTGCGTTTTGTTACCATAATTACCTTTCTTTTTTTGTTTATAAAATTCATGCGGATAAGAGAAAATAAAGATACATAACGGGTAGAATAAGAGGGAAGTTCAGATTTAATACCCTAAGCGATTCATCCGTCACTTCCCTCTATCTACTACTGTAGATGCCTAATGGGATCTTATCAAAGAGGGAAAGCGAGGGAAAGAGAGAAACAAGCTTGAAAAAAGGTACTTTACTTAAAAATTCCAATAATTCTCAGTCTCTCTCGATGTATCTATATCCGAAAGCCAAAGCATCTTCTCTTTTCTGGGTAAGGCTGCATCTCCCCCCCCAACCCAACCATAACCCCTATCAGGCCCTCCGAAGGGATTAGACCAAATGCTTCACTCACTCCATCAAGAGCTAAATTTTTCGTTCAATTTATCTCGATCTTTGGAAGACTTATATCCTAAACGTTAGACCTAAGTAATGACACGGCAATACTTATACTTGAGTAAATGAGTGCTAAGCCACTCATTCCGTCAAAAAGGATTTAAAGTAAAATCAAGGAGATTTGAAGACAAACAACATTTGCGAAAGGATATAAAAAAAGCGAGCGGGCCATTAGTGGAACGTCACGAAGTGGTGTGAATTTTGTGAGGTTGAATGACAGGGGGAGCCAGTGTCTAAGATGAGGCGGGGAGGGGGAGGAGGTTGGAGGGGTCTCGGACCGATGACTGGGAGGTGGAGAGGGGTGTCTAAGAAGCAAAGTCAACACGGTGCTGAGTATTTGGGAATTCTGACGATCGATTCCGGGCAGGCAGAAGGAAGGGAGACGAACCAGCTGTTGCTGCAGCAAGTGGATGGATGACAGCCCCATAGTGCTTCCTCCTTCCTCATTCCAGCGTGTGAAATTTAGACTTCAAATTTCTCTTCTTGAATAGGCTGCAATGTAGGCTGCAATGGAGTCCCCCCCCCTCCATTCTTTTAACATATGATAGCATTATTATTATTATTATTATTATTAGTAGTAGTAGTAGTAGTAGTAGTAGTAGTAGTAGTAGTAGTAGGTCTTTCTCCTCTAGACCGAGAACGGGATATGCTGTACATCAGGTCCACAATAATATTCAATGGTGAATTCTTGTTGATTTTATAAAAAAGTTACAAAAGTTTTCCAACCCTGTCCTGGGTTCATCTTCAGTCTTGATTTTATAAAAAAGTTACAAAAGCTTTCGAACCCTGTCCTGGGTTCATCTTCAGTCTAACTGTTAGACTGAAGATGAACCCAGGCAGGACAGGGTTCGAAAGCTTTTGTACCTTTTTTTAAAATCAACAAGAGTTCACCATTGAATATTATTGTGGACCTGATATACAACATTATTATTATTATTATTATTATTATTATTATTATTATTATTATTATTATTATTATTATTATTATTATTATTGCTGGTAGTATTAGTAGTAAAGATGGTATTGAGCTTTTTATTTTATATCTCTTTTTATATTTGCAATGATATTGATAATCAAATTTTAATGATTCCTGAAAACCCAAGGCAATTAGTTAAACACAGTCAACCGAGACGCTTAATCAGAAAGCAACCGAGTATGAAATTCATCTTAAAAAACGCGTGAGTCCAAAGTTCTTTATCATAAAAGACATTCTACCCCAAAAAGCTTTCCCTTTTCATGCCATTTAATCTATCGAGTCATGGAGCCATAGCACTGACTGATATAATAAAGAAGTTATACGAGTGAGAAAGAAAGAAAGATAAAAAAGACAGGAACGGCTTATTCTAGAGATACAGCGTAATGTGAAGGGTACTGAAATTATATATATATATATATATATATATATATATATATATATATATATATATATATATATATATATATATATATATATATATATATATATATATATATATATATATATATAAAAGATAAAATGGAGTGCAGAAGGAAACGCAAAACACTGGAGTGCTGCAGGACCCTTTCGACATAAGGTCCTTTACTTAGCAAACGGAAACGTGAATGTGAGAGGGGTACTGAAATTATATATATATATATATATATATATATATATTTTATATATATATATTATATATATATATATATATATATTATATATATATATATATATATATATATATATATATATATATATATATATATATATATATATAAGATAAAATCCCATATATATAAGGCGGAAATACTGGAGTGCTCGAGGCCTTTAAGATTAAGGTCCTTTACTTCATGAGACTCTGCTAAGTCTAGGAGCCTGGCGTCCTCGCACTTCTCAATGTTTCAGAATCCGGAAACACTGAAGTACTTGCGAGGCCAATGACGCTGGGTCCTTTGAAAGCAGTTTCCTTTGTGAATTTTATCTTTATTTATATATTCATCAGCTCCATATTTTCGTGATTCAGTTATGCATATATATATATATATATATATATATATATATATATATATGATATATATTATATATATATATATATATATATATATATATATATATATATATATATATATATATATATATATATATATATATATATATATATATTTACTAACAGGACCTCATTGAAATATGGGTGGGATCTAGCGGAGATATTTATTCATGAAAAATTACAAGCTTTCTAGGACACGGTCCTCACTGTCAAGTATATATAGAATACTTGACAATGATACTGTGAGTCCTAGAAAGCTTGTAATTCATGAATAAATATATATATACCATCCAGCTATGAGGTCGTCTTGTTAGTAATTGTATATACAGTATATATAGGAAAAACAGAAGATGCAGCTACAAATTGTAGGATAATAGTTTTGTGGTATGGCTAATAGTGCAGATGACAGAGTGCTGAATAAGGGATACTAAAAAGAAACTGTAAATGCGATGCAGATAATTGGGGAGCAGTTATGAAAAGAGAAAGATGAAACTGAATGTGAACATGAGCATAAGGGAAAATAAAACAAATATATATAAATAAACGTCAGTATCATATTTTCCCTAAACTTTCCATGTATTATTCTATACTTCCTCTATGAAATAGAAAAGAATTTATTTTCATGGTCCTGCCTACGCCCTCAATATTCACTTCCACTAGCACTAAAAATTTTAACCTGATATCCTCTGCCATTGCAGCATTCAGACTTACAGGTGTTCTATCTTCCACATTCAACAGCAATGGATTAAGAATATAAAAAAATATATAATCATAAGTTCCACAATACATATCCAACAAGCAAATTCAACTTATGTGTTTTTACATGTGATATGTACAGGATTTCAGTGCCATTTTAGTTTTCTAGAAAGAAAACTATTGTGCCGGCTTTGTCTGTCCGTCAGCACTTTTTTCTGTCCGCACTTTTATCTGTCCACCCTCAGATCTTAAAAACTACTGAGGCTAGAAGGCTGCAAATTGGTATGTTGATCATCCACCGTCCAATCATTAAATATACCAAATTGCAGTCCTCTAGCCTCTGTAGTTTTTATTCTATTTAAGGTTAAATTTAACCATATTCGTGCTTCTGGCAACGCAAGAACACAGGCCACCACGGCCGGCTGAGTGTTTCATGGGCCGCGGCTCGTACAGCAGTATACCGAGACTACCTAAAGATAGATCTGTTTTCGGTGGCCTTGATTATGCGCTGTACAGAAAACTCGATTGCGCCGAAGAAACTAAGGCGCATTTTTTACTTGTTTGTTCATGGTACAGATAATATTTCTACAATCAATTTGACAGACACTAAAAATACTGCATATTCTAAGAGCATATTAGAAAAGAGTTATAATGGAGTAAAGCTTTACAAAAGAATGTTTTGATAAGAGTGCAATATAAACCTTAGAATGTGTAAACGATAAGCTTCTTACTTTCCGTTAAGAAACAATCCGGATAAGTAGTCTTGTGAAAACGGGATTTATGAATAGCACTCTCTCTCTCTCTCTCTCTCTCTCTCTCTCTCTCTCTCTCTCTCTCTCATTCTCAAAAATGCTCAGCTCATTCCCTACAAGTATTAAAGGATTTTTCTAACTGCTTGCATGTTTATATGTTCTGTACTTTCCTCCTATAATAGATAGTATAAATTTCTTCCATTATATACAAGTCCTTCTGAAAATGTCTAGATAGACGAAACAGTCATAACGATAATCTCTGTTTCATTTTCCTTATGGTAATTTAAATGTTCCAGTGAGTTATTTGAATATGGTCACCAGTGAACCTTTTCCTTTAGAAGGGCTGGATCCTAACAGTGCACTTCTGATTCTCAGCTTTTTGCAAGACTGCGACTTACACTTCATGAAAAGACTGGAGACCAAATATCGATTTTACTGTTTAGGTCAACAAAGGAACAGTGGATTTTAGCAGAATCTGGTCATACTAATGAGGTTGGTTTAGATGCAGGCTGGTTCACTGCAAGATCTGTATATATATATATATATATATATATATATATATATATATATATATATATATATATATATATATATATATATATAGATATATATATATATATATATATATATATATATATATATATGTGTGTGTATGTGTGTGTGTGTGTGTGTGTGTGTGTGTATACATGAACATTACTTGGATTATTTATAGAACTCAACACGACTTTCTGATCTATGTCTAGAGTCGAATGCGACTTTTGGTGAACTTTTAGATATAAATACAACTTGGTGGTCTTATATTATATATATATATATATATATATATATATATATATATATATATATATATATATATATATATATATATATGTATATATATATATATATATATATATACCAGAGAGTAGTAGCCAGTTGTGTACGCTGACCAGAAAGTCTTACGCTCCAATATAAGACAACCAAGTTTATTCATATCTTAAAGTTCACCAAAAAAAATCTTATTCGGTTCTAGAAACAGATCAGAAAGCCGTACTGAGTTCTATAAATAGACCAAGAAACGATGTTCAGACTAGAATAAGCCTCACTACTATGTAACTGTTGAACTTTCCCATTAGACGAACTATTTACATAACCAATACCTCACGTAACAGAATAAAGGGGAGTTTAGTTTATTAAAAGTACAAATCTTTCCACGTCTCGCTGAAAGAAAGAATACCTTCAATTGTTGCTGCTCACAGTAATTTATTAAAGGAACCTGTCTGTTTATAACCAGTGCTGCTTGCATCAACATTGTATTGCGATATAAGGATTCTTAGAAGTTTCTAAAGAGGACTTAGTTACTGCTACAGCATAAATTGTGAACTGTCCGCACTTTGGTACAGTATGTCATAGACACATGTCTCCCTCTCATCGCACGCAAATCATAAACAGGTTGCATACAAATCATAAACAGGCTGAATATAAATCGATTATAAACAGGTTGAAAACAAATCATAAACAGGCTGAATACAAATCATAAACAGGTTGAATAAAAATCATAAACAGGCTGAATACAAGTCATAAAAAGGTTGAATACAAATCATAAACAGGTTGAATACAAATCATAAACAGGTTGAATACAAATCATAAACAGTTTGAAAGCAAATCATAAACAGGCTGAATACAAATCATAAAAAGGTTGAATACAAATCATAAACAGGTTGAAAACAAATCATAAACAGGCTGAATACAAATCATAAAAAGGTTGAATACAAATCATAAACAGGTTGAAAACAAATCATAAACAGGCTGAATACAAATCATAAACAGGTTGAAAACAAATCATAAAAAGGTTGAATACTAATCATAAACAGGTTGAAAACAAATCATAAACAGGCTAAATACAAATCATAAAAAGGTTGAATACAAATTATAAACAGGTTGAATACAAATCATAAACAGGTTGAAAACAAATCATAAACAGGCTGATTACAAATCATAAACAGGTTGAAAGCAAATTATAAACATGCTGAATATAAAACATAAACACGTTGAAACAAGCCCCAAACGATTTATTGGCTGTATCGGTTGTTTTGAGTGATGTTTCATACGATTATCCAGCATTTGCCAAAGGTTCGTTCGCCACATACGGTCGCTGACTTGTTTTCAACTTGTTTCTGATAGGTATGCGATAAATTGTTTACGCGCAGTTAGCGCCTTTAGTGCACGTTACGCGGTGCACGGTAGGCATTACTTAAGGTTTTTTCCTGCGGCCCTTCGGCCCTTAGATGCAACCCCTTTTATTCCTTTTACTATACCTCCATTCATATTCCATCTTACTTTCAGCTGTTACACTTTTCAGACCTTTTACTTGCACATTTCCCTTTGAGTGCTGCATGACTTCATAGGTCCAGAACTTGGTCTTTGGCCTAAATTTTACATTCCATTCCATTAAGCCTCTGTAATATGAGCACACCGTTACATGAGCATTTATTAGAAATTTTCCAGGATAAATAAGAAAAAATCAGAAGATTTTTGCCTTCAGAAATTTCATAATTTCACAATTTCGAGCCAAATTTTAGAACGAGTAGCATATAAGGCTTTGAAGAACAGGGAACATGATTCTTTCAAAGAGGAAGTAGCCATCATGGAAAAAACTCATCCAGACATGGACGACAGCATCTTCGTAAGTCTACTGGCGTGCTTTGTGGAGCAGCCCTCCCAGACGGACTTCCCTTGCCCTGGACTGCTGAAGGACTTGCAGCGAAAATCTGTGGTGGACGCCATCGTTAATCTGAAGGAAGAAAATGCTGCTTTGCGAGCGCAGCAGCTTGAGGGAAAAGCAGTGCAAACATCACGGTGGCAATTCCAGATCGGCCGGCATCCTGAATTCAGCCGACAGCTGGGTAGACAGATTGACGAAAATCTGAAACTCCATGAGAAAGTTGCGGTCTTGGGAAACGAAAACTTTGGACTCAGGAGAGAGATCGAAGATCTGAACAGGCAGTTGCAAAAGGCCCAAGCTGGTATTTCAGGAGGACGTCCAAGAGAAGCTGGCAATCTTGATATTCGTACTGATCACCTTTGTAACAAAATCCAAGAGTATGGGCAACAGATAGATGATTTGATGAGGAAAATAGCAGAGAATGAGAGGTTGAAAATATCACCTTTGAAGCATCAAGTAAATATGTTGAACGAGAAGGCGGAACAGTTGGAGAACAAGAATACCCAGTTTATCCAAGCAATCGACCTGCAAGTTCTGAGAAAAGAAGTACAAACTGAAGTCGGGAAGTTAAGAGAAGAATACAGAAGACTGATGGGCTCCAGGGACAGACAAACTGCAGAACGAGATCGTCTCGTGGAGATGGTGAATGACTACGAGAAGCAAATTGCAGACTTGAAGATGGAACTGGAAGAGAGGAAGCAAGAGAAAACGACTGTGAAGAGTCAAGTAAATGTCTTGAGCGATAAAGTGCAACGGATGGTGAAGATTCACAGCGAACTGCGTAATCAGGCTGCCGATCTGCAAGAGCAAGTGATGGACAAGGAAAGAGAACTTCGAGAGTTAGAGGAAGAAAACAAACGAACAAAGAACAGTGCGGAAAAGGAAATCCAAAATCTGAAAGACCGCGTGGAAGATCTCTCCAACGAAACTGAATATCTTCGCAAGGTGAACGAACTTGGCTGTAGCAAGGAAATAAACGATCTCAGAGACCAAATCATTAAACTAGAGATGGATAATAAGATGCTTAATGATATGAAGATGGACAAAATAAAGGAAAACATGAATCTTCAAGGTGCAATGGAAGAGAAACATAATTTAATAACACATCTAAGACACAAGATTGCTGACTTAAGACAGGAAATAAAAGACCTGAAGAATGTCGGCCACAGAAAGGCAGGCAAAGAAGGAGAACCCCAAGTGCATGTGACAATATAGCTTTGGAGAACTTCAATTGGAGAAAGAGGAAAAAAGTGTCTAAAAAAGATACCTATATTTTAGTTATATTAAATATGCTTTAGTAATCATAGGATATGGCATAGTTTTAGAAAAAACTTATTTTTCAGGTGCAATTAAATTTCAGTAGAGCTCTCAACTGTGTGATGTAAAAGGAAATTGATTTCAGGCAGAATGTTTAGAAGATAATTAAGTTATTTTGTACATACAAAACTGTATTGTAAAAAGGAATAAAGAATCATTTTTTATTTTAAACCTCTTCTTTCTCTCCCTCTTTACCTCAGAGCTGCACTGGCATCAAAGTCACGTTTAAGAACCAAAGACAACTCTAAAAAAGCCAGAGAAGAAAACTATGATTTAGTTATGGCATTAGTTTGTTTACGTGACCTTGAAAAGAAATTATGTGTGTATATGTATATATATATATATATATATATATATATATATATATATATATATATATATATATATATATATATATATATATATATATATATATATATATATATATTATGTGTGTCTAAAACCTTCGGGATTTTTCTTGAAGATATTTTGGAATTCTTCAGTCTCCAGCTCCTGGGAGGGCAGAGAGAAATGACATTCCCACAACATGTGCCTAACTCCTAAGTCTCCAGGAACAATTTCCGAGATGCTTCAAATCGTCTTCAAGCCATCAGAGAGAGCAAGTGTCATATTTGAAAAGATGGGTAAGAGAAAGCAAAGAGTCTCTTGAAGGCAGCCTTGAAGGGAAGGGTCCGACCCAGAGGCTGCTTCCTCGGAGGAAGGTAGGTATCCTGCCAGGCTGGGGAAGCAGGCCTGGAAAGGGCCCAAGAACTTCAAGGATGAGGCCCAAAAGCCCCCAAGACTCGCCAGTCTCTTGAGGGCAGCCTTGAATGGAAGGGTCCGACCCAGAGGCTGCTTCCTCGGAGGAAGGCAGGTATCCTGCCAGGCTGGGGAAGCGGGCCTGGAAAGGGCCCAAGAACTTCAAGGCTGAGGCCCAAAAGCCCTCAAGGGTCGACAATCTCCTGAGGGCGGCCTTGAAGGGAAGGGTCCGACCCAGAGGCTGCTTCCTTGGAGGAAGGCAGGTATCCTGCCAGGCTGGGGAAGCGGGCCTGGAAAGGGCCCAAGAACTTCAAGGCTGAGGCCCAAAAGCCCCCAAGGCTCGCCAGTCTCTTGAGCGCAGCCTTGAAGGGAAGGGTCCGACCCAGAGGCTGCTTCCTCGGAGGAAGGCAGGTATCCTGCCTGGCTGGGGAAGCGGGCCTGGAAAGGGCCCAAGAACTTCAAGGCTGAGGCCCAAAAGCCCCCAAGGCTCGCCAGTCTCTTGAGGGCAGCTGTGAAGGGAAGGGTCCGACCCAAAGGCTGCTTCCTCGGAGGAAGGCAGGTATCCTGCCAGGCTGGGGAAGCAGGCCTGGAAAGGGCCCAAGAACTTCAAGGCTGAGGCCCAAAAGTCCCCAAGGCTCGCCAGTCTCTTGAGGGCAGCCTTGAAGGGAAGGGTCCGACCCAGAGGCTGCTTCCTCGGAGGAAGGCAGGTATCCTGCCAGCCTGGGAAAGCGGGCCTGGAAAGGGCCCAAGAACTTCAAGGCTGAGGCCCAAAAGCCCCCAAGGCTCGCCAGTCTCTTGAGGGCAGCCTTGAAGGGAAGGGTCCGACCCAGAGGCTGCTTCCTCGGAGGAAGGCAGGTATCCTGCCAGGCTGGGGAAGCAGGCCTGGAAAGGGCCCAAGAACTTCAAGGCTGAGGCCCAAAAGTCCCCAAGGCTCGCCAGTCTCTTGAGGGCAGCCTTGAAGGGAAGGGTCCGACCCAGAGGCTGCTTCCTTGGAGGAAGGTAGGTATCCTGCCAGGCTGGGGAAGCGGGCCTGGAAAGGGCCCAAGAACTTCAAGGCTGAGGCCCAAAAGCCCCCAAGGCTCGCCAGTCTCTTGATGGCATCCTTGAAGGGAAGGGTCCGACCCAGAGGCTGCTTCCTCGGAGGAAGGTAGGTATCCTGCCAGGCTGGGGAAGCGGGCCTGGAAAGGGCTCAAGAACTTCAAGGATGAGGCCCAAGAGCCCCCAAGGCTCGCCAGTCTCTTGAGGGCAGCCTTGAAGGGAAGGGTCCGACCCAGAGGCTGCTTCCTCGGAGGAAGGCAGGTATCCTGCCAGGCTGGAGAAGCGGGCCTGGAAAGGGCCCAAGAACTTCAAGGACGTGGTCCAAAAGCCCCCAAGACTCGCCAGTCTCTTGATGGCATCCTTGAAGGGAAGGGTCCGACCCAGAGGCTGCTTCCTTGGAGGAAGGCAGGTATCCTGCCAGGCTGGGGAAGCGTGCCTGGAAAGGGCCCAAGAACTTCAACGATGAGGCCCAAAAGCCCCCAAGGCTCGCCAGTCTCTTGAGGGCAGCCTTGAAGGGAAGGGTCCGACCCAGAGGCTGCTTCCTCGGAGGAAGGCAGGTATCCTGCCTGGCTGGGGAAGTGGGCCTGGAAAGGGCCCAAGAACTTCAAGGAAGTGGCCCAAAAGCCCCCAAGACTCGCCAGTCTCTTGAGGGCATCCTTGAAGGGAAGGGTCCGACCCAGAGCCTGCTTCCTTGGAAGGAGGCAGGTATCCTGTCAGGCTGGGGAAGCGGGCCTGGAAAGGGCCCAAGAAACTTCAAGGATGAGACCCAAATGCTCCCAAGGCTCGCCAGTCTCTTGAGGGCAGCCTTGAAGGGTAGGGTCCGACCCAGAGGCTGCTTCCTCGGAGGGAAGCAGGTATTCTGCCAAGCTAGAGAAGCGGGCCTGGAGAAGGCCCAAGAACTTCAAGGATGAGGCCCAAAAGCCCCTAAGACTCGCCTGTCTCTTGAGGGCTGCCTTGAAGGGAAAGGTCCTACACAGAGGCTGCTTCCTCGGAGAAGGCATCCTGCCAGACTGGGGAAGCGGGCCTGGTGAGTGCTTCAAGGGTGAGGGCCAAAGCCTCCTTAGGAAGGCCAGTTCTTGAAGGGCACCCTTGACGGGGAGTGTCCTCTCCGGAAGAGGAAGGCAGGATTCCTTGAAAGATCTAATAGGAAAATCATTGCAGCTTTATTTCCCATTAACAGAATGCTCTTTATTACTTTATTTCTGTTTTCCCGATGATTAAAATATTTCTTATATTTTTGTATTGTACTCTGCATCATTTGGTTTGTATCATAATTCCCCCATGCCTAGAATTCATTCAGAGGAAAGTGTAATTCGTGTTATTGCCATCAGTCTTTTTGTAGCATTTTGCGCTGGTTCAGTGCCCCAACCTGGGGAACTTGAGAAATCGTTTCTTCTCAGAGTTCATTGATGAACAGGGTAATTATCGTCCCTCCTGGGATTCCGGAGAGGACATTTTGAAGTTCGTGGAGGAAGCTTGTGTTCTTAAAAATTCATAACGTATCATAAATTTATTTTACAATTTTATCAATTTCTTGGAAATTTTTTTATTCCTTTAAGGCCACATTAATTATTATTCATTATTGGCGATGATAACCATAGATATTGAGACGTTGATTTGCATGAGGTCAATGAAACACCCGAAGAGAAGTCCTTAAGACGAAGGACCCAGTTCACGACTACGTGTTTAAACAAAGAATCCTTCAACTGCCCTCCTGCCCCGTGCAGAGTAGCGTGCGCCTCTTGCTAGTATATATGTATTTATAATAAAGTTAACACGTGATTTTTTGTCACACACCACAGGAGGTGAAGAAATAAGAGATTGGGTGTAGGTCCTGACCATTTTCAACCTTATTTGCAAGCCATTAACAAAGGACTTATACACAGTGGCAATATACTGTGATTTCTACTACTATGTATCGTTCCTTTGTTAGAGGATTCGAAATATAGTCGAAACTGATCAGGGTCCACACCCAGTCTCTTTTGTTTACTTGTGGTGATTTGTGATATATATATATATATATATATATATATATATATATATATATATATATATATATATATATATATATATATATATATATATATATATATATATATATATATATATCACAAATTCACATCCACGATTTAGTCACTTTCAGAGTAAAAGGCGTTTTGTACGTGCATGCAGGTATGTATTGTGTGCGTGCGTGCGTGTGCGTGTGTGTGTGTGTGTGTACGTGTGCCTGTATCTGCGTGTGTGTGTATGCACGTACAAAATGCCTTTTACTCTGAAAGTGAGTAAATTGTTGATATGAATGGACAAACAGCATGTCTCCCACACACACTCCAAACGAAAAATGAAATAAGAATTCACAGATTTGTCTCCTCCGAGATTTCTCCACTGAATACCAACAACCCGAGGCCCCAATGAAAATTGTTATTCCGAATCCAAAGTGACAGACAGGCGAGCTTTCCTGATATCTGGCAATAATTGGGTCCCTGCTGAGAGAGTTCGGAGGTTTCAAGACTGATCTTTTTCAATTAGTTGGACTTTCAGGAAAATAGCTCGAGATTTCTCTTTCTTAAAATTGGAATCTTACTTAAAGGAATGAATATATATGTATATATATTTGTGTGTATATATATATATATATATATATATATATATATATATATATATATATATATGTATATATATTTATGTATATGCATGGATGTATGTGTGTGTGTATGTATGTATATATATATATATATAATGCATGGATATATGTATATATGTATATATATATATATATATATATATATATATATATATATATATATATATATATATATATATATATATATATATATGTATGTGTGTGTGTGTGTGTGTGTGTGTGTGTGTGTGTGTGTGTGTGTGAGTGTGTGTACAAAATGACTCGTGTGAATCCAGCGTAGTTAATTCTTCAGCTGCTATGAAATTCTGTATCGGCTTCCTTTGAAGTCTCTTGTCTATGAATGTGGAGATAGTTTCTGTCTTTTCTTCGGAATGTATTTCTGACATGACAAACAACCCGGCAACTTTGAAGTAAAACGCGAGTTGCAGCGAACGGAACCTGAGCAAAGGGCGCATTCAAATAACACAGAGTGAGAGGTGTGTTCTTTTGATCAATTGCGAAAGAGACACTGCGGTAGAATCCGACATAAATAACACAGCCTGGGCCAGCGCCGACTCCAATATAGACGAACAGTGCTTGTTTTTCCTCTTTTGTTTTCTTTTTCTTTCGCTCCCTCATTGCAATTTATGCAGTTCTGCTAATGATACACCGTCACAAATGTAATTGAAGAAAGATAAAGAGAGAGAGAGGCATAAGAAAACATGCGTTCCCTCCACACGGAAATATCTTGATTTGTGATCCCGTAAAACCAAATGAAACAAGAACGTGATAAGAGAGAGAGAGAGAGAGAGAGAGAGAGAGAGAGAGAGAGAGAGAGAGAGAGAGAGAGAGAGAGAACGGAGTGCCACTGCTTGAACTGGCACCTCTGAGTTGACACAAAAGCGACGAAGCGATTCAAAGACTCAGTCGACCGTCACTCTTTGATCACCAGGAAATGAGTCGTGACAAAGAGGCGAAATTTTGCCTTTTGGCGCAATTGAGAGGGCGCGAGGCGAGCGGTGTCGCAGCTCATTACCACGGCGAGAAGTCAACATGGAAAAGAACGGCGAATCTTCTGACAGTTGTATTTGACTTCTTTCCAGTTATTGTTTGCATCTTGCTCTGCCTCCTTTTTGTTTGTTTTCTGTTTGCATCTCGGCCTGTTCATTTGTTTATTTTCTCGTCTTCACTTTCGTCGATTGTACTTTATGCAAACACTGAAGAGAAGTGCCAACAAGTCAACAAAGCCGTGGTAGTGTTTTATTACAAATGACTTGGAAAGTATCTTTTTTATCACTGGCCCTATTTCATTGTACTTTCCCTATTCATTAAGGAATAGCCAAGAAAGCCGTTGCAGTGTTTTATTAAAAATGACCTAATAAGAATCTTTTTTGCCAGATTGCAATTACTACAATTACGTCGAAGATACTTTTTCCGTTCTTCTAATGAGACTTTCTCCCCTTTTATACACACTACTGACAGCCAGTTCGGCTTTAAAGCAACCCACTCAACCGACACCTGCAACTCCATCCCGAAAGAATTGCAGAACTATTACCTATCATCAGCCTCTCCTGTTTTCTTATATTTTGTAGATGTGAGAAAAGCTCTTCCCGAAGCTGCACAAACGAGGCACACCTCTGTATTTAATTGGCATTTTATGTTGTTGGTTCTCCACACAGCAATTCTGTGTCAAATGGGGTAACGTATTGTCGTACACCTTCGGCTCCCTAAATGGACTCCGGCAAGGGGAGATTCTCTCTCCATACCTGTTTAATACGTACGCAGATGCCCTGAATGTCAAACTGAACTCACTCCCAATCGGATGCACTATCAACGAAACAACAATAAACGACCTCTGTTACGCCGACGATACGGTTCTGACTTCCCCATCAGTGCAAAGTCTCCAGCAACTTATCGACACTTGCCGCCAATATGCAGAGGAATTTGATATCCTATACAACGAAACCAAGACCCAGTGCACGTCGCTTCTCCCGAGATCGCTTAAGCATATTGCAGAACCACACATTTTCCTCGGAACCATCGTCTGGAATTCGTGCATGAATTTCCGTATTTGGGCCACATTATCACGAACGACCTAAAAGATATGGCAGACACAGAACAGAGGCGTCGTAAACTATGTTCAACTGGCAACAAGATTGCATGGAGGTTTGCCTTCTGTCACCGAGGCACGAAGCTGCTGCTCTTCCGCTCGTACTGTTAGTGTATATATGGGTGTTCCCAAAGTATATAGAAGCTCCTTCAATATACCTTGGGTGTTCCCTTTGGACGAACTATACCCGAGAGACCATGGGACGTATCACTGTTGATCACAGTGACATTCTGAGACGCCTCACAAACACTCATCGCTACTACTCCGCCACGCAAATGTTCATAGAAAACCGCCTGGATAATTTAAAAATCTGATCACCTGGCTGAGAAACAGCAGCAATTAGTTCATACAAAGCATCCTAAGCAATGAGGCAAGACGAAGATCTAAATTGTGGGAAAGATGGGATAATGAGGCGTCTGTTCCTTAAATGACTTATTCTCTATTTTTGCAATTATGAAGTTTCATCTGCAGAATCTGTCATTATTATTATTATTATTATTATTATTATTATTATTATTATTATTATTATTATTATTATTATTATTATTATTATTATATTTCTACGTTTATTGTTATTATTGGTATTTTCCTTTTTTTAGTATTACTGTGATTAATATCATTGTAGAGCTTTGCTATTTTCAATATTCGTATTTAGCCTTCTGAACCTGACTTCTGTAACCACCTAATGTCCCTAGCTGGAAATTAATCGTCTGCAATCTGTATCTTTAATGTTATCATTTTTAATATTTTTTTTTATAATTCTCCATATAATTACTGTCATTACCATTATTATGAATTCTATTTTTTCTGCTTCTTCAGCAACTGTGTGGATACTGCGATTATTATTTTTATTATGTTATCTTATTTATCTAGATTGTGTGTATTGTATTTGTATATTCCACGTATATGGCCCTGAGCTGAAATAAAGGATATTATTATTATTATTATTATTATTATTATTATTATTATTATTATTATTATTATTATTATTATTATTATTATTGCCTTGCTTGATCAAGCGCTAAGCCTTTTGTGTTTTCAAGTATAACGATGCATGTATTCCATTCTCCGTCCCAAAGCACTGAAAAGCGCAGCTTCGCTAAAAAATAAATTAATCATTCCTTATTAGCTGACCAGGTGATGTAATATTCCTTTATTATCATTGACAGCATCATCATCATCATTCATGTCACCATTATATACTATTAATATACTATAGTTTCTGCCGTTATCACAGTGAGAAAATCAAATTTGGTGGCAGGATCCAAATTGCATCATTAGACGTGCAATTAGATCTAGACCTAACAAGAGGACAGTTATTGGCATATTGGACAGGTGTTAATCAAACACCTGTAGACTGATTTCCATGAAATGATAGGGAATGTCAGTCATAGGGACCAGGGCTTGTTGGTATTCCTGACCCAATGACGTCTTAGGTCGAGATCTGGATCTGATTGCCAAAAACAGAGTGAGAGCAATTTCAATGTACTTTCTTAGTGATCGAAATCTGGTGTTGTTCTAGTCTTGAATTAGTTCGTCAGCTTGTCTAAGGTACATGAACAATGCCATTACATCGTGTTCAGGAAATTCCCGTGGCAGCTGTCTCCAAACTTTTCACTACGAGGGGCATATAGCATATTTTCCACATTTGCGCAGGCTAGGAAAATAAATAAAATCGACGGGGATACATAAGTGTTATTCAGATCTGTTTTTGTAATCTGCATTACATAACGCAAGATCGGATAAAAGTGTGATTTTGAAGAATGAAAAATCTCAAACAAATAGGATTGTTCCAGGTCTTGATTTGGAACTGAAAGGCAGCCATTGAACAGAATGTCTAGTCTGCCTAGCTGATTCTGATCTAGTCTTTTTCTCAGTATACAATTTGGATCTGACGGTCATTCAGCCTTAGAACTGCAACATTTTTATCCTGATCTAGTTTTTCCCAGGTAAGGATCGGCGTCTGACGGTAAGCTCAATAACAATAAAAATTCTGTCTAGATCTGAATGTCGGTCATTGGATGATAGCAATTACATCACATTTTACTGATAAGCCTGATTTGATGCTCTTTAGATCTGTATTCGTGCCTGAAGATCAGCCATGGAACAATAACAAGTCGTTTATATTACTGGTGATTTTGATTCATAGTAAGTTACAGATTCTGATAATTTTGAACGATCTACCATGACCCAGTATCCAAGCCAGTAGAATTTGTATTGCAGATATACGTTAGGGTATCATTGTTATTATTATCATTGTTGTTGTTGCTGTTATTGTTTTTGCTGTTATTACCATTCCCAGACACAATTGTTCTTCCATCGCTTTAAGTTGAAATCTCTCTCTCTCTCTCTCTCTCTCTCTCTCTCTCTCTCTCTCTCTCTCTCTCTCTCTCTCTCTCTGGTAAACGGTAAACAGGCCTAGGATGCAATATACTGATGTATTTTCTACTAAATTATTAAGGTTTTACATGCTTAAGAAAAACCTTTCCGTTACAAGTTTAATTTTTCAATATTTTGACTGGGGCTGTGCACAAAAAACGTATGTGACAAACAAAAATGAACTCACTTATATTTTTTCTGCTCTCTTTATATCTAAATTAAGACTATAAAGAGAGAGAGAGAGAGAGAGAGAGAGAGAGAGAGAGAGAGAGAGAGAGAGAGAGAGAGAGAGAGAGAGAGAGAGAGAGAGAGAGAAACAAAAAAAAATTCAATTATATTTTTTTTCTGCTCTTTACATCTTAATGATGAATAATATAAAACACAAACATATAGAAGAGAAAGGGAAAGAGAGAGAAAGAGAAAATATAAACAGTAGCCTACTCTTCCACCTGAGAGACTAGAGGCATCCCAGCGGTAGAGAACATCTCTCAAAGTCACCGTCAGCCAATTCTGCAAATGTGTCCCTCCTCCCCCCTCTCCTTCCCTCCTGCTCACTGGGGCCCCACGGAATCTCAAGTCTCTTGCAACAGACCAACAACGGAGAAAAACAATAAGAGAAGCAATAAGGGCAACATTTATGAGAGGAGATGTGGTCTGCTTTGTGGGCGCAGGCAATGCATGTTAAGAAGCTGTTACCCCCTAATAGATTACCTTGTTATATGCGAGAGGAATAATTTAGGGTCTTCGGAAAGCTGTAATAGATATTTCCATATTGAAAAAACCAGTGCTAGTTTAATTTTCTTTATTTGATTATGTCTGTGATTTATTTTGATTGTACTTTTCGCCTTTTAAGTTGCGGGCAGTTATTCTGTCGTTTTTCTTGTGTTCCTTTCTAGATCTTTTATTTCGTCTTTTTCCTTATCCTCAAAATTCTAAAATCCTGATTTATTAATTAACATTTTCAGATCTACTTTTTAATATCAACATTACGTGTAATGACGCAGAAATAGCAAAAGGAAGCCAATTTTTGGCGAATAAATGGAAAGTTTTATCATGTCATTTCCTTTTTCAATTCACAGTCCACCCTCCAACTTAGGCAGCTTTAATGCAAAGTTTCCCTGACCAGACGCTTATGAATAACTCAACTTTAATAAGGAGCAGATTGTATTGGAATGCATTTGATAGTCACATCATTTCTGGTAATAATTGCCTCCGCGCCTTCAATTCCCGTTATAAGAATGCTCTGAAATTACCCGTCATTCGTTGGTTTAATTCATTGCTATCAATTTCACCGGCGATTTCTTGGTATTACATTTTGTTACAAAGAGAGAAAACCTGAATACAGATCGTCATTAAATTAACATTCGTAAGAATACACAATTTATTATTTCAATTTTCCTTTAGGCAGACGTGCTTCAGATAAGATGTTTACTAAAGACGAATAAAACTGAAGACTAGAAAAAATCGTAAATACGAATAACAATTTTGTAGGATTAAAAAAAAAAATTGTCCCGTTTTGGTTAATGACTTGCCTTATCCAGTTGTGGGTAGTCATATTCCAATAGTCGATAAAAATATAAAAATTCGAAAAGAAGAACGAGAGAGTATCGCAGCCCCCTTCCCCTCCCCTTCCCTACAGAATAGAGCCCTTGGAAACATCCCTTTATCTAGAGCGCTGCAAACACTGTAGGATACTAACGGAACAGAATTTAATCTACATACATATTCCGATCTGGAATGACGGGTTGCATTTCCCTGGCGCGGCTCTATCACTATTTTCAAAACTCCGAAAGTATCTGTCGGCCTTAGCTCACAAGCCCCCTTACCCCGCCCCCTCCCCAAAAAAGAAGAAACCCTTTATAAAAGAAAATTGCTCCCATGTGAAACCGAGCTTTAGATTGTTCTAGAGGAATGGCTCGGTCCTGGAAGGTTCCAGTCCCGCTGGAATGTGCTCCAGCGATTCACCTGCAACAACCATAGGATAAGCAGAGTTCAGTTAGGGATTGATAGCTTCATTTCCATATCACTATTGCTGTCCAAGGCCTCAGTCAATATGGCTCTGGAATTGTGATAACATTAAGTCTAGACAGTTGTTATTTAAATCTATTTGTGAGTCTGCTAAAATCAGTTTGTAATAGTTATTCATTCACATGAAGGGAGTTACATTTTTCTTGTATACAAGAGAAACTATAGTAATAAGAATAATTTACTTGTACGTAAAACAGTTGTAATACTTTTTAATTGGAACCTTATCAAACGACAATTTTCCCAACTAGAAATATACATATAAAGACGAAAGCATTTTTTACTGTATTTACCAGTTTTTTGCTGTGTGTACGTAGTTACAAGTCTGTTTTAAACAAAATACAAAAAAGAACTAACGTGAAATTCGAGTCATTAACAAAAATGGCTGCCCTACCAAAAATTAAAATAAATTCAGTATATATGATTCCACGATTATTTTCAATAAAAATTGAAGGGGCTTTTACAACAAGAGTTTTTTTGCCTCCCCCCCCCTAAAAAAAGACCAAAAGCAAAAAAATGTATACTGTATACGATTCCGTAAGAGCGACGAATATCGACCAGGATTAAGACTTGTGATGATAAAAAAAAAAAGGACAACGCGGCACTGACTGCGGCTAACTGGGAATTGAGACACAAATTGTAAATTTTTCGTCATAGTGAGAGAGAGAGAGAGAGAGAGAGAGAGAGAGAGAGAGAGAGAGAGAGAGAGAGAGAGAGAGAGAGAGAGAGATTAAAGTTGGGATAGAAAGAGAGGGATTGAGATAGATAGCGTGTACAGTATAACAGGAAAGATTAAAATAAAATCTACATTTCAATGAAGGGAAAGAATGGGGCGTGGGGGAACAAATTCAAAACCAACAGAGATAAGTCTGGCAAAGAACCGAACAGGAAAATGGAACGACAAAAGAAAAAAAAATTGAAGTGATTACATTTATCCTTGAAACAAATCCTGTTAATGCTTTTTATCCTTTATTCTCTATAAATTATTTTTGCTTTGTTAGTAAATAACGGATGGCAAAGTTGAATTTGGACTCATATTTGGTCCTCGGCATCTTGATTTGCATATGGATGACACTGTTACAAAGGACGCATAAAACGCAAAGGCATCATATATTTTCATGAAGCTGAATGGACAAACTTATTACAACAAAATACAGTCGGTGGTGACATATGAACTTGGACGCTGATAAACGTAAAAAAAAAAAATTATATCGCCTTTGGTAAATATAAAACAAAAATAACGTTAACAGATAATAACACATAATAACGTTAAAATAAAACTAATGTACATGTGATACTGATTTCGTAATTTATCCTATGAAACAAGGCTGCAAGTCTTTCCAATTTAATGTTACAAACGAGCTGGGAAAAAAGCTGGAAGGTGCAAGGACCACTCAGGCTTTTTCGTTCATATATGTATGTATGTACGTATCTATGTATGTATGTATACGCAATCATAAACACACACATATATATACATATGTATGTATGTATGTATGTATGTATATCTATGTATGTATGTATAGCTTAGTTTTACAACCACTGAGCTGATTAACAGCTCTCCTAGGGCTGGCCCGAAGGATTAACTTATTTTACGTGGCTAAGAAACAATTGGTTACTTAGCAACGGGACCACATATGTGAATACATATGTATCACCAGAAATAAATTCTCTTAACTCTTCATTAGCCGGCGGCGGAATCGAACCCGGCCCATCGAATGACGGGCTGAAGTCAACCAACTCGGCCAACAAAGGGCTTATATATATATATATATATATATATATATATATATATATATATATATATATATATATATATATATATTTATATATTATATAAAAGAAAAAGAAGGGGCACGAAAAAAAAGGTGGAGCTTAACCTGGAAAAAGCGATTTAACAGTCCCTTGGAGGTGGGAAAACTGTAATACACAGGGAACCCAGGAGCAAGAACAGAGATCCAGAGCTCGAGACAGAAACTGTCAATGAATTGTGTAATCTTATCAATACTGACTTCCAAAGAATATGTTTGAATAGTGAAACAACTCTTTTGACGAGTTCCCCTTATGGGCGTTTCCCTCAAAATCGATGGAAAACTGACCAAAATGGCTCCTATAGAAAGAGACATAGAAACTATTCTTTTGTGAAAGAGGATCGAGAGAAGACGCTCTTGCAGTGCCATTCAACTTATAAAGGAGCGAGGTAAACGGTGAAGCACCCGGCATATGTAAAATCAAGACATTTGAACTAAAGCTTATTGGCATTTACTGAGTTAGCAGATATCTTTTCAGGCATCTTTGAAAGATCAGAAATAATAAAAAAAAAAAATCCAGTTGACGACTGAGAGGGATCAACGGTCGCGGACTCGAATACAAACGTGGAAAAAGCCAAGTGGCTTTACATCATTAAAAAAAAACAGGAAAATTTATGGAATAAAGAAGACACAGAAAGAGCAGATGACAGAGGGAAGCACTATTGAATTTCCCAAGAATGCTTAGCAAGGTTCAGGTCCTGCACCATCATTAACAACAAAAATTTGATAAAGAAATGCATCGAGAGAGAACATAGTAAAGAATTTTTAAAAATGTTTGACAGAATATCATATGAGACTTATAAACATTTGAATGACGATAAATGATTCCCCAAAATCCTGCAAAGAAGATGAAAACAACCCAGGCCATATGAAAAAGGAGATTCTTATTTAATGATGCCTTATGAAATGACTTGCTTACGATGCAAGACAAATCTAGATTCAGAATCTTAAAGTAATTGGGGCTTCAGTATATCCAAATGCTTTAGCAACTAACGAAGTTAAAGCAATAGGGTTTAGTTGGAAGATTAGAATGGTCAACATGCAAGGGAAGGTTAAATCAATGCGTCATCATTTTTTAAAAAAAAAAAAGATATTATGCGGGAATTACAGAGGAGCCAGAACATCTGGTGAATCACAGTCCAGGCCAGATGCGTTACCAGTCATTAAAAATGCAAAAAACTAGACCTTAAAAGCATAAGATCTCCAGGGATAAGTAAGATTAGCGATGAGGAGACTGGAAAGATCAAGAGTACTGGATTTGCTGAGAGGAAGGCTGGCTGAAAATGAGTACAAAAAGTGATGTGTATTTCACTAAATGTGGTTGTTATACAGAATATCATTGTGATGGGATGAAAGGTCTTTTTTTTTAGCAAGATGCAGATACTAGATTTACTAATGCTGTAAGAATACTTATTCATTTGAAGTACAGAAGTACAGAGATTCCTTGCAGATATGAGTATAGTAGCATGAGTAGTAACTGAGTGAAAGGTTAGGAATGCCATTTTTGTCAGGATGGTCGAGAAACAAGAGGTCAAAAACCAACTAGGGAGGTTTTATCATAGGACATATTTTACCTCAATAACCGCCGAAGTTAAGACCTCGTCTAAAACATCTCCTGAGGAGTAAAACGCAGTAGAGGGGCTGAATGATGAGCCAGTCAGCTAGACCCAAACAATACAAATTGTTCTAATTGCTGAGAAAGAATGACAGAAATACTTTTAAATTCTCTTAACACGAATAAATTTGTTAGTGGACGTTAATGAAGAACTTAATCCTGTTAAGCGTGAAATATTGTGCAGCGCCCACTCCTTTCCCAAATTTCCTCCTCAGGCAGTTTCTTAATACTATCATTAGTTTTTAAGGAAAAAAAAAACAAGGACTTCCGAGAAAACATTAGAGTGAAGGGGAAAGATGCTCTTTGAGAATAGTAATAGTAAGGTCTTTTAAGGTAGTTACTTCCTCTTCTTCATAGTGAAGCAAGAGAACTTGCTATGTACCAAAAAAAAAAAAAAAAAAAAAGGAATTCTGAACCCCTATCGTGATTCACTTTCAAAAGCAAAGCGCCCTTGACATTATTCCTTTTTTTAAAGTCATGGTACTCAACAGAAAAATTGACAGATTGGACGACTAGCTACCCATTCGTTACAGGACCTATCAACTGTTCTTTTTATGTAGTATGACGCTGTGAGGGAAAATATTGTATTCGGTGTTCATATTAATTAATATTGCATTTTTCTCTGTATAGCAGAGTAGTGTTCAGAACGGATTGATTTCTTCCCTACAAAATAGAATGCCATTGACATGAACGTCAAGAATAAAGTGGTCTATTGCATATTTTCTATAATTGCATTCATATTTATCCAGATGAATTTGTTACATATCCCACGTCTAGTAATCAACGAACTAAAAGCAACCACTTTTTATAATTATTTACAAAGAAAACTATAAATAGAAATTGTGTTCCATACGATATCTTCATATGTGTGGTACATACATTCTTCATGCAATTTTCTTTTATTCAATAACGCTCCCTTGCAGTGGCTAGATTCCAACAAGGGTTAGCCTTTGATTCGAAAGAACAAAGTTTATATTCCCTCGTTTAGAAAGCGCAGTTTTATTTTTTTTTTTTATCAGTGACTTCGAACAAGTAACAGGTATGACTTTCTGTTTCATTATTTCATGTCAAATTCATGCGCGTGCGGTCTTACAATGGAATAATGAACTTCATTTTCAACTAAATGCATCAGTTGTATCTGAATCCAATCAAAATGCAACACGATCAAGCCTTTGATCCTTGAATATTATATGCATATATACATGACAAATTCGCAATCTGTTACGAAATAACAGCATGCGTCGACCGTGCCATGAATTATATCGCTTACGTAACATTACCAGCATCACGGAATTTTGCTACGCTCCAACAAAGTGCCTGGTGGGTGTTGGCGTTAATTTGTTACATGGTGCTTTCATAAGTGATTGCGACAAGCTGAAGGCTTGACAGCGCTGGCATAACACCGGAATATCCGATGATGCATCATGTCACAGTCAGGATGGGACGTGTCGGGGACCCGTCGCCCCTTTAAACATTCAGCTTGAAGGTCTGGAAGACCTACAAGGTAAACTGCCGACTCTACAATTGCTCTGCAGAGCGGCAAGAACTACGTCCCTGCCGTCACGTGAATGATGAATTGACACGGCCGGGGCCTGTACATGACTGCCAGTGAATTGTTTGTCGAAATGAAAGTTACGCGGGAGATAGTTACTCGAATAGTCACGATGCACAGCTCTTGATATTAGTGTCGGAAAAGTAAGTTATAACACGAGAAATTTTCCATTTGTCTTTGCCTCGGAATTATCCTTAGAAGGAACAGCTCATTGCTGACGAAAGGTACAATTAGTTGTAGGGTTTTTTAAGCTTATCAGTTATTATTTTTATTATTATTATTATTATTAAATTATTATTTATTATTATATGATGGAAATGTGAATTGGCATCTAACAAATTCAAGTAAAAATGTGCCGAAGTTTCTTCGGCGCAAACGAGTTTTCTGTACATCGTTTAACCAAGGCCATCGAAAATAGATCTATCTTTCGGTAATCTCGGTATAATGAACACTGTATGAGCACGGCCCATGGAAGTTTAACCACGGACCTGTGGTGGGCTATCCTATGTCGTTGCCAGATGCACGATCATGGCTAACTTTAACCTTAAATAAAATAAAAATTACTAAGGCCAGAGGGCTGCAATTTGGTATGTTTGATGACTGGAGGGTGGATTATCAACATACCAATTTCCAGCCCTCTAGAGTCAGTAGTTTTTAATATCTGAGGGCGGACAGAAAAGTGCAGACAGAAAAAAAGTGCTGACGGACAGACAAAGCCGGCACAATAGTTTTCTTTCACAGAAAACTAAAAACTGTTGGTTTTACGAACCCCACATCGGCAAAGATAAATATAAAAAAAAGTAAATAAGAGATTCAAAAGATAAAAAAAAAACAGATAAAGCGCTTAAAAACGGGCAGATTTTATAAACTGTATCATACTGCCATTAAAGTTTTATTAAAGCATTTTATGTCGATTTCCTGAACAGAACAACTGCTGGTGCGTTTACTTACTGTACATGTGGAGGAGTGTTGAAGGAATGCCAGTGACTCTCTGTTCTTGGAACGTGACTCTTCCATTTTCTTTTAATCTGAAATCTCATTCACCAAGAAGAGTGTGTAAGAATTTTGTCATTCAGCAAAGATTGTTGTCGCCCTTCCTGCAGGATAAAACATCATAAAAAAGAGTTTACTACAGAGCAGCGAAAATATTTAAAACAATGAAACGACTTGTAATTTACAAAAGCAAACATCATTCTGCAGGACAAAATAATCTGGATAATTTAAATGTACGCGAATATTTTCAACAGTTTAGAATTATTAATGAATACTGAATGTAAGCATCATTTGGAGATAGTCATAAAAGAAATCATTATATGAATTGCATAATTGCATACTAATTAATCAGTTGATCTATAACTCTGCAGAAAATTGAAGCGTGCTTAGACAGAAATGACCAAAAAGCGATGCTGGAAATAATAATATATCCTGAATTGTGTATGCAAACAGACCGATCCTCACTATTTTTCCATCAAAATTTGGTTACAAAACAGTTCCCTAAGCATAAAACTATAACTGTTTTGCTTTGTTCTTTTAGGTTTAGTGATACAATATATATATATATATATATATATATATATATATATATATATATATATATGTGTGTGTGTGTGTGTGTGTGTGTGTGTGTGTGTGTGTGTGTTTGTAAAAGCATACACAAAACTTTATATGCAAACTCAAGGATGCATAATGGTAATGAAATAGAAATGCTCCAACCTACTTGGAATGCATCGTTTAATTTTTCCACAATTCCTGTGGCACAGTAAGTCCACGCGTTTCATATCCCATCCAGTACACGAAAAGATAATAGACTCCGGAGTATTACCGGAATCTTAATATTCTTTTGGAAAACGAAAGGTATGAAATATATTTTGGAAACTCGAGAACTCGAGCACTTTCGATGCTTATGCGAGAGAGTGCATAGTTCCCAAGCATAATGTGCGCTTGTCGGTCTCGACCGCCACCGTCGGAAGAGAAAGCATCTCGGGAATTTTATCTCGTAGATTAGGATTTTATCGTCTGAACTTGGATATCGTGTTCACGGCAGATGTTTGTTTTCATTTGATGCTGAAGTTACTTACGTAGATCTAGAGTTTTATTCAAAGTGGGGGATTTCTGTTCGTTTTACGAGCAATTCGCGTGAGGATCGTGAATATAGACGAAGTTAAGTAGTTAGAGGATCAGACTTGAAATTCCACAGGCTTAATTGACAATTTCCCAAAATTATTTTATGATTTTAATAATGCATAAAAGGGAGGTGCATACAACTCATGTTTAAATACGAAGAGAGCAACTTAATTCACCTTCAGCTACAAGTTTCACTTCTTAATGTAATGGCATACAACTAAGATCTGAATAATAGTTACCATTAGTTTATATATATATATATATATATATATATATATATATATATATATATATATATATATATATATATGTGTGTGTGTGTGTGTGTGTGTGTGCGCGCGCGTGTGTGTGTGTGTGTGTCTGCGTGCGAGTCGTAACTGGAGAGATAATGAAGGTAGCATCATGGGGGCAAAAGATTAGGACGAAGATTAGAGAATCTATGGTAGTTGAAGACCGAATTTAGGAAGGGACTGTTGAGCCAACTCTTTTTTCTGGAAGTAAAATGTTGGTGCTGAAAGAGATAAAGGTAGAATCTATAAAGATGAACTGCTTCTACAGTATACGTGGCTTAAGAAAAATAAAAATGGTGATAAATATGGAGGTATGTAGAAGTGGTAGAAAGGTCAGCATAGGTGAAAGCAAAGTCCATCCTTGGGTGAAAGGATGGAGCAGGGTACATCGAGATGGTTCGGTTATGTGGAAAGAATGGGGAATGATAAGTATGTGAAAGAGAACGTAAATTCGAAGTATTGTATAAGACGAGAAGAACACCTACCGAAGGTGGTATAGTTGGTGTGTAAGGGGCACTGGAAAGGAATACCTTCAAAATCCAAGAAATAGAAGGTACGTGCATGAGGTGACTGACATTAGGGTGGTTCAGCGGGCCACTGATTAACCACCTGTGTGGGTGTATGAAGTGGCTGTTATATGGTGCGTTTTCTACACAGGGAGGTCATCCAAGATTCCGTAGGTACATAATCAATGTGACGGGGATTATAGCTTTATTTTCTTTTAGAAGGCACTCTCTGTTTGGGAAAAGACTTTATTTGAAAACCAAACGTATATATATTTATCTAGCTATACAGTATATGTATGTATATAAATATATATATATATATATATATATATATATATATATATATATATATATATATATATATATATATATATATATTTATTTATTTGTTATATATATTTATTTATTTGTTTATTTATTCATTTGTGTGTGTGGTTGTGTGCCTGTCATGGAAACAAGGAAAATACTTATATAAACAATAATTCTGAAGGACAGTAGAAACAGAGACAATAATGAATATAAAGAACAATAACCCAAAATAACAGTAATATCAAACATCAAAGTCTACAAGCCGCAAATAATTCAGCCAGCACGTTTACCCTAAGCCGAGTTATGGAGGAGGAGTCAACCCTTGAACAACAGCATAGAAAGGAATTCTTCGATTCCCAAAAGGAGAGGGAGAAAAACTACTTTTGTCATGGAGTTCCTACAAAATAGGACTTCAATTGTGCTCAAATTGAAGAAGAATTGGTGTGTAACTGCTGAGAGAGAGTGGTGGCGTGGATGGCGGGTGTTCCCGCTGAAGAGCGGAATAATTCCATTTTGTTTCCGTTTTCGGATCTATAGGATATCTATAAACGGGAAATGTTAGATTTATACAGTATGGATTTATGCTAAATGTTGGATCCATACAAGAAAGTCGATCTGGATGTAAGATCTGTAGAGTAAAAGGTGTAATGTTAGAAGTATGCGGTAAGAGCAAATGTTTAAAGATTAGTCAATACTTGGAGTATATATATATATATATATATATATATATATATATATATATATATATATATATATATATATATATATATATATATATATATATATATATATATATATTTATATATATATATATATATATATATATATATATATATATATGTATAATATATCTCTACATAATACAAAACAGCTTAGGATTACCTGGTCCACTGTAGCGGAATGTTAGATCTAAGAACACACTTGATTATCAAAGTAAATGAATTTATAATGAACTTATCAAGGCTGCTTTATTCATAGCCAAAAGACGGCAAATGATCCTTGTGCAGGGCGCAAATAATCGCCGTCCTTATTCCATTTTAATCACTCAGCCTCGAGCAATCAACCTTTTCCTCCTTACTTTGTGAACCAACACATGAGGCCCTTTTTTTCCCTTTTCCTCTCTTTTCCCTCTCGAGTGTCTCCCCTCTATTCCACGTATCTAACCCATATTCCCCTCTGATTCCCTCACAATATTTCTCGTTTCCCTTCATTATTGGTTTCTTTCACATCCTTCTACATCCCGTTATCTCTCCCCTAGATTAATCTTTTTCCCTTTAATTCCTCCTTCCTTGCTCTCCCTGGTGCTTTACGCTATCGCCTTCTCTCCACACCCCTCTTCTCTCGTCGTCTTTTGCTGTTCCTCTCATCATCATTCTCTCACTTTTCGTTATTCGTTACCTTTTGGGGGTTTTCTTTAGTGTGGTCTATAATAGAACATTCGGTTGCCCTTGCACTTTCTCTCTCTCTCTCTCTCTCTCTCTCTCTCTCTCTCTCTCTCTCTCTCTCTCTCTCTCTCTCTCTCTCTCTCTAATAATCTACACCTCCCAGCTCTTCTACCAAGCTTTAGATCATCGGAACGTGGAAGAACAAAAAGTTAATTTAGCTGATTTAGATATTAAAGAATGGCCGTACATGTAAACGCATTAATTTCCAGAAAGTTGGGTAAAATATATGCTAAACAAATATTTGGGTGATGGGAAACTAAGTCATTAACCCAACATCTTCCAGCACCGATGCTTAAAAGTGTTTGGTAAAAGGACTACCAAGTCATCTGCAAGCTCTATTATTATAATTACTATTATTCAGCAGATGAAACCTATTCATATGGAACAAGCCCACCAAAGGGGCCATTGACTTGAAATTCAATCTTTCAAAGAATAGGGTGTTCATTAGGGAGAAGTAAGAGAAAGTACAGGGAAATACAGAAACAAGAGATACAACGTACCAAAAAAAGAAAAAATAAATTAATAAAAAGATAAACAGATAGAAATGTATTAAAATGCAGGAAGAATAGTATTAGGGTAGTAATGCATTACAGTAGATAACTGGCATGGATAAACAAAGAAGAGTTAATTTGTGACAAGCAAATCATCATCAAGACTCAGGAAGCATTAGCCTATTCATTTAGCTGTTTTGCCTTTCCAGTCGTTTTCTTGGTAAATATACCTACTTTGCCTGGTTAAAGTAATAAAGGATTTTTGAAACTGGTTATATTTACATGATATTATAAACTTACTTTCCTCAAATTGAAAAATCATATATGCTCTTACATTTGGATACTGAGGAGACTGAAATAATTAGATAAATAGGTATCCATTCTGGAAATGTCTCATAGCATCTGTTACATGAAAAATATTCCCAAAAAATATTTTCAAACACAGAAGATCAAAGTGTGATGAAGTGTATGTTTAAATAACCAGCTTAGTCGTTGATGGATCAAATAGCTTTGAATTCTCTCTCTCTCTCTCTCTCTCTCTCTCTCTCTCTCTCTCTCTCTCTCTCTCTCTCTCTCTCTCTCTCTCTCTCTCTTTCCTACTCAAGGAGAACACACATATATATATATATAAACGGTAACACACTATCATATTACCAAATATATATATATATATATATATATATATATATATATATATATATATATA
>NC_089760.1:14215000-14217500 GCF_040412425.1 Macrobrachium rosenbergii | reverse complement strand
AAAATCCTAAATAAAAAGTTACTGCCTATGAATAATTTAGGATAAATGTTTGTAATTTCAGCACCTAAGCGGGAACAGTCCTCATATTTATTAAACAACTTTTTGAGTAAGAGCTCAAAAATATTTCACCTCGTTAGTCCTGACGTACCGAACTATCGATGCTTCATGGGCATGAGGCTAGCAACCTCATTCCAAATTTAAATGATCATGAACTGGCAAAGTCCGTAGGAGTTTGGTTCGAGCAGCAATGGGTAACACCGAGCCATCGGTATGAGATAAATGAGAATATTAGTCCATCTAACCTTGATGTCGGGCCATGTTAAAAATAGCGCTTCATTGACTACAGTAAACACTCTGTTTTCAGAAGGATTAATAAAAACAACTCTATAATCTTATAATTATAGCCTCAGGGTTCGTCTCAAAGACATTCAAAGGTCTGTCAAGTTGTTTTTGTAAAATTGGCAACAGGGCAGATCTTTAAACGCCACGCCAGAGAGGCCTCTTTCTGGTGGAGCAACTTTATAGTGAGTCTAAAAGGCAACCTACCGTTCAGCAATCGTAAGTTCTTTTGACCGGTAGATGCAACGAATCCATAATGAAACGCAGATACCTTGGAATACTGACAACATTATCATAAAAGAAAGGAAATCAAACTAGTGTTCTGACAAATGGGAAAATGGAATCAGCTCAAAAGAAACTGTATGAAAATAATTACATCTCTGGCTTAGAAAGCCTTTGGAATATCGTCATGCTTGCCATATTCATGGATAACAGAATGAAAATAACACCAAATTACAATCATAAATCATTCAGTCTATCGACCTAATACAATGACGAAAGACAATGAACCATGTTATGGGATTCACAAAAGGACCGATGACACAATACTATGATTAATGAAGAATGAACTGGTTACGAAGCAGTGATAATATTCAAAGAGAAATGTACTCCTTTGGTTTCACCAGTGATTGATACTCCTGAACACTTATTCACTTTTATACCACCTATAATTCTCTTAAGACTACATTGCTAAGGGTTTTTTGACAATAATGGGAATTAACTTTCCAATATCATATATTACCTTGTAATCAAGCATATTCTTTAGTGGATTCCACTTCTCTGTGAGTGTCAGTATCACTTATTGATACTAATTGATTTTTGAAATAAGTTTGCTTACATGTAATTTCAACTTTTCTTTTCATTATAAGGCACGATTGCTTTTAGGAGTCTCAACACCTCTCTTCGAGATTATTAATGAACATTGTCAATTGTAAACTATAATTTTGCTCTTTACATTCATAATGACTTCTGTGATCCCACAAAAATATACCTGGTACTAAACTTTCCTTTTTTACGTCACTTCTCCATTAATAGGAGTGTTGAGTAGAGAGAGAGAGAGGGCCACAACACACCCATGGCCTAGGTCTTTTATGCCAGAGAAGACACTCTGTAGCGTCTCTTGCACAAACTTCACTCGCATCATAAAAAATGATTAATGCTCTTGCCTAGTTATAATTGAACAGTATACTCTAATACTACTTTACGCTGCATCTCCAAGTTTTCTCTGGTATGCTTTTGCCAATCACGTGTATTATACCTAATTCCTTAAATTTTCTGAAACATTTATCTTTTCTTTTTAAATAAATAACTGTTACACACACTCCCCGTCTCGGATGTAAAAGAGTTGAATTATAAGACTGCAAGCTCTCGGATTTTAAGGAAGTCATCTTTACTCTCATAAAATACTCAAATTAGTGTTCTGACAAATGGGAAAATGAAATTAGCTCAAAAGAAACTTTATGAAAATAATTACATGTCGTACTAAGAAAACCTCTGGAATATCGTTATGCTTGCCAAATTCATGGATAACAGAATGAAAATGACATAAAATAACAATCCTAATCATTAGGTCTATCGACCTCAGTTTATTGTGAAGACCATAAGATCCCTTTCATTTTCTTGCGCGTTCACTTACAATCTAGTAGGTATATCAAGCAACATTTTACAATCAAGAATAATCGCATGTTTACAAAATACAAACAGAACCATTTTTCTTCTTAAAACCGATTCCTCTTCTTTTCCACTCTCATTGTACCTAAATATTTTGCGCTGAAAAGCTACATGTATCAATAACACAGAATCAAAAAGAGAATTAATGCAGAGCTTGGCCTAGGAAAAATACATACAAGGGTATTAGCGTAACCAGCTTTATGCTGAATAATTGAATTCTAACATCGGCCTCTACGTATCACCGAGCACTAACTGTGACTAGCGAGGCGAACATCACTGTCGTCACTGTTATTGCGTGGAATCGTACCAATACCTCAGCTTGAAACTCTTGTAATATTAGTTCTGCATTAAAAGATATCATCATTCATGCAAATAAGGCTCCCCATATGAACGATTCGACAACACGAAAAGTATCTAGACCCAGATGCACCCAAAACGAGGCAAGATACTAAGCATGATAGTTCAGAACTACACCTTGAAATATGGATCG
>NC_089760.1:14140000-14207500 GCF_040412425.1 Macrobrachium rosenbergii | reverse complement strand
AACAGTAACAATCTTTCAAAATCAACAAATGTGAGATTGGCACATTTCTGATTTGAAAAATATTGCTTCTGAAAGGAAGGGAAACTGAATGCTTTCATAGTATAAAACAAATTCACTTAACCTCTCATATAAATCCAGGAACAATGAAACTAACTTCAAGAAATCATTATCGCAAGTGACAGCTATAATCATTGAAGATGAAAGTACTCATTTGAGTACATTCTTAAAAACTGAAGCCTATTGATAAATAAATGAGGAAATTCAATTAAAATTTCGGAATTTTTATGAATATTGGCTGTTTTTTGCACACATGCCCCCTTAAAGCTAATATCAACCCAGGAATTTATCCACCGGCGTATAAAGTTTTAGTGAGCTAGATTTACAAATCTGAAAATAATTATTAAGGTTTCATTTACCTTAGTAATTAAGAAATAGAAAGACAAAATTAATGATGAAATCAGCTACTCTCAGTACTTGTTCAGACTTACTTCTCAACAATAAAATAGTAATAGAATTTCGAGTATCTTACAAGAAATAGAGCTTCTAAAACCACTTTTGGAACATAAGTAATTCATAATGCAAGTAAAAAGTTTCTCCTAAATCTTGTTCACCTAAAAAACTCTGATGGCCTTAGTAGTTTAACAAAAATTGTTTTCGGTTCACTTTAGCCCATTTTTGCAAGTAAAAACTTATAGAATACTTATAGAATATAAACCCTTCGTTGAAGTGAATTGCTATGCTAAAGGTCAATAAATCTTGAGATATGTTTTATATCTTCTTTGATAAAGAAAACATGTATTGTATATTCTTTATCAAAGATTCTCTCCTCTCTCTCTCTCTCTCTCTCTCTCTCTCTCTCTCTCTCTCTCTCTTTACGCACAGTGAGCAGACATCCAGAGGCGGTTTTACTGCTTATAGGAAATCAGTGAGTGTAACGGGGGAGAGAGAAGGGAAAAGGCCCCCTTTTTCTCTCCTTGTAAGAAACATCGGAGTTTTGCGTCAAACTTTGGTTATACTAGTTGATTTTTCGTTATGTTCAATTTCATTCTTTGTTTCTGTTAAGACTGCTATTTGTTTCTTACAATTTCTTGTCATATGAGTAGCTTGGGAATAAGCAAATTAAAGAGAGGGTAAATAAGGCTCATTTTTTTTTCTAAAAAGGAGCTGTCTTATTCTACAAAGAGTAATAACATTAAAATTTTGGAATTTCCTCCCATTTTGAAACTCAGATTTAGGAATATTACCCATAAAAAGCTACAGCAAATGGTGGCCTTCAAGTTTTATTGGAAGAATGATGGTTCACCTCTGATTTTAAAATGTTAACACAATGAATATTTGGAATATAAAGGAAGACTCGCAAAGATATATCTGATGTGGTCTTCGAGAATGAGATCATTTCCAATGAGAAAAACAACACAACAAAGGAAAGTATGACAAGTACCTTGAAATTCTATTATTTCTAATCTTGCTGAGTGGATCCAACATCAGTATAAACTGGCTTGTATTGCAGATTACTTATGGAAGGATATGTTTCGAAGATCCAACACTTGAAGCATCGTTAATTAAGAACAATAAGATACATCCATTCCGTGAATCGTGGAAACCAGATATAAATGACAGTATTGTTTTGGAATTTTTACTGAAGATCAGCATTCCTTATCATCGGTGCTTAGCCGGATGTTCATGACCCCATATCCTTTAACTGTCTGAGAATTAAAAATTCCGGATCTTTCCTAGAGAGTGACCCCCAAGGGTTTTTGGGGGTCGTTATCTAGGACTAATATTTCTTGGGGGTCATTATCTTTATGATATTTACAGTCTTTTGTTTACGTTTTTACGGTAATCCCCAACGGGCTTGTATTAAGCACGCCACAAAGGTGGATACATACCGGGTTAAAACCCTTGGGGTCCCTATCTAGGAAAGATCCAAAATTTCCTTTCTGTAAATAATGGTCCCGTGTACTAAGAAAACCATTGTTGTTTGAAAAAGGGAAAAGATACTGCCTAAAATCACTGTGAGGGTAGTACCAGAGAATTCAATTACGGCATTGCAAGCTCAAGCAATGATATTTACGTTTACATGAAGTGACTATAAGTGTTATTCCGTGTTTCGGAAAGGAAAATGCAACAGAATGACTGACTAGGGTGTGAAGTGTATTTCTCAGTGGCGGAGAGATTTCCAAGCACGGAAGGAAAGGCATCAGTCATTCCTCATTGGTATGAGCGCAACAACGGACGGGAATATTTGAGCTATTGTGTAGAAATCTGCTATTGTAATTCGTGGACATTATAAAGGGGCTTAAATGAATTAAAGAGGACGAATAACAAAATCGTGGAGTTGAAGAAAAGGTTGCGAATGGAACATACTGTAATCCATTTTTGTTGACTGTTATGTTAAAAAAATAATAATGGTAGAAGTCCACAACAATATAAATGTAAATATACATTCATAATGATACTCACTGGGCGCTTTCAAGAATCTGCTCAATTCTCTTTCAGTTTAACTAATAATGAAAATAGTTACTAGGGAAGTATAACGTTATGAGCATATTTAGTTTAAAATTAATTGTTAACTTAAGAAAACTACTCTTACTCGATGATAGGTAATTTGGCAAAGCAGGTAATTTCATCTCTCTCCATAAACAAACCAGCTAACTTCCTAGAACGCCTGGTTCACCCATCAAGGATTTTTTTTTCAGCATACAGATTATAAGCCCTCCTATGTGCACTAATTATTATTGGCAATCACCTACCACTCTCTGCTAGGTATTTCATATCACATTCAGCGTATGGCATTTTGTTATAACCAATTAGAAGATTTTTTTTAATTGTGCTGCTATTGTTGAAAGCAGTATCTGTATTGTCAGTGCAGTACTTTTTTTTTTTTTACATTAAGCAAACTAGGTTCAATGGCAAGGCTACGAAATTTCTGAATTCCTTATTAATATGGTCAGTACGGACCTTTCGATAAAAAATTAGCTTTACTTTATTAAATGCATTATTGATAAAATATTCTGGGTAACATAATTTTAAGAAAACTCCCTTTTATAAGTTCAAGCTCTTTGTCAATAAGTTCCAGAGCGCCCTTAGAAGAAAATGAACTGGAATACTGGTTTATACCTCTGCGCTATGCCAAGAAAATGTGAACGTAAGTTTCTGCGTTAGTTCCCTTCCGTTACACTGTAAATTTAAAACTAAGCATACTGAGGTCCAAAAAAGGGTGGTTCACTTGTAATTATGGATACGGATATGTATGCTTCCAAAGCTAAAACCTTGCTTTGTGATAATAAGACCTAAATTACATTGTCAGAGCGACCCTCATAACCTCTTTACGATTCAGTCTCAATAAGGAAGTCCGTTAAATAGCTAATACACCCATGGAAGTAGAACAGAGGCTGTTAACTTTAAGCAAAGCAACAATGTGCCCAATCTTCCATATTTCTATGGTCTACCTAAAATCCATAAAACCGGCTGTGGTGGATAAATATGCCAACTTGATCTGTAAAAAGTTAAGTATATCTTAGTTTAACCAGACCACTGAGCTGATTAACAGCTCTCCTAGGGCTGGCCCGAAGGATTAGACTTATTTTACGTGGCTAAGAACCAATTGGTTACCTAGCAACGGGACCTACAGCTTATTGTGGAATCCGAACCACATTATACCGAGAAATGAATTTCTGTCACCAGAAATAAACTCCTCTAATTCTTCATTGGCCGGCCGGAGACTCGAACTCGGGCCTAGCAGAGTGCTATCCGAGAACTATACCGACCCGTCCAAGAGGAACTAACTTGATCTGTAGAAGGTAAAATTGAGAATTTGTGAAGATACGCTTGTAAAATACAACTGGCAATTCTTTAGTCGCATCTGATGCTGTAGTTGCCACTTCTTAAGTTCAGGTGGCAGGGTTGCATTCAGCAACCCAAGTTGCAGGTGTCCAAGTTGTTAATCATTGGAGACCTGATGGATGAACCACCACTTAGACGTTCTAGGTTATTTAGTTTATCTTCGGCGAATGATGGAATTACCCGAATTACCGCGTGACCTATCTTCGGAAAAGGGCCAGTTTTCTTTTTGAAAAAATTACGTTGAAACTATATAATGTTCATAACATTTTACTACATAAGTAACTTTTCATTTTTGGTTAGACAACAGGAGAATCGAGCAGGTTCTCGAAAACTATCTCTCTGTACACATTTTTTTTAATATATACTCACTTTTACATTCTCATGGCTTGTTTTTACCATTTTAGTGACTCATGAGGCTATGAGATTCTTGAGAATAATATTGATAATAATATTTATAAGTTAGGTACAATGGCAGGGAGAGGCGTAAATACAAAGAAAGTTATAGATGTCTGATGTACGTTTGTAAACAACCACAGTAGGAGTCGACCTTCAACAATAATACTGTACGAATACTAATGAAAATTATATTAAAACTAATAGCAATGAAAATAATGCAACAATGGAATACAAAAGAGTAGTGGAAGTTACACAGGTTAAACAATGCACGAAGGATTTTGCCTGAGCTTTCCTGTACGGAAGTAAAGGATTGCGTCGCATATATGAAGAACAGCGGAACAAAAAGGAGAGAAATGTAGATGTAGAGCGATGTGAGATTGTATATGTATATATATATATATATATATATATATATATATATATATATATATATATATATATGTATATATATACATAAATATATATACATACATATATATATATATATATATATATATATATATATATATATATATATATACTGTACATATATACATTCGCACATCTCTCTATATCTAGATTTTTCCCTTTCTGCTTTGCCATTCATCATATCTGCGATGCAACGGTTTACTTCCGTATAGGAAAGCTCAGGAAAAAATCACTTTTTACACACACACACACACACACACATATACACATATATATATATATATATATATATATATATATATATATATATATATATGTGAGTGTATGTGTCTGCATGTATGTAATGTAAGTATGGACAACGGCCTTTTTTAGATGGCTCGGCGATGTGTAAGAAAAGGCAAACAGGAAGTTTGTTATGCAAGGAAAGAGGAAATGGAGACCAATATAACACCTGGCTGGAACATATAAGATGATGCCCTGTCCAGTATACATAAGGGAAGCTACTCCTAGTTAACAGAGCTCCCTGTGTAGTTTCAGCTAACGAATTTCAGCTGTGGAATGGTCTTACGCAGCTGTTTATTTTTACTTTATTAGAATATAGCATGAATTATTTCTAAAAAAGTAAAAATAGCAAATGATAATCCAATTCCTGTATAAGAAATTGTAATGTTTCAACTAGATAAGTACAAGATAAAAATAATGTATGCGTTATCATACCGTATATTTTAGCAAACATATATCTGTAAAATAACATAGCTGTCACGTTCGTATGTACTATAAAAATCTATAACGCAACCCATATCGAGTATTTGCTCTTTCCTCATACTGAAATATCCCCGTGTGTTTGTATTTGAATACGTAGGGTATTTAGCTCTTTTGCCAGAGGATATCATAATTCATATTGTCTATGGGTTGTTATATTTCCAAAACGTATTCGACTAAATCCGCAGAAAATTGGCCGGGCAAAATACAGTATAATTCCTATTTATGAATGAGTGTACGGGTACATAAAAGAAAATCCCCGATAACGACCAGCCACTCTTTCCCAAAAACAGTAAAAAGGAATTTTGTCAGGTAACTAATTGCTTTCTACTGCAAAGAAAGCGATGAAAATAGGAGGGGAAAAAAAGGGGGCAATTACTGACAGCTGACAGACAAAAGACATCTACGGGGACCTATTCAGCGTCCATCCATTTCACAAGACTGAGGTGCATTTAGGAACCTTTCACTTCCGAGATAATTAATCCCTGATTATGGCCTCAAGAATTTTCTTTAGGTATTTCGAAATGAGATGATTCATGCCTAGGTTACATAGGAATAATATCCTTGAAATCCCATGTCTGTCTGTCTATCTGTCTCGAAATGAAATCTCTCTCTCTCTCTCTCTCTCTCTCTCTCTCTCTCTCTCTCTCTCTCTCTCTCTCATTGGGTATTTCAAACATGATTTTTAAAATCTACATTCGTCCGTTTCTCGTAAAAGTTACACCTTCAGTTCCATTAAAATGTATACCCAACATGATCTCTCTCTCTCTCTCTCTCTCTCTCTCTCTCTCTCTCTCTCTCTCTCTCTCTCTCTCTCTCTCTCACTAGTAATGAATAATAGGATTCTTACAAACTATTCGTCCATCCTTCATTTCTCCTAAAAGTTACGTCTTCACTTCAAACTGTATACCCAACACGAAACATTTCGCGCTCTCTCTCTCTCTCTCTCTCTCTCTCTCTCTCTCTCTCTCTCTCTCTCTCTCTCTCTCTCTCTCTCTCTCATCAGGCATTTCAAATGGGATTCTTACAAGCTACATTCGTTCATCCGTCCATTCCTCTTAAAAGTTACAACTTCACTTGCATCAAAATGTATACCCAACAAGTAATCTCTCTCTCTCTCTCTCTCTCTCTCTCTCTCTCTCTCTCTCTCTCTCTCTCTCTCTCTCTCTCCTTTTCCTTTTGGGAGCCTTATCATACTTGCTGAATCGTATCTGTCGACTCATTGCGATCATCTATCTGTCCTTTTTATTTTCTTTTTTTCTTTTTAGGCAACTTAATGGGTTTTGGATGTTCTGCCTGATAAAGAAACTTCCAGAGAGATAACATCATCTCTGCCTATTCGAGACTGGATGAAAAGCGGGTAATTAGGTCGTTAGGGTTCGTTTAAAAAAAGAAACGAATGTTTGTAACTCCTGTGGAAGTATTTCTTAAAAAAAATTGCGGTGTATATACGGTCTCCGTCTTGTGGTTCATCCTTATATACAAGGTCCACATACGCGCGTGCGCACACATACACAAATATATATGAATTATATATATGTATATAGTATATACATATATATATAATGTATATAATAATATATATATATATATATATATATATACATATATATATATATATATATATATATATATATATATATATATATATATATATATATATATATATATATATATATATATATATATATATATATAGGTCCAGTACTTCAACCCTAATCACTCCAAATAGGGAATGAATTTAGGTGAACAGAGCATTCATACACAACAAGTTTAAGTGGAATAAGAAATTTGGTAAGATTTGAGATGGTAATCAACTTTGTCATAAGATGGAAGGGGTCAAGATGTCATTCTGTTTTGGTCCTCCTTAACTCACGCCTGCGTTGATCATCTTAGAGATCGATCTGTTGACACTTGCTTTAGAATAGGTCTTAAAATCAAATCGTCATTGCAATCTAATTTCTAGTATCCAAAGTTTGCACCCTACATCTGTAACTGCAAAGTTTCATTATCTCAAGATTTACTATTATCTCAAACATTAAAAATGAACGTTGGAATACATGCTGCTTAATCATTGGGGATGAATTTCAAGTAAATAATAAAATGTACCAGTCATGACAGATTTGTTTAAAGCGCCAGACCACCTAAAGTACTGTGGGCTTTACGAGATGAAACCGAAGTTCTGGCTGTGGAATTCAAAAGATTTTCCTGCAAGAAATGAAACTGAAGTTCTGGCTGTGGAATTCAAAAGATTTTCCTGCAAGAAATTAGTTTTAGTTTTCCCACAACTTATGGAAACTGCAAATTTAACGGCACTGACGACGTGTCATGGCAATTTGGATGACTGATCATGTCAATTTTTTATTTATTCATAAGCAAAATTCATAGTAATCTAGAAGCATTCAATTAGTATTATGCTAATACAGATTTTCTTCTATTGTTTGCTCACCCTAATCATGACAAAAGTTTATAATTTCTTATACACTTGCATGTATCAGATTTTAGTTGTGACTTTCTAATGTTTGTACTGAATGCATATTGCTGCAAAGCTTCCAGCATTTGACTGTGGGGGCATGAACTTTGTTAGAAAATATAGAAAAAGTAAGGTTAATTTGAATGTGTATGAAAATCTCCTAATGGTAGAAACTTCTAGACTTTTGATCATATGATTAGTCATATATTTCCTAATCGATAACAATAAAAATTTCTGTTGTAAATTCTTCCTTAGCTGACCTTTAATTACGTAAAATGACTGAACTAATGCAACGATTGAGCTATAAAACACAGCTAAAGCTAAGAAAAAACAAATAACCCAGACTTATCTAAGTTCCCTTGAATGGTCTGAAAGAAAAGCTGTTTTCCATTTTCCTGGGTGGGCGTTTGAACGTGTCAAAAAAAGTCCAACAGAACTGTCGAATCGTAGCCATTATACTATATATATGTGCACTTACACAAAAAGGGGTAAACAGTATTTACCACACAGCCAAAGAGAAACTGCATACTGCTTTCGGGAAAGGAATACTAAAATTTTTAGAGAGTAAAACAACTATTTCATTTTGTTTTGTTTTGACCATTTCAGTGGAAATAAGCATTGCAAAAAGAGGAAACTCTAGCTAAAATGAGACATTCTTTGTAGAAAAGAATAGAAGGTGGTTTCAAATTTAACCTAAAACTAAATTGACCCATATTGGATCTTAGTAGTCCAATAAGAGTTTTTCAGACTCATGACTTGATCATCGATACCCATAGATTTCCTTCTCTCTCTCTTGTTTCAATTTCCCGATCAAATATAAAATGCATTTGGCTCATAGTAATCAATACCATTCCACTCATTAATCTTTGAAAAACAATGCTTTAGCATATCTTAGGCAGTAATGAAGACAGTGAAAACGTGTCACTTAAATGAAAACAAAACAAATGAGCCTCCACAATGTTGAAAACTCCAATAAAACTTGCCTTCACAACGATCGTGCTGTGCAGGCAAGTTTCATTGGAAAACATAAAAAAATTATACCAGACACTGTATCTCAACGTTTGCTTCCTTCCACTAAATTTGCAATGTAGAAAAACACCCGTCGGAGAAGGAGTCACAAAATACGAGTTTTGCATCTCGCTAAGCCTATGTACCTCCATTCATATTATCTTTCTTCCATCTTGCTTTCCACCCTCTCCTTACAATTACTTCAAAGTGCAACTGCGGGGCTTTCCTCCTGTTACACCTCTCAAACCACTTACTCTCAATTTCTTTCCCAGCGCTGAATGACCTCATAGGTCCCAGCGCTTGGCCTTTGGCCTAAACTCTATATTCCATTAACATGCATGCAATTTTGTCTCTGTATTAACAATAAGCCGAGCATGTTCATATGATTCGCATATATGCGGCGTGAAAATAATAGGAAAATAAGAACAAACAATATCTCCAGATGTTATCAAAATGATTTACCCCTCATTTGAGAGAGAAATTGAATTATGAGCACAAACAAATTCCCCTAAGAAGAGAAGCAGATTCACCCCATTCGAGAGCCATTACTTCATTAGGAGCTTATCCGCCGATTAGCGTTCTGTGTACTATGGCTGACTGGTCGCTACCAGGTTCTTAATCCGATCTTGAATCCGAAATCTTATTAGTCAGTAATGGGTTAAGAGCTTGTTCTCAAAACGCATTTGGACTGCGAACTGGGAACCCAAATAAATGGCCACTGACCAGCGGAAATCGTTGATGTCAATTTGCACTGGCTGGAATCATTAAAGCGTAAGAATGCTGTTTCAGTTTACGCTTTGGGATTTGTGTCTGTGTTGCGCTCAGTTAGGATTCAGTGTGTGTTCTTGCAGTCATATGCTTCTTCTTTTAACATTTAGTTCTTTTGTATAACTCAATTTGATGAAAAGGACATCATTTTATACATCGCAGTTGTCTGATTTGATATGGTTAATACTTTATAAAACTGCAATAAAACAGTTTTGTTGAATTCACTATGACATCCTAGAAAGCCGAAAATGAAAAGAGGGATTTATGTTTCAAATCACAGGTAATGTGAAATAATCATCTTGTATACACATCACACTTTGGTAACAAAACCTTTCTTAAAATGCCGTATTTCCGTCTTACAATCTTGACCAATTTTGCCGAAATATGGTGTCTGCAATGAGTATCAACTGCAACCAAACGATCCTACAGTCATTTATTAATGTCACGTAACCAATCAGGGAATGCCACGTGTCATATCGTGATTGGCTGATTTGATATGAGTGTTATGATTGGTTAATTTGAAATTGCTGTCGCACATAAATAGCTGTGATGCACGATTAGCGGTCATTGTGGGTGGAGAAAGGGAAAGGGTAGGAAGGAGAACGGGAAAGGGAGGGGGCAAAAGGGGAATAGGTGAAATTGGAGAACGGAATAGGAGGGGGAGGGAAAGGAAGCGTAGGTGGGGAAAGGGTCAGGAAAGGTGAATTATGAATAAATGAATCACGAAATTTAGGCAATAAAGTCAAGCACTGGGACACTGGAGCATAAAACAGTGAGAAAGAGGCTGTTGGATTAGCTGGACAGGCAATAAATGAGACGAATTACAAGGCTCGAAAGGCTAACTGGGAGAAATACCAGGGCTGCGCTAAAACGTAATAGTTAGAGAGGATGGACGACAAAATGGAACTAGGAAGTGGGAATGGAGGCAAGATAAATGGATAAAGAGTGAGTGTAGCGAGGGGCTGAAGAACTCGATAAACAGCCTTTAGTAAAGCTTACAGTGCACCTCCTGAGGTGCACTTGGGTGGTTAGCACAGATGGGTTATCGTGGGATGGAAGGGGGATATTAGGATGGTTACCCTTCAGCCTTCGTCTCATTACCGAAAATAACGAAAAGAATGGAAAACTAAAACTTTTTTTGTTGGAATTCACAAGCTGGGTAATTACAATAATCAAAATTTAATGCCGGAAAAATTGCGTCGTTCAAAAACTGAAAGAGTATCGAATCACCTTCCTTATGACTCTTCAATCATTTAAATCGAGGAACTAGTCCTTCTTGTTTAATATTACTTTTAGTTTAAATAAAAAAAACTATTTTTTTAATAATGGGTGAATAAGTACTTTAAATCTCTACAACAGCCCTCTGAAATGATACAGTGCTAATTACATTAAGCATGCTGTGATATACATAGAAAGTTGAAGCTTTGAACCTTTTGCTACTTACGAAACTGTATAAAGAGCAAATGAACAGGACGATGGAACAATGGAGCGAGAATGGAGGTAAGGAAACTGGATAAAGAGTGAATGCAGATAAGGGCAGAAGGGACACTGAAAATATCTTATAATAATGTCTACAGTGCAACACATGAGGTGCACTGGTGGTGAGATTCTGTTACGGAGTCAGGGTGGGGGAGCAGACGGGGGATGGCAGGGTAGTAGGGATAGAGAGGGTATTGGTAAACTGTAGCTCATATTGTAAAGAATAAAATTAACTTATTTTTCACTTATAAGCCAGGCACAGAAATCGTCCCTCTCTCTCTCTCTCTCTCTCTCTCTCTCTCTCTCTCTCTCTCTCTCTCTCTCTCTCTCTCTCCAAAAATGCTTACTATGAACTAAAATATTAGGGTTGGTTCGAAAGGCTTTCTCTCATATATTGCACTATTTCACAAATTTAGTGAAATATAAAGAGCATATCTTGTGTTCCCCTGACTTAAAGGGGTTAACTATACAAAATTCGGATGATCGAGCATAAGTGAAAATTACCCATGAACAGTCACTAGTGATTTACTGTATCTGTAACAAGCAATGTATTTTACACGCTACATGCACCTGAAATGAAAATAAAAAAAAACACAAATATATAATAACGACATTACAGGCAGGGCAGCCGATCGGGACTACAAAGTCTACCCCAAAGCCAAATCAAAGTCCTTCAAAAGAAGGCATCACGGCGACCCCATATAAAAATGGGAACAAGCTGGGAAGAAGAAGAATAATAACGACATTAAAAACGATGGAACTCAGACGTCGGCGTCTCATTACGTAATATAATAACAGCAAATCTGCTCGCTGATTGGTGAGAAGTCCTACCGTGCTAGAATCAAATCTCTGTCAGACTTAGGCCTACATGAGTTGGTGCTCGTAAGCACGGTTCTAACCATATGGTCGGTTCTTATGTAATAAGACATCTTTGCTGTTTAACGAATACGCCTGCAAATATGTTAACAGTTCATGGCCTGAGCACTAGCCATTCTACTGCTGTGTTCATGGATAGTTTTCGACGGTTGGAAAGTGTTTAATAGTTTTAATGTCAGAAATAAATCATGACAGACGAAGCTCGCCCTTCTGCTTCCACTGACGCCTCATCCCCCCAGCCTCCTCACCCTCATCCTCCTCAACGGCCAAGCCTTCCTTATCCTCGTCCTTCTCATCCTCAGTGTCTATTCCCTCCTCCTCCATTCTAGGACACGAATGAATTTCCAATACTACCAAAGTTTAGAGCTTCCCAGCCGAAGGATAGACCTCTTACTCTGCGATTGTTACCCTTAAGAGGGGCACTTCTGGATTAAACTTGGCAGTACTACAGAATCATCAATGAAGAGTGCACAATATCACCGAAGTAGGCCTCTTGAGGGCCAACACCGAATTCAAATGCTTAAACCCCAATGAAAAGTTAAACAAGGCCATCATTTACTCGTACCCAATCGAGCTCCCTCTGGAACCTCTACAGAACCTCCTCACATTGCTGATACAAAGGGATGTGTAACCAAACACAAAAAACCATCAAGGAAAGTTCTAGCCACTCTCAGAGCAGCAGTTCAGAACCAAGTATGGCACCACCAAGACCGGACCAGAGGACCTATCATTTGCGGGATCTGCAGTAAAAAGCACGAAACCAAGGAATATCTGGAGATATTCAAGAAAGGGAAACCTACTAAGCCCAAGTGCCCTAACCGTTGAGAACCACATCATACTTGATTCAAACTCTGCAGTGCAAGAATAGTGCGCATTGCACAGTCAACAGCAAAGACGCACCCATCAAGACAGATTCCAGCACCTGTAACTGTACCGGTATCTCGGCACTTATCAACCAGAATCACTGCTACAAACACCCAAACAACCCGTGGAAGCAGTGCCAGTTTCGTGTCAAGAGAAGAGACACAAACCACGCAGACAGTGCCCTCACCCTCTTCCTCGGCCCACCCCCTCATCTCGGACCTCAAAATCATCCTGCAATTGTTCTTGCCACATTCCTGCATCCCAGTTCTATATCCCCGACCTCGGGAGCACAACAAGAGTTTGGCACGTTCAGCCTCGACGATTCTGTCAGCGACAGCATTCCGGCAGTTGTTGTTTACTCTTAATGGCAGTTGACCTGTTTCTACTTCGTATGCTTTTCCTTTCCGTGTTCGGCCGAATCCTCCAACTACTGCTCTATCTTCCGCTTAGGCTGGTATACCTCTCATTTTAACGGCTTTGGTGAAGTGAGATAAAAGCAAAACATATTTATAATTGCATTCTACAGTCCCCCTTTGAGGGGCAAACAAGCAAAGTGCCATTAAATACCCAGACAGCGCACAGTTCTGGTCGAGAGATATACATAACTAAACTTCTGTCCTTCAGTGAAGGCGTTAAACGCCTTTTCTCCCACTAAAACTTCATTCCGTTTTCTTCTAGAGAACTCTACTCCCAAAGACCGATACTTTAGTCTTTATTTTTTCTCGCTGAGTTACATACAGCATGGAACCTCGGCAGATTTTTTTCATATTTCCGCTTTTTCTCCTACCATCATTTTTTTTTCCTTTACTGGTCGGCTACGGATCGCACCTGAGCGTTGAAAGAGGTTTGTAATCCTATTTGTTGAACTTCTCATTTCACGACCATGTTTACCATTTCACACCATAATGTTTACTCATGATCAGTGCATGACACCTGCGGGCTGCCCTCTGAACATGAGCCCATGCTGGCATAACGCCAGCTTAAATCATAAACAATAACAACCACGAAGAGAGAGCACTGATATACCATAAGAACAACTCTGCTGTTCTCGATAGCAACAACTGGCAATTACTCCATTACGGTTACCAGAATAGCGGAACGATTTACGCAAGTGTACAGTGTACACTATACTTTATTAATCCTGGTTTTAACAACGGTCCATTGACCGGTGATTCCCATAAAGAAGTAGAGAAGTCAACTGTGAGAGTCGGTCTTTCTAATCCATTAGCCATGACCTTTTCCCATGCACATCACACCTTTTTTTTTCACATGAGAGGTCGTGCTAACGTACTCGCTCAATTGTACTTTATCTTTACAAATATTTTGTTAAAACTTAATGTAATTGTAACGGAAATATTTAAAAAGAATATCAATTAACTACAGTAAACATTATATATATATATATATATATATATATATATATATATATATATATATATATATATATATATATATATATATATATATAGTGTGTGTGTGTGTTTATCTTTCAGTTCTGGGTACGTCTTCAGGATGGGTTTGTTCTCTCTCTCTCTCTCTCTCTCTCTCTCTCTCTCTCTCTCTCTCTCTCTCTCTCTCTCTCTCTCTCTCTCTCTCTCTCTCTCTATCTCTATATATATATATATATATATATATATATATATTATATATATATATATATATATTGATGGGTATGGACATTTGCTCTAATAGTGGAAGACTCAGATCAATAGCTCAATCCCTCTAGCTTACAACTTTCACTTCATCAGCTGCATTGCGTACCTAACCAGCAAATGTCATTACCAGGTAAACTCTGGCACAATCCACGAATCACATCTACCTTGTGAATATTCCTAGGTTACCTAAACATCTAGGTTCTCTTGTTCCAACACCACTTTCGCACCATCCAGTTAGCAATCTCTCGGTCTTCTCTCATTTTTCATAATTCATAATTCCGAATCGTCACCCTTTTCACCTCCATTTTTTCAAAGTGACTGCACCGTGAAAAATCTAGGCCTTCTTGTAACTTTTGCTAATCTTTAATTCAAACAATTGTTATAACTCTACACATATCTTACCCTTTAAACCCCTCTTGTTGGCACACAGCCTACCAAAACACGTCTACTTCAGAACTTCCACACTGCTACTTTCATTTGCATTTAACACTGAAACTTCATTTCAGTAAAGTGGAGCTGGTAAAGGTTAGTAACTGTGTGACTGCTCCCATTCCTGAGTTTTGCCTTTAAAACACACACACACACACACACACACACACACACACACACACACACACATATATATATATATATATATATATATATATATATATATATATATATATATATATATATATATACATATATATATATATATATATATATATATATATATATATATATATATATATATATATATATATATATATATATATATATATGAAGTTAAAAACAATATGTTATCAACTATTATAAAGCAAGAATAATGAATGGAACATCCTGATACTCTGTAAAGAGTGTTTGAAAATATGGCCTTATACTCACATGAAATACTTCTCATAATGGCAATATATATGCTTTGCCAAGATCATCCACTCTCAACGTACACTGATGCATGTGCATACCTGAAATAGTAAATAAAAGGAGTTATAGCTACCTCTAAATCTTTTTTAAAGAGGCAATACATCTTGAAAATACACATAAAATAATATTTTTTGGATACATCTTGAATGTTTAACAGCTCAAAATGATGCATTACGTTAGAAACACAAAATCTTAAATGTCAGCTTTGCATTCTTGCTCTAGTGTCATTCATCTTGAAAAAGAAATATGTACTGAAATACTGACATTAATCATTTGCTTCAAACAATTGAACATGTCGGAGCCATTAAGAAACAAATGAAAAATGTTTTTAATAACCCGAATTGAATCGCTGTACTTGGATTGTATTAGAGCTTGACTCTAAATGCCTCTCACTATGTTCGTTGATTTTCCTGTGACTGAACGATTGATTATATCCTATCAACCGATGTTACCAATATAATCAACACCGAGAAGTGGTCACTTATGTTTATCGTATAAGCTGAAAAAAATTAAGATGAACTTTCCATTCCCAAAATACATATGAAATAAATCTGATGGTCTTCAACATTTGACATGAATGCATAAATACAAACACGTGCTAACTCACTAGGAATAATCTAGTGTTATATCTACTATGCTTTCTGATGCGGAATACGCACGTGTTTTTATCACACTACCTGACACTTGAGGAAAAGGCAATGAAAGGAAAAAAAAATGTGATGCATTAAGTTGGTATGGTATTGTTTGTTTTATACACTTAAGCCCTAGTATACGTCTGGTTTTCATAGGCAGCAATGCTATGAATGTACCTCCATGTACCAAACTGGACCATAAATCACAGACAAAAATACTGATAGTTAATTACATTTTTGTAACTGATCGAGTAAGACAATCACCCACTTCAAGCACACGAATGTCAAAATTATACGGAAAAACAAGGCAGTTTAGAGGTCCAATCTATTTTTTACTATCTGTTAAATATTTACCTTTGAACCCGGAAGTAACACCCCAATGAGAAAAAAAATTTTCACAAAGTTGAAAGGAAAAAATGCTAGAGCACAACAGTCTGCCTCTCTTAGTTAACTTTTACTGAATAAACTCGAGCTGGAGTGTACTCAGATTTCAATCCCCTTCGAAAACTTTTTCAAATACTTATCGGAACTGTTGTCAGATCCAGATATTTTTAACCTTTAAGCTTATGGTGTTGTTGTCAAGAGGTACACATTTTTTCCCCCAGATATCTATAAAAGAGGAAATCAATATTTTCACATTTTACTGGTTGGTTCAAGCCTCAAGAAAACGTGAGTATTTTAGCATTATTTGCATTAGTCTTAAAAATACAGCAAGATAACACGATTCTTGCCATGTGAACAATACGAGATCTCAAAATAATTTGAGTTTTTTTATGGCTCTCACTTAGCACAGCGTACCGATTTGAATGGCTAATTCTGTAACTGCTTAACGGTAAAACTCCAGTTTTGTGAACAGCCAGAAATAGAACGTCTTAAGCAGGACCACTTATGTACTGTAGGTGAGAGAGAGAGAGAGAGAGAGAGAGAGAGAGAGAGAGAGAGAGAGAGAGAGAGAGAGAGAGAGAGAGAGAGAGAATAGTTTTAATTCGAAAAAGTGAAAATTACTTGATCGAGGCTTTCTTCCTTTCTTTTAACATTGACCACATACAACAGGGGGGTTGGGGGGGGTTGTTTCTACAAGTAAATCTCATGGGACATCATAAGACTTTTTAGTTACTGCTTATTCCAACTTCAAGAGTAACGTTTACAAGATATAAAATACTATTCTGATAACATATTAAAACATATTACTGGTCTCCCGGAAACAGAATTACTAAGGCGTCATACGAAAACTCCAAGGATTTAAAAAAAAAAAATCTTATATACTGTGATTTAAAAAACCGGTAGTAAATACTATGCACTACGTTAGAAAGGAAAACAAGATAAGAGGTGAACTTATAAACTGAAAGGGAAACAAAATAAGTTATCTAAGATGAACAGTGTTTTATATATATTTACAATATGCATTCTGCCGCTTCAGGAAAGTCTTAGCTACAGGGGAAACTTGTCAAAACTAGTTATTATTAAAATGAACAAATTACTTCTCGATATTCTCCCAGTTGATACTAAGTAAATATTATTTGAAGTTGGCATAAAGTTTACGACGATAAAAGTCAAAACAACTGTCTCGGGGAGTACTATCATACTACCAAATAATACCGTTGTCTCAAAGTCACGAGTGGTTTGATAGTTACCTCACAAGGTATTACAATATGACTGGCTTTGGTTCTCTCTTGCATATAACATTTAAATTAATATATTTTCTTCTCCCTGGAGGTTCATCGTTCACAATATACAATTGACATTTATTTCTCTCTCTCTCTCTCTCTCTCTCTCTCTCTCATTTTAATTATGCCTCCTATATCTCTGCAAGTGCAAACTAATTCAAATTCGGTTTTGACAGGACGGTATTACCTTACCAACAAACAAAACCAATCTTTTATACGATGCTTAAAGCGCACAATCTTTATCAGCTTCAGACAATATTTATCTAAAAATACATTATTTAATGAGGAAATTGCATGTACTCTATTTTGAAGTCCGGAAAAAAATTGGTCCCCCCAAAATTAAAAGAAAACAAATGGAACCTCTACGCTAACAAGATATGGCCTTGGAGGGGAATTCATTTGAAAAAGAGACGGAAAACAGAGAAGTATATATTACAACTTTAACCTCATTCCACTGATCCTTCTAATGCGAAAAACACCCGGTGGAAAATGCCCGATGAATTATGCATCAATCCTCAAACGCTGTTTATAGGATCTGGAGGGGGGGGGAAAGGATTGCCTAAATAAAGGAGTGGAAAATGTTTAAATAATTCTCGTTTTCTATACAAAAGTTTGCTCTATCTCGCTTTTTTTGGTGATACTACATTGCACTATAGTTGTGGACCTTTTTCTCTCATGTTTTCACGCATTTTCAATCTTTTAAAGTCATCCACGAACGTAAACATAGTAAAAAAAATACCATGGAATAATTCTGTTAGGCACACACAAGCACAAGCATATTTACGGCCTTTCACTGCACAAACACACATACACACAATATATATATATATATATATATATATATATATATATATATATATATATATATATATATATATATATATATATATAATATATATCACTAACAGGACTTCATTGAAACTGGATGGTATCTATCTAAGAATATTTGACAAAGAGGACTGTTAGTCCTGGAAAGCTTGTCATTTTTTTGAACAAATAACTCCGTTAGATACCATCCAGTTTTAATGAGGTCCAGTTAGTAGTTGTTTTAATGCACAGAACAATTGTGTAAGTGATAAAGTTAATATACACATATATGTTATATACAGTATATCTATATATATATATTTATTATATATATTATATATATACATATATAGAAGAAGATAGATAGATATAGACATAAAGCTTTAAATTCTGGAAAAGTGTTTGCATATCAACTCACAAATCACTATTTGAGCAAACAAGGAACAACTGACTTTCAAGAAAAGGCATTCCGTATGGAAAACAAAAATAAAACAGAAAACGCATATTTCTGTTGACACTGCATTATCCCAAATCACTGCATAGTGTTAAAAAAAACAGCGGCCAAATCGAGTTTTTAAGTATAAAATTCAAACAAGGAATAACGACACTTGCATCATTAGAGATGGTTATTAACTTATGATGGGAGGGGCGAAGAAGTCGTTCTGCCTCAGGCAGCCTCAGCTCGTACTTAGGATGACGTTTCTAAATCCATAGAATAGAACAGAATATAGAATTTATGCCAAAGGCTAAGCCCTGTGACCTACGAAATCTCACAGCGCTGAAACTGAAAATAAAAAGGTTTGAAAGGTGTAACAGGAGGAAAACCTCGCAGTGAATCATTGTGGGTGGGTCAAGTGAAAAAGATGTCGTTATCTGATTTGATTTTGTATTTTAAGAATAATCTTAATTATGATAGATGGGTTTTGTTTAGTACATATAAAAGGAACTTTTGTAAGATTTTCACAAGGAAATATATAAAATATGTTTTTTAGAAAAATGCTGGCTCAATTGTGTACGATGCCATTCCCTTTGTTACTTTAGGTCGGTTAGTCCGAATGTTATTTAAGATGGATGTTGATTATTTTCTGTGATGCGTTTTAAAGACTATTGTTATAAATTTAGTGTAATTATTGTACGCTGAACATTTTAGCTGATTATTAAGTGCTGTGTATGAAAATTTTTTAGAATACTGGTACATGGAATTGTTCCTAAACACAATATTGTAGCCAAAGAATAATGTTTATTGTACATTGGATATTTTAAATAAAGGAAAAAAATTATTAGGAAAGAGTGGAAAGTAAGAATAAAGAAATTATGAACGGAAGTACTGTAATAGGAATGAAAGGGGTTGTGGTTAGTGGCCGAAGGGACGCTGCAGAGAACCTTAAATTTGAGGTGCACTGACAACACAACCCACTTCAGGGGAATAGATCCATTGCAACACCTACTTAATAATAGTCTTGAGATGATATCGCACGTGTAGTCATATTTCCAGTGGCTCCCTGATATTTCCATATTCTTTGCCCGACTGATCATGGCAGAGACCAGGATCTTCCTGTTCAACGAACATGCACAGCTTGGTCTCAGCCGGTTTTATGGTATTACCACTATCACCCATTAGTTACGAATACTACCAAACTTTCGGAGAGCCTTATCTAATTAATCGTAGGTGCGAATTGACGATGGATGAGGCAGAACGATACCTTTTGCATTTCCTATCAGAGAAAGAAAGCTGATAATTTTCTTTGTACATAAAATCCTTAACTTGCGCCTGTGTATGTAAATACATTTATCAGTGAGATAAATTCCTCTTTCACAAACTGCGTTTCTCTTCTCTGCAGCTCATGCATTCCCTTGATCCGCTTCTCTTACTTGTTCATCGCGAAATTTTTAATATTTTCACCAAGCTATCATCCTCCATTACATTCATAAGACAAGCCACCTCCTCCTGACCCGAAGCGTTTTTTCACTTTTATTCTAAACGAAACGGTTTCTCTTCAACCTTTGCCGAGTTATCTTTTATTCGTATCCAAAGATTTCCTCATTCATTTTTCCATCTTCCTGAGTTCCATTACTTCCGTTTTCTCTCTCAACCTTACTCGAGCAGATATCCACTAACGGTTTTTCCCGTGCGAGACACTTGCACACCCTTTCACCTGTCTCTGTATCACCATATAACAATGTCATTCCACTACGGCTCCCTTTTTTTCATCCAGGTAATTTGCTTCTACTTTTCTATCCCTTTTCTTGGCTTCTCTCACCTCTTCAATCATAGAGGTATTAAAATACCATGGAGACACCTCATCCTTGTATAAGAATCTTATACCAAATCAGCCACTCACTCATCTACGTATTCAGGCAAATTAACTACTGTATCCTACATTCTCAGCACTTTAAATATTGCACCTTGACTCTCTTCAGACTGCCTCTCATTTCCATGTTCTAATGTGAATTCCCTTCACTCATTAATTATTCCGCGCTGCATTTACTGTCATCAAGCTTAATAACTTCCACAAAAACTTGCTCAGGATTATCCACCTTGTTCATTCACCTTCCCCTTGACTACCAACTCCATTATCTTCTACAATTTACATATAGTCTCTAGCCCTGCAACTGCACTTCATACAATTTTCTCTTTTCCCTTTCATTCAAACCCCGCCCCCCAACACACACACACTAGAAAGTCCCAGCAAACCTTAATACTCAGAGGTCATAGCAGTTGGCTGCTTGAAGGCAGAACGCCAACAGCTGTGCAAGTTGAGTTTAACTGGCGGTCTTCTAAGTATTAAACAAGCAATTTTGGTGTCAAATTTGTTACCTGTACAAATGAGCTCTTCGGTAACGGGAATAAAATAACAATCTAGTTAAAACTTCGCTGGGGCGGGGGGCGACAAATAGGTTTTACTTGGTCGCTTATTAGACAAAAGAACCGAGTAGTTTTCTACCAATCCTCGCACCCCATGCACTTGTAAATGTGATTTAAAGGCATGAAAAATGTCGACCCAATTCGAACCCTTTTATCTGGACAGGTTGTAGCCATGAACAATTTTGTAAGACAAGGCCACGTACTTTTAAGCATGAACGAATTTGCATTTGAAAAGACCACTGCAGTATTTTGGTTCTTCGCTCAGAACTCATTTCTCAGAGAATACAGATGGGAGAAATGACTACTGTGCGTACGAAACAATGTATAAAGCTTCATACAGAACAGCATGATCAGAAACTACGGATTAAACTCCTTAAGTTATAAAAAATTTTCAATGCCAAAAGCCGCATATGAATGAATGGAATTGAGTGGAACGTAGAATTTAGGCCAAAGACCAGCGCTGGGACCTATGAGGTCATTCATTGCTCATAACGAGGGAATTAGTCTTAAACACCGTAAAGAGGCAAAAACTGTATTACTGTATCGGACATTCTCTGCGACAAAACCACCTACTGTACGTTGGTTCACTGATAAATGCCTCCAACATCCTTCCAAAGCCGTCAAGGCAAAAGGTTTTGTTTCTTATTACTGCATGGGCACAGTAGTGGCTATCAAGACTTTCTTCGGCCTCACGAATCTTAATTGTAAAAAAATACAACCTAACTAATGGCTCAGTGTCGTAAAGCACACTAAATTTCATTACAATGCTCCAGTCCTTGATTAGTTGATTTTACGATATTAAAATTACATCAAACTAAACAGACCTACAGGAAAACACCTCAGCGGGAAATATAACTAAAAAAGCCGCCAATATGGAAATCCTAGCATCTACACACTTTGGTAAACCAATTTATCAAGGTATAGCTATGAAATATGAGCTCTTGAGACAGAACAATACAGCACAATACCATGGATAAACTTGTAAAAGTTTTATCCCTTTATGAAAAATCCTTTAATCCAGTTTGTATTCTCAGAAATAAACAGTTCTGCTTACCTTCAACATCAACACAAGTGTGAATAAGGAATATCGGAAGAACTGGAAAAGTGGATAAAGCCCTATTTCATAGCATGTATTTAAAAGCTAATTTATTAGCAATACAAAATTTATCAACTAATTTAGTTTCCAAATGACCAAACCAGATTAACCGCAGCCTTTATTCTCCAGTACTGTTACGAGTGCATAACATAGCTTGACTGTTCCACGCCATTTTAAGACATACTAATTGTTCTTCAGCTAGCAATTCTTTGCAAACATGGGTAACTAAGAGCCAGTCTTGCACACAGTGGAGTAAGCAGTTAAAATGCCTGCACTAGCACTAATCCAAACTATTCCTTAATAAACTTAGTAGGCAATTACCTGCATACCAAAAACACTAAGGGCAGACTAGTTCGTCTTTCTACACAAGCCACTTCCCTGTAGAACAATTTTCAAAGTAAATTTAATAACGACTATCATTTACACCATTTCAAACAATTTTTCTAACTCGACACTAGTCTGCTTTTTGCCATTTTGTAACAGTAACATTTTGTAACAGTAAATCAACCATCTATGTAAGTTTTAAACTACCTTTCGACGCCTGATCGGCGATTAAACCCCTTAAATGTTTTATGTTCAGTTGACAGCTCCGTTTAAGAAAATACTCTTACCTCTTTACTGTTTAAGGAATTACTATAAATGAACTCTACTTCTGTGATTATTGAGTGAAGAACTTGTGAAGTAAGCCAATATGACAGGTGATCTAGCAACATTTGAATGTTGCTTAGTTATCAGAATTTATAACCAGATTAACAGTAATTTTTAATGCTTAATATAACCACATCGGGGCTTTGGGATGCTTAATTTTCCACCTTCCGTGGGTAATATTCCAGATAGTTTAGTTTCAGTAATATGCTGACAAGATTTTCCTTCATTCGTTGAGATTCGCTGGGACAGGGTAGTGATTATGTAAATCCAGCATTCAAGCAATGCATTGTTGCTTTTCTTGAATCCTTATGAAAACCGTACTTTTCAAAAAATAACTTTCGCATAATTTATTCGTATGATACATAAGAGTAACAGGATTTAAGTAACAGGATTTTAGTACACTAAATATATTAACATTTTATTTCGCAATAACTAATACAATATCAACTTAACCTCATGCCATCTAAAGGAAACCTTGAAAACTAAGCTCATTTAGTAATCTTGAAACTTACTCGTTTCGCAATACTCCAGTTGTTTCGCCCAGTTCAAGTAGATTGAGAAAATTCTTTAAACTGTGCATAATCCATGAAGATACACCGCTCCCAGCACATCCATTTACTCTACATCCAATTGCTTGGAGCCAGTATCTACGTCCAGTAACTGCCATTCATTGCTGTCACACCGCCAAAACCTGCCCAGAATCAAATTATTAGTCACTGTTCCTAAACTGAAAATCAAGATTTCGTTAAGTTAATCTCAAAGCTTTGACCTCAGGATAAAATCAATCTAAATGCCTTTAACTGCGCTCAAATTTAGTTACTGCACAAATTTAAAACAAATTAGGACTAGGTCATGGCTGGAGAAATTAGAAAACTTTACTGTGAATAACTTTACTAAATCCAAATTGAGAACTAAAGTTGTAAAAGTATTAGATTACATTTGAATATGACCAAGCTCAAAAATTACAAGTTTAAGTACATAAATTAAATGCTTCTAATTATTTTAAAGTTCTTGAAACACATATGAAAGCTGTATGAAAGCTTATTAAAGTTTAACTGTGCAAAAGTTTTTTTTAGGAAGCCACCCCCACCGACATACGGCAGACCAAAGTCTGCCGTATGCCATAGTTTAGCAAGCCCTCCTGACATATGGTAGACCAAAGTCCACCATATGCCATAGGAGATCCCCCCCACTTCAGGGGCTCCGCCCCTGAAGGGGGAGGAATAGCTTGCTATGAGTTTTGTTACAGAATACATAAGAGGAAATTAACTTACCCAGATTCTGAAGATAAAAAATAGTTACCAACGGAGCCTTGAGAAATCAGCAGGTCTTGCGTTACCAAAGGCATACAGTCCAGCGCTCTGAAAAAGTCACGTTTGTTAGTCCATTTACCAAAAAGTTAACTTTGGTTAAATATTTTATAGAAGTGAACACTAGAGCGCTTGTTTGAATGTTATCAAAATTCAAAAGTAAGGATTGTATGTTTCCAAGAAATCAAAAACTACAAGTTCCACTAAAACTATTCCACTGGTTAAATATTTTGTAGAAGTGAACATTAGAGCGCTTGTTTGCATGTTATCAAAACTCAAAAGAAACGTGATTGTATGTTTCCAAGAAATCGAACTCCAAATTCCACTAAAACTCAATTCCACTAAAATTTTCAAATGTCGACATTGCATACATTTGAAGTGTTCAGACTTAACAGGAATAGTCTCCCAAATGCCTTAGCAATCTAGTAAAATTGCCTTAGCAATCTTAGTAAAATTGCCTTAAAAATACCAAACATCCAAATTTCTCAGCAAAATACCATAGATAAAAATACCAGGAAACTCCAGTAAGAAAATAAGTTTTTCGTTTCCTATACAGCAAGCTAGTAACAATACTATTGAAATGCCTCTACTCCACTAGTTAGTCAAAATGTGTGGCAAGTGCCTCAACAGCGTGTTCTAGTAAAAATTAAAGTTCAGATGTCAAATTCCACTCGCAAGTTTTCAGATGTCTAAATAGACTACTCACTAATATATATTGACTACTCCACTAATATATTAAAGTTAAAGTGTCAACAGTAATCAAATGTCTCAACTTTATAAAACCTGTAATTAGAGGCCTAAACTTATTCACTATAAAACTACAACTTCTACAGCAAACTTTATAACAGGGGGTTCAGATGCCTAACCAGCAAACTATCTGAAATGAAAATTTAAAGCGCTCAAATGTATAAACGAAAACTACTTAAAGTCAAAACTCCAAATTTTAGACATAGGTAAATTTTGTTCATACAAAAGTTGTGTTCATATCACCGACAAACTCCGCAAGTATATGTAATGAAAAGTATGGCAGTTATTGTGTTCATATCACCAACAAACTCCGAAAGTATATAAAATGGAAGATAAATGACAGTTTTAAGACTACAAAACAGCAAAGTGCTAGCAACAAAAAATCAACATGGAAAACTTATAATACAAGTGGAAAACTAATACACGTTCAAATGTTTAAACAACACTACTAGAAACTAAACATTGAAACCAGCTAGTCTTAACAGTTATATTTTCCACTAAAACTAAACAACCTGGAAGTTATATTTTGCCTAAAAACTACCTTCTGTAAAAATTCTGGAAAAATGAGACTACATTGAAGAAGCAATCCCACGAAGTGCTGAACTTGGATATCAGTATATTTATTAAACCAGTTCAGCAAGTTAAGACAAAGTGTATAGGCAAGTTAAGACAAAGTGTATAAGGCAAGTTAAGACTAAGTGTATAGGCAAGTTAAGACAAAGTGTATAAGCAAGTTAAGACTAAGTGTATAAGCAAGTTAAGACTAAGTGTATAAGCAAGTTAAGACTAAGTGTATAAAGTTAAAAAGTGTATAAAAGTTAAATCAAGTTAAGACTAAGTGTATAACAAGTTAAGACTATGAAAAAGTACGATTAACAAGTTAAAATCAAGTTAAAACAGGATTAACTAAAATCTGGAGATAAAAGTTAAGAAAAAAGTTAAAAAAAGTTAAGCAAGTTAAGACTAAGTGTATAAGCAAGTTAAATCTTAAAAGTAAATCACGAAAAAACGCAAACAGATTAACTAAAATCTTGAAAAAAAAAGTTTCCTAAATCCCAAAAGCAAACAGAACTTGGCAGCACTACACTAACTCAAGAGACCACTTAAAAAAAAAAAAAACACCCAAACCTCAGCGTATACATACTCACAAACTCCTACAAAGATGAATAATCCCGCAAAATAAAAATCGTAATAACGTACAGCAAACACAAAATACCCTCAAAAAACACCGCGCAACTGAATAATGGGTATGCAGCTCTTCCGATGAGAGAGTTATTCACAGCCAAGGACGACAAAATGTAGTCTTACTAGCCCGGATCCTGATTTCATTCGTCGCGCGACCGCTAGATGGTACTATCGGACAGAGTATGATTTATGAGGCTTAATGTGAATAGAATACTAGAGCGGTCATAAGTTAAATAATAGCTATTAATGTTAAAATGAACAGTTTATTCATCGCCAGCATTCAAGATATGTAAAGCAACTGAATCATGGCAATACAAGAATAATAAGGCAAAATAAACGCATTTTAGATACGGTAATAGCGAAGGCAAGTGATAAAAGGAATACACATACATTATATGAATAAACATATATAATTTGTCACATATTTTCGCTCAAAAGCTAATACGTGCATAAAATCCAACATGAGGTACAGGGAAGGAGCCAGGTGTTTTTCGCTATCAGCAAATTAGTGCATATATAATTGATCACATTTTGATACGATTTTCAAGAATTGCCTTGCCGGAGATACCCGATTCTTTGATCATTTAGTTGTATTGACAGAATTTCGAAACAATTTGAAAAGCAACTTGTCTGCGTGTATCTAAAAGTTGAAATCATAATTTCCATTGTCACTGACTGTTTGTGTGCCCTTTATTCTATGTTATTGATTTTCTTATTTGATATTTTGCGTGACTTAAATATAGATCAGTTATGATTGACATTTCCATACCAAGTTAGATGAGCTTATTAAAATAACATTTCTGCCGATTACATCAGCAACTTAATCCCCCATTAGTTCCTCGTTGGACGAGTCGGTAGAGTTGTCAGCTAGCACTCTGCTAGGCCCGAGTTCGAGTCTCCGGCCGGCCAGTGTAGAATTAGAGGAATTTATTTCTGGTGACAGGAATTCATTTCTTAGTATAATGTGGTTCGCATTCCACAGTAAGCTGTAGGTCCCGTTGCTAGGTAACCAATTGGTTCTTAGACACGTAAAATAAGTCTAATCCTTCGGACCAGCCCTAGGAGGGCTGTTAATCAGCTCAGTGGTCTGGTTAAAATAAGACATACTTAACTTTTTCATCACCCTCCTCCCAACCCTCACCAAACACTGTAGCTTCAGAAACGGGCTAATGTAATTCTTCTAATGTAATATAAATGGTAATAAGCTTTAAAGTATTGCTGTTGTTAACTGAAAAATGCTTAGTTCATTGAGGAGGATGATCACATTTTTGAGACTGGCTTTTAACCTTTGCTTTTTGTTTGTGTTCTATAAAGTGCCGCTAAATGAAGAAAAGTTTGTTTACTTATTGTGACTTCGGGAGCAGAGGCATGGGGCAGCTTGGGAAAATGGTTTTATCACATATCAATATATTTGTTTTATCATTACCTGATGCGTTACTGAACCGCAAATACTTTAAATAATATATTGCTGTCATTTTTTTTTATTAACTGAAGTTTTGTTTCGATATAATGTGACACCTATTAATTTACAAATTTGACAATATTTGCAAACGTTTTGCATAAGAACTCTATTTTTGAATGAATGACTATACAATGTAGTATGTCAGTGCTACTTCTAGTCATGTTAATATACCCCGTACCAATAATTCCTCGTGGCGGTCGCAAAACAATACTGATTCCTGTGTCTGGTGAAATCATATAACTACCCAGTTTCTTATAGACACTCAAACTTTAGTGAACAATAGATTTTACATAATCACCAAAATGTTATCGCGTATTTACTGAAAGGCAGTGGCTAGGTAGCCATAGATGGCTACGTAGCCCATTGACAGTAAACGCAATTACAAGGGTACATTTTATCCAGACTTCACCCAGAGTGGTAAGTCTGACATGACCACTAGGTCTTCGCCCACCCACTGAGGCCCTCTTAATTGATTTCATCTAAGATTTATGAAATTAGGCTGTTATGTTAAATAAGCACTCGCACACTTTCTCCCATTCAGTCCATAAGACAATGAAAAGGGATTGACTGTGCAGCAAGATTGAAGAAAGGAAGCAAGAATGGAAGGAAAGGAAAAGGCTAAAAACTGAGTGTGCAACTAGTGGCCCTAGGGTCGCTACAAACATCCTTTAGTAATGCCTACCAATGTCTAAACCTTGATGCCTACAGTGCACCACGTGAGGTGCACTGATGACCCTGCCTCCTTACGGGGGTGACCTTCTGAATCGTATGATTTAGAGTAATCATGCACGAAGTGGCTGTTAAATTCTGGTTCCTATTTTTCTTTACATAATAAATATTTTCATAATATAAACGCCTTGGAAGTAGCAGACATTATAGTAATACGAAAAATTATTTTGTGATCAATTTCAACCGAAAATAGGGGTCGTAGTTGCAGTAATAACAGTTGTACCAATGATGAAACCATTCAGTTAATTTCATACTTAAATTCCTTACGAAAATTTAACTAGGTTTCGTCGGGTTTCTTTCGAGTTACCACTTTTAACCTTAGATGAAAAATCCTAATGATTCAGCAATAGCAGATAGAAAATACCTGGCTAACTCGAGGTTTACAGAGATATCTGGAAGGAAATTAACTGCCTGTTACAAAGGCTTAAAAGATGATGAAATTGTGTTATTGGCAACATTCATAAAATCCAAATATAGACGACAGATCATCTAGGTGCAAGACTAAAGAGGCATTTTTCATCCTGTCGAAAAAATAAGTAAAAAATTAAAATTAAATTATAGAGCAATCGATTAAAGGTAGTAATTGGAGCACCTTTATTCCACTAAGATAGTACAAGGCACTTGGAAGCTTCCATTGTCATTCACAAATGTAAATTTAATTTTGAAATTATTTCATCAAGATTCTGTCTCATCAGTCAATGACATATTTAAAAGAGCTCATTGCCAATAGGGGGTAGGGTAAGGGAGGGGGAGGGAATGGGAATGGAGGGTAGGGCAGGGGAAAAAAGGGCGGGGAAAAAGGAGGGAAGGGGATTGGATTGGGATGTTAGGGAAGGGATACAACGACACTGATGAGAGCCTGGGGGGCGGGATTTATTAAAGTACTTGCAAAGATGAAGTCTTGTTTTATATTCATAAATCTTCTACAAGAAAATGGAAACATCTCACCTCACTTTTGTCTCCAAAACACTTGAACCATCAGGACCATCGGTCATTCAGACGGAAAACAACAGTTAATTCAATACTACGCATGACTTTTCTTAATTAGAATGCTACAGAATCTGCGATAATTAACGAGAAAGAGGATGTAAAAGGTGAAATAACAGCACCATTTTCTTAAATTACTGAATATGGATAATAAAATCGGGAAGGAAAATAGAATCACTGGTATCGTTGAAACTACAGCGAGAAACAGCCATTTGCTTTTAACTACCTAAATACCACCGGTTCCTTCGGCACTCTAATTCTTATATCGATTTGATTGGAAAAAGCGCGTCACAGAAGGAAACTGAAAGATCGATGAAATGAGTATATAGTAATTTGGCCTCGTTCAGTCATATGATTAAAAAATAATTTACGGAAGTTACTTGGCGACCCATGTGGCCATTAAATTTTTTTTTTCCTATTTTCTTTATGCAATAATTATTTTCATAATAAAGAGATTGGAAGTTACAGACATAATAGTGTATGTTTATAATATATATATATATATATATATATATATATATATATATATATATATATATATATATATATATATATTTGGCAAAACGACATTACCTCATAAAGATTTTAATAGTTTTGATTTACTTCGAACAGTTACTTGCAGATCCTCCAAACTGAAAGTTTTTACCTGCCCTAGCACCTCCAGTCACCTCGTCAGACTGTACTGAACTGAAATGAAAATGCGCAACTTTCTGTATACTGTACTGTGAATGAGTTTTGAACTAAACAGAAATTTGCTGTTTCCCAAACCGAAACTATTTGTGAGTAAAATCATTTTTGTCCGAACGGTTATAACCGCACACTTGGGGTAACTAATATTGCTGTTAAAATGAGTTTTCAGCAAAAGCACTTCAGAAATAAATGATGTCACAGCAACTGACCCAGGTAGAACATTTATTATTTGTTTTAGATACCACAGTAAATAAAAGGTGACGATATGGAAGGCATGCGTTTTTTTGTAGTTCATTTCGATATAACTAAGTTAACGGAAATACGACAAGAAAATAATGTAGACAGAGCTTCAATTCGTATAAGTATAAATGACTATATGAAATATTATTTATTCTATTTACCACGTCAGTAATAATATACAGATTAATAGTAAATCCAGGCTTGTGAGTTTTTACGAGAGATTCCAGGGTGAAGGAATCGGCTACTTTTTCATTTATCACACTGATTTGAAAAGTACCCAAAATTTAAAAACTGACTACGGTGGCTACATTTGCATATAGCCTATATCAGTTCACGTATTTTTTTAGCTGTTAGGTAATAAATAAAGAAATTAAGCATCGAGATGATTTGTGAGATTTGCATAGAAATGATCTTAGCAATATGTTGTGAAGGGTTAAATTCAAATATAAACATTTTGTTCATGACAATAAAATTATATTTAGCAAAGCGTGATTAATTTCCCAAGAAACCTTAAGTTTTTTTTTTTTTTTTTTTTTTTTTTTTTAGATCACAAGACCTTGAGCATGCGGATTTACTGCAAAATATGTTGATTTTCAGTTACTTGTTTCGTCATCACTGATAAAACTACATGTTACTTTTACCTAGTGGTCATGAAATCACAAGCCAATCCTTTCTGAGAATTTCCTTGCGACCAAACTTGATTGCAAGTAAAGGTGAATTCAGTATGATACATAAAATTAGCAAGTATATATCTGTTTGGAATGACTGAAATATAACACCATGCCTATAGGAAGTAATAAGGTTAATACAGTTTAAAAGGTTTTAAGTATCTCAAAAAGGTATGATCTTAGGGAGATAAAAGGGAGAAGTATAAGTTGCTTAAAATGCGTATTTGAGAACTTGAAGAAAGTAGAGAAGGGAAACCAAATTGTCTTCTTGGTATATTAATGGAGGTGTTCAAATAGCATTATGTGCCAAAGCAAACGCACAAGTAATGTGGAATGTCTAGGTACTTGTAATAACCAAGGTGCTAGTGAGATGCTGATACGCTTTTCACTTTTGCTAGATTCAACTGTAAAGGGAAAATGTGGGCGAAACTTTGTGCGAATGTATTTGTTTGAATGTTTTTGAAAAAGCTATGTTTTTTCGGACATGAGTTTTATAAGGTAAACCATCCAATAAAGATATGTTTACATAAATATACAAATAAGTGTGCGATGTAAATATAAAACCTCCATTCCCTAGTTCTGTCATGAAAATAATACCCCACTTTATACGGTACGCCTTTCTCAAAGGTATATTTCTTCCACTGAACCCGACGCAGAACGGAATTCCGTTATCCAGAGAGGACAAGTGAACGTTCCACCGAGAAGCAAATAAAGAACCTTTCAAATAGTAACCGCTATGTGCACTAAAACAGAGAAAGTTTAATAGCGTGTACTATGCAAGCAAGAATGCTCTGTTGAGCAAATGGAAACAGACGGGAAGTCCATTCAGATCCGAAGAGGAACTAAATGCCAGAATCCAGGAAAAGAATAATAAAATTCTTTGATAAACAACAGAGCGTAACCACCTTTTTGTTGTCTTGTTTTGATAATATGGGTAACGATAAGCATTCTAGGAAACCGAGACTTTATAAGCATTAAGGAAAAATATTAAGACAAACAAGAAGAAAGATTCTCCAGACCCAAATAAACAAACCACGGTTGTCTGCACACACAGGAAAAAGAGAATCTTTTTACCCGCGACTGCTGAGGAGTAAAGGCTGCTGTACTTAAAGTCAGCTGATGTTGACCTTACACCAAACTCTTCCTCTTGAGGCTAAAACATAAACAAATAGTGATATTACTGAATCTTGAAGCTAGATCATGGTTTATGAGGACCGTTCGTCCGTCTTTATTTTTGTCAACCTTTCAGTTTTATATCCGAATGCGATATATTAAATCATATCCCGGTTAAACAATGTTTTTCCTAATTCGTTTACTCAAGGTAAATGCACCTGATCTATTCTGAGTTATGGGAACAAATCAGTCGACGGAAATGAAAAGAAAACAAAAGGGCCACGACAATGTGGAGAAATGGCCAATAAAACTCGCCTCCGCGGCGCATTCATTCCGAAAAACAGGCAGGAAACAGAAAGCGATATATTTCGACTTTTACTTCATTCCACTGATGCTGGTGCTAAGTCGAAAAACACCCACTGGAAAATGCATCATGAATTATGCATCAACCCTCAAACGCTATTTGCAGGATCCGAGTGGAAAAGAATCGCTTAAAAAGAGAAAGACCACTAAGGAAGATAAAAGACTTTATTTCTCTTGTACAGTGTCTGTTCGCTTTAATATACGGTGCGAGGTTATTGCCTCGCATTTTTGAACTGAGGCTTTGGTCTCGTTTTTTTAGTTTTCTCTAAAAGAAAACTATTGAGATGGCTTGTGTGTCCGTCTGCACTTTTTCTCTCCGCCCTCAGATCTTAAAAACTACACAGGCTAGAGGGCTGCAAATTGGTATGTTGATCATCCACCCTCCAATCATCAAACATACCAAATTGCAGCCATCTAGCCTCAGTAGTTTTTATTTTATTTAAGGTTAAAATTAGTCATGATCGTGCGTCTGGCACTACTATAGGTGCCAACAACACAGGTCACTACAGACACAGGCCACCACCGGGCCGTGGCTGAAAGTTTCATGGGCCGCGGCTGAGAGTTTCACACAGAATTATACGCTGTACAGAAAGCTCGATTGCAACGACGAAACCTCGGCGCATTATGTCTTTGTTTTTATCTCTTTATGCTTTTAACATTTTTGTAATATCCATAGAATGATAAATAAAAAAAAATGGGTGAATAAATTTCACATTTAGAAGTGTTAGGAGGAAGGAGGAAAAGTTGTAGAAAGCCCTAGGTAGATGGAAAGTAAGGACCTTAATAACGGATAACACATGCGCAAATGCAACACAGAAATGAATGGTCAAATTTGCGTATGGGGCTTTGATGCGCTGCTAATGAGCTTTCTGTGTACGTATATGAAACCGATAATTTTGTGGAAGCTTTCTGCACTTGGTATTCATCCAAGGATCGGTGGTTTAAAATATCGGCATTGGCCATTGACCTGCACCTCCTTGAAGCCCCTCCATGGTAGGGGAATCGACATTATATATATATATATATATATATATATATATATATATATATATATATATATATATATATATATATATATATATATATATATATATATGTGTGTGTGTGTGTGTGTGTGTGTATGTGTGTGTGTGTGTGTGTATATATACATATAAATAATATATTAGTCTGAAACATTACGCCGCAAATATTTATAATTTCCAGTTCACTATACCCTGGGAATAACTTACACCCAAGGGGAATTATAATTGATAATTGCTTCGTCCCCGGTAGGATTCGAACCGTTGCCTGGTTTAGAAAGAACTTTAAACAGTGCCTTTGACCACCTGGCTATCAAGATGTATATAAGTTAATATAGACTTAGCTGTGTATATGCCTGTCGTATTCAGGTTCTGTACTTAGAATGTCCATCATGATAGCTGATTGGGCATATAATATATATATATATATATATATATATATATATATATATATATATATATATATATATATATATATATATATATATATATATATATATATATATATATATATATATATATATATATATATATATATATATATATATATATATATATATATATATATATATATATATATATATATATATATATATATATATATATATATATATATATATATATATATATATATATATATATATATATATATATATATATATATGTATATATATATATATATATATATATATATATATATATATATATATATATATTTCTCTAATTTTCTTTATGATCATGTAGCAACTAACGAAAGTAAATATGATTTTAACCAAAATGTTATTCCCAAGAAGCAAATGCGTCCTTCTCGAGGGCCATTACTTCATTAAGAGCTTATCAGCCGATCAGCGCTCCATGTTGTACGGTTGACTGGTCGCTGCCGATTTATTAATCCGATCTTAACTCCGAAATCCTCTTAGATAATAATAATAATAATTAAAGTCCATGTTCTAAAAAACTATCTTGGACTGTGATCTGTGTGGGACATTAAATATCCGCTTTTTATAGAAATGTCTCTCTTTTTTCAAGCACTATCAGGATAACAGGTTTTCTCTCAATATTCCAATCGACTTTTTACTTTTGAATTAATATTTATACCATTTTCGGTCATCTGACAAAATTACTTACTAAAAGCAGAACTGATACCAAAAGAGACTGAGAGGGGAAATTTTCTCTCTTTACTCAAAAACTTGACTGTAATGCTCTATCTCTTCCGATGTTAACCAATCTCTTTTAACGTCATATAGCACTGCAACGAAATTTCCATTGTAAAACGGATAATCAAGAGTTACAATAGAAATTATATATAAGTTCTTCCTTTTAAACCTATTTCCGTCTTTGCTTCTGAAAAATGCTTATAATCTCGTAGTTCTCCTTAGCCTTAGAATACTACAGTCAAACTATAAACTTAGTAGTTGTATCTAATACATTTGTGTTACAATAGACAAGAGCTCATATTACAAAAGAACAGTCAGATTTTTATAGAATGATCTCCCCCGCCAAATGTTTTATTGTTGAGGCTTCTATATTGGCACTGTTCTAGAATAACTGATCATTGTTACATTGCTATTCTGTCAGTCGCTAAATATCGCTGTTCTAACTACCTTCACAAACTTTTATCAAGGTATAAATCACAATGGTTGCTGATTTTGTATTACGATTAATTCATTCTCATGTTAACTGAGTAAAAGAATAATTGATTTTTTTCCGTCAAAACATTTGCTTAAATCCTTCCCTAAACATGTACCTTATTTATAGTCCTCGTTGTGTTTCTTTTTTCCTGATGCGAATTGTTTTGGAGATTTAGAAATCCATCGGACGCATGAACGCAATTGTGTATTCAGCAGAGCTTGAGCTAGGAACAGAAATTCTCTCAGAGGGAATCTACTAAAGCCATTTCATCACCAGATTCACTGTAGTTTCCTTGATCTATGACATGGTTCTATGTATATTTGAAATATTTAGAATGACTTTTGCAAAAATTTGCGTTTTGCAAATATAAGTCTTAACATTCTGCTTATTTCTCCAGAGTTTCCTAATACATTTTAAGAAATTTCCACCTGTTGCTTCATTATCCAATGTGGCCATGTCCTTAATTCGGTTTTAGTTTCCGGTCAGAACTATCCATTATAGTTTCCCTATCTTGATATATTGGCTATTCTCATGCATATCAATTCTGCCTTCGAATACGTATCATTCATCTATTGAAAGTTTTTTAATGGTATGGTCGGTAAGCATTAGTTTAAGAAAAATCTGGCTGTTGATGTAACGCCTTTCTCATCACACTGCAACAGGAAGTATTATTATAATTTCTGTTTCGATCATTTTTTCTCTTGGCGCCTTGTATCATCAAATTTCTTCTGCTAAGATAGAAACTGATAGAGTCCCTATATTTGCGCCATATGTCAACTTTACATTCAAGTAATTCTCAAGGCAATTCTTTCCTTTTGTTTTCTATATTTGTTCATAATGAAATAAATGTATCTTCGAATCATCAGACACTTGACAATAACATCACCCTTGGTTACAAAGACTTTTGAATACATACATACATACATACATATATATATATATATATATATATATATATATATATATATATATATATATATGTGTGTGTGTGTGTGTGTGTGTGTGTGTGTGTGTCAATATGTATCTATCTATCTATATCTATCTATCTATCTATCTATATATATATATATATATATATATATATATATATATATATATATATAGATAGAGAGAGAGAGAGAGAGAGAGAGAGAGAGAGAGAGAGAGAGAGAGAGAGAGAGATACACATATTGATATATGTATGTATATTTGTGTGCGTGTGTGTGTATGTATGTATGTATGCATGTATGCCTCTGTATGCGTGTTTTGTTTAACATTAGCTTTCACATAAACATTTATTTATATCTTCGCATATATCACATAAACTGCCTTGAATTTATCGGTGTGAAGACAAACGGTTAAATTTCCTGTGTAGAAGACCCATTAATAAACGAAGACCGCCTTATCTCGCTAATGGTATTTTACATCTAATTTGGTATTCGAGAAAGTTTGGGGATAATGAAAATGACCGCTGTCATGACGTTCACCTTTAAAGTCCACTGTTTCCCAATTAGCAGGTAATTTGGGGGTCATGCTGCATAATTATATGCTAAGTATTTAGCAAGCAAATGAGCTTTCCCTTCTAAGTGAATCTCTGTCGCACATGCTTTTAATGCAAATGGCTTTGAACGCAGAGACACTAATGCAAGCTCGACAAAATTAGTAACTCGTTAAAGAAGATTGTTTGGTTAAAAAAAAAAGTGGGGTTAGACAAGGGAAAATAAGTATATTCTGAGAACCATGATGAAAATAACACCCCAAAAATAAAATTGCTGTATATTGTAAATGTGTGCTTAAATTATGCTTCAAGAAATATAGGATATCTATAAAGTATTAATTGTAAGCAGTTAGGAAATCTTCCAGGCTTCCTTTGTGTGTAATTAATCTTAGTGTCTTTTTCTGACACCTTTAATTCATAGAAAATACTTTATCTCCTATGTGAAACGTTTAAATACATACACACACACTCACACACACGTACGTACACACACACACACACACACACACACATATATATATATATATATATATATATATATATATATATATATATATATATATATATATATATATATATATATGTGTGTGTGTGTGTGTGTGTGTGTGTATGTGTGTTTGTATATAAAAGTTAAGTAGACCTTAGTTTAACCAGACCACTGAGCTGATTAACAGCTCTCCTAGGGCTGGCCCGAAGGATTAGATTTATTGTACGTGGCTAAGAACCAATTGGTTACCTAGCAACGGGACCTACAGCTTATTGTGGAATCCGAACCACATTATAGCGAGAAATGAATTTCTGTCACCAGAAATAAGTTCCTCTAATTCTTCATTGGCCGGTCGGAGAATCGAACGCGGGGCCAGCAGAATGCTAGCTGAGAACGGTACCCACCCGTCCAATGAGGAAATATATATATATATATATATATATATATATATATATATATATATATATATATATATATATATATATATATATATATATATATATATATATATATATATATATATATATATATATATATATATATATATATATATATTTATATTCATATATATATACATATATATATACATACATACATATATATATATATATATATATATATATATATATATATATATATAAAGCTAAAGGACTTCATAGTTTTCCACAGATAGCCTATGATTTTCTTTTCGTATGGCTCGCTTTGTCACACATAAATACTCTCATTTTTAATCTTTGCATCCATCTATCTATCTAAATATTTATTAGTATCATATACATCTCTCTCTCTCTCTCTCTCTCTCTTTTGTATGGAAGAAAGCATAACTTATTCTTGGGCTTGACCCAAAAAAGTGAATATTCATAAGGCCGACAAGTGTTTGTTTGAATAACGGAGTTCTACTTTCCCCAGTGAATGCGCTGTGAAAAACATCACACCCAGCATTCTACAAGACCCACAAATTTCCTCTCTAAATCTGGAAAACCGCCTGCGGCAGCCACTCTGGCAGGCCTAGGGATCAGCAACAAATAAGTGAATTAATACACCCATCTTTCTTCCTCAAGCGGAGTGGCGAGCTAAACTCTCGGTAGACCTAGTCCCCCCACCATGGACTTCCCTACTCTATAAATAGCTGCTCTAGCCCTTATTCCCTCACACCCCCGCTAACTCGCCACTCCCCCCCTCCCCAACTCCCTACGAGAAACCACACTCACAAATCATATTCCATTAAGGCCTAAATCTTACTGAGAGTAAGTCGACAGTGGTCTTGGCCTCTAAAAAGACTTGTTCTTATATTCTATATATGTTATAGTTTTTATTTTTTCCTTATTTCTTGCATGGTATTATCCTTATTTTCGCGTATTATGGTTATTTATCAGACATATGTACATTTTTCCTGGTTGACGAATTGTATCCATCTTAAAGGGTAAGTAGAATGCAATCTTTCTCGTCATTATTTTGACAGTTTTTCATAGTTCTCTCATAGGGGAGAATTTTGTGAGACAGGCCTTCACAAAAGAATAAATAATGAAAATATAGCTATTGTACGAACTTTAGCGTTTTATAACATGATTCTGTTTAATATTTGCAAATAAAAATGGAAGGGAAACGGTGGGGAATGGTAGGCATTTGCAAAGGCTACAAGGCTGAATGCCGATCACAAGATGATGCAGATTGTCCACGGAACTGGAAGTGTTTGTGAAAGAGCAAAAGTAAAAATGAATCCTAGCACGAGGAATTTTTGGGAATTAGGTGGAAACTGGAAAGAGGGCAGTGAACGATGGAAGAATGAAAGAGATAGACTGAGTTAATGCTACAGATGATGGAGAGCAAGTAAAATCACGGGATACCTTGCGAGTGAAAGTTGGCATATTTAAAGCGACTTATGATAGAAATCTTAATGTAGATAAAATGTCAGCTTAAAGGGAAAAGGAGTCTTTTTTTCACGTGTTGCTGTCATTTGGTCGGATGAGGAAATATCGATGAAAGGGTGCTTAAACTGATAGATTTCTGACCTAAAAGTGATCTACAACATAAACAAGTAGAAAATGAGACGAAGTTTCTTCGGAGCAATCGAGTTTTCTGTACAGCGTATAATGCTGTAGGAAACTCTTAGCCACGGCTAATGAAACTCTCAGCCGCGGTCAGTGAAACATTCAGCTACAGCCCGGTGGTGGCCTGCTTTGTTGGCACCTATAGCGATGCCAGGCGCACGATCATGGCTAACTTTAACCTTAAATAAAATAAAAACTACTGAGGCTAGAGGGCTGAAATTTGGTTTGTTTGATAATTAGAGGGTGGGTGATCAACATACCAATTTGCAGCCCTCTAGCCTTAGTAGTTTTTAAGACCTGAGGGCGGACAGAAAAGTGCGGACCGACAGACAAATAGCCATCTCAATAGTTTTCTTTTACAGAAAACTAAAAGTGTTAGAACGATGGGGCTTGCATACTTAGCAAGTGGAGAGGTCCAATGAAATATAAAGAGATGCCCCAGACACCAGTGTAAGTGCCGGAAGTAGCTAGGGAGAAAGTGAAATTAGTTTTCCACTTTTCCGCTTTTTTATTACACATGAATTTCCTACTTTGCCCGACAGTCAAGAATAAATATTGCAGTAACAAACTAGTTACTTTTCTCTATATTAAACCATTTAGGAAAAACTAAGTATTAGTAAAACCAATTTAAAAAAATACGTACACCTTGACATTAGACCATACCGACGACAATACACTAATATGACGATAGTTTTTTCTTACCTTTGGAAAAACAAAATTCTAGTGATTTTCTTACCTTTGGAAAAACAAAAGTCTAGTGATTTTCTTATCTTTGGAAAAACAAAATTCTAGTGAAGGCACATACAGAAAATACGTACGTCTCGACATAAAACCAAAACCATGACAATGCACCAATCTGACAATATTTTTGTCTTGGAACAGATGACAAGAAGGTTTTCCGTTTTCCTGGAAGGACTACAGAACGCTCCCGAGAACCCACTAGAAAGCCCTTCAAATCGCAGCCACTGTGTGTACTAAAACAAAAGGCGGTAAATAGCGTAGGCGCTGAAGGAAAGAATGTGTTTCTTTTTCTTTGCTTTTCTGAGAAAATTAAAAAAAGTGGAAGGATGAAAGGAAGGTCTCAAAGTAAAGAGGGGAAATGAATGGCGTATTGGAGAAAAAATTACTAAAATTCTCAAATGCAAAGCAAAAGAAAAGCTTTTATATCTTGGTTTTTTTTTATTTTTGGTAAGGTAAGCGGTGACAAGTGTTCTAGGAAACAGAAGATTTAAATAAAGCGGAAACGCTGATTCGCAAACAAGTAGATTCGTCGTGCACGCGAAGTGTTTACATTCACATACGTTGCATAGATGAAAAAATACTTTACGTTTTGAAGTAAAACATTGTAAAAAAAAAAAAAAGCTCCAAGTTCTCCAGCCAAACAATGGGTAAGGTTCATTCATGATTGCCTACTCTCTCTCTCTCTCTCTCTCTCTCTCTCTCTCTCTCTCTCTCTCTCTTTCATTCCCTTTCTCTCGTCTGTCAGTCTGTTATTTCAACAGATATTCAGTTCCTTTGTAGGAAATTTTCATGAGACGGAAATCTAAGTGCTGATTAAATTTAGTCACTATTAACTACCATCCGAAGCTCATAATATTTTTTCTGCTTTGCAGTGTTTTATCAGGATTATTTTTTCTGTTCAAGAGCGTCATATCAAACTTATGCCTGACAAAAGTCGCCTAATCCCCTGTAGGGGTGCAGGGCCGTCAGTATACCTCGTGTGGAGCAATAAACAATGTTCTTGAGAGGTTAAGCCGACTTGGCTCTTGAATGAAACATTTCTAACCACCTTATCTTGGACTATCATCTGATGATGACTACAGCCTGTGACAGATGGTTCTATGAGATCTGGTGCCAAAGCTAGTCTTTGCAACTCGTGGTCTATTATATTGTTAAAGACTGCATGCATAGACAAACGCTGACACAGGAAATTAACGCTAAGCACTTTGAACACCCGTTCTTTTTGGACAATTTCACTTTGATGTGACATCTGCTGTAACTGAAGCAAAATACATTCCAACTCACGACTTGGATGAAATAGGTTTCAGGAAAAAATGCCATACCAAGAAGCATTAAGATAGCACAATTATAATTTTTTATCATGTTCAAGACACAGTTACTTCTAAAAACAGAATGTATTTTTTTGACACGTTAACAAACGTCAAATATTTCCTGAACAGACCACTGCTTCGGTTACTATCTTTCTTTACAAGTGACGTTTCTATGGTAAGACGTCTGGCGAGTTGGCGTTTTGCTGAATTAAATAGTGACGTCACTTTCTTAACTTTGGGTCTAATTTCATGCGCTGAGAACAGGTTTACTGGACCTGCTTCAGAGCTTGCTTTAACCAAATTTAACCAGACTCTTTAACTTTTGTTCTTAAGTATGCTTTAGTATACTCAGCAAAGCAACCTTTGGTGGTCTAAAGGCGAACTTGCACAGTAATACATACCTAAAATATAATAAAAAAAATGTATATTTTCATTTCATTAACGCTTCTTTTTCATGCAAATCATAATGGCCATACTACACGGAAATCAGTTTTGTTTAAATCGCCTTTTTTTTATCAGACATTTTCCTAAGAGCTGAATATATGACAACATCAATAAGTACGGAATTTCTCAAGACATGGACAAAATTTATACAACATTAATTAAGAATTATTCTTGCATTCATAATTCTTAATTTATATTTCGATTTCAGTGTCCTAATATTTGACGACCCGTCCACAAAGATTGTATTTCTTCAATACTTTATAGCCATTATTTATATTGTAGATGTTTTTGTCTGCTTTTTGATTAAAGATTGTCGCTTTTTTAATTACGAACGCATATTAGCGAACCTGGGAGGGTAGAGAACGTAATAAAAATATCCAATAATAACATTTATGCTACATAAGTATAGCGTTAAACGAGTGACGAAATATAACAAAGCCATAAAAAAAGAAAAAAATATTAACAAAATTGTTAAGCGTAGATTATCATGGAGATGAGATTCTTCTAGTATATATATTAAATATTAATATTTTTTTCTGGAATCAATAATAAAATAACTTGTTTATGTCTGGATATGTTGAAGTCTACAGAGAGAGCTTTTAAGCTCATACCTAGATTACTTGATTGAATGATAATGACGGTTGAAGAGACTCTCGAAAGTTTACAGTCAATTAGCATCATCATCATTTATGTTTTTAAGTCATATTTTCCCTTTATGGTGTTCTGCGTCAGATGAGCTGTCTCCACTCCACAATTCCCACCTGCTCAATTGCTTCTTGTATCCCCTGCTTTAGTACTTAACTGCTCTTCATTCCTTCTCATCCCAGGTACAAACCATTCTGGTCTTAGCACTGCTCTTCGACCATGAGTCTTGAAATATAATAATCACCTCTTGCTAGGTTCCCCCACTTTATTTTTTTTTTTATTTTCCTTTATTTATATGAAGCAATAGAGAATGTTACAGGTCTCATCTATTTCAATAAACCCAAACAACAAACTTACTATGCTTTTTATCGGTTTTAGTGAATTTCCCTATCATTATGGTCAACTGTATTGTATAGTTCGTCTTATTATAATTTCATCTGATCGTTAGGAAACTTAGAAGGAAAAATACCCCATGGTTCCACAAATGGCAGTGCTGTTTGGAAGGCCACAACATTGACAAAAATGACTCATATAATAAAATACCGGATGCGAATAACCCTCTACATATCATAATTCCAAAACATTGTTTCCATTATTCTACAATCTATCATTATCCAACCATATAACACCCAAAAGCGTTGGGGCATCTCCTCCAAAATGACGTAACATGTATGAATTGGGGTTTCCAACATTTTAGGCGAAAATTTGCCTGTGCAATTCAACTACGGTCTTACCAGCTTAAACGAATAATGGCTATTGATCAAAGAGGGTTCTTAAAAAGTCTGGAATACTATATGTAGCGACAAGTGTCTCCATTAAATATGGCTGAACACCACGAGCTTTCACTGGATACCTTAAATAGTACTGACAAATAACTTGCTATTATTATTATTATTATTATTATTATTATTATTATTATTATTATTATTATTATTATTATTATAGCATCTGCAGTACTAAAAGAATATTAACTTACAAAGCGATTTTACATACACTAAAATGACTACACAAATGTATACATATATATATATATATATAATATATACATATATATATATATATATATATATATATATATATATATATATATATATATATATATATATATATATATATATATATATATATATATTATCAGGCAAATCATTTGCATGATTGTAAAGTCAAAATTTGGTGTAATTTGTTAACCATAAGACATTTTTGGATGTTGCCACAGTACGATATAAAAAAAAGGAAAGTGCGAAATACAGATTTTAGCAAAATAATCTCCCTAGTAATTGCCAGCTCTAGATACATAATAAATCAGAGCCCCAAAAAGCCGTTTTTTTTTCAGTCTAGACAAAACACTAAAAGGTGATTTGAGTGCGTAGTATTCGGTAACATAAATTTGCGTATCCTACAGTTTCCTATATCCCACTTTATCCATTGTCGAAAAATTATTACACTAGCATTGGTAAACGTAAAAATCAATGAACTAATGCAAACACCATAAGAACATTCTTTTATAGACGAAATAATATTTCTTCTTTAGTTAGCGTTTTATCTTTTTTTCCCCTTTTTATAATGTTGATTAACTGTCACTTGTTTGATTGCCTTCCGTCTACAGAGTTATGGATTTTTTTTAATATCAACCTCAGTTTAATTAGTCGTTCACAGATATTTTTCTCTCCTGATTATACTGTCACCTTTTGCAATTTATATTTGCATTTTGAAAACGCAATGTACCTGGAGAATATTTCCGCCATGACAACATTTCCAGCGTGGCAATTCCTTTTGCTGCTTTTTATTTTTTTAAAGATTTTGTTTATAAAGACTTACTGTACACCTTAGTTATAAATTTATTTAGGTTTTAAAGCAACTTAAATACCTTTGGCTTTTCTCAAAATCTTCCTCCTCGTTCCTTTCGGTGCCAAGCCCTAAGTGTCGTTCTCTCTCTCTCATTGTTATAGGTTCAAAACACATTCTTAAAACGATTTGATAAATATTTTAGATATTATTTACAATTCATATATTCATACTGTACATACACACATGTATATATATATACATATATATATATATATATATATATATATGTGTGTGTGTGTGTGTGTGTGTGTGTATGTATGTATAACTGAATCACAAAAATATGGAACGTGATGAATACATAAATAAAGGCAATGTTACGAAGGAGAGAGAAACGACGGAGTACATAGACCTTTCGTGGCATTGTTTTTTATATATATATATATATATATATATATATATATATATATATATATATATACTGTATATATATATACACACACACACACACACACATATATATATATATATATATATATATATATATATATATATATATATGATTTATAGTGTAAGAAAATATAAAATGTTTTGCGTACTATAGTATTCTACACCTATTAACAGCAAGCGCAGTTTCATAGCCTATCCTCTTTAAATTGTCTCTTCTGTGAACAAAAATTGACTATACTGAAATCTTTAATGTTACGAGATAAAAAGTTCGATTAAGGACTAAAAAAAAAAAAAAAAAAACTCATCTATAGTTTCTGCAGGACATAAAAATGAAAAAATATGATGTGAATATTATAAAAATATAAAAGTAAAACGACTTCATATTCTGTGTAGTGTTACGGTGTACCGGCATGAGATGCAATATGGGAGAGGCTCGGGGCGAGCGTTGACAAGATTATCCATCATATCGATCCATTTAAGGGATAGATCAGTGTATGGATTAACCGCAGATGCGGTTATTGCCGGAGGCTGGTAGAGAGAGAGAGAGAGAGAGAGAGAGAGAGAGAGAGAGAGAGAGAGAGAGAGAGAGAGAGAGAGAGAGAGTGGATGAAAGATACGTTGAAAGCAGATGAAACTTGAATTTCTTGTTCTTGCTGCTATCAGCGAAAGCAATAATAATAATAATAATAATAATAATAATAATAATAATAGGGTATACTACTAGAAAAAACGCACACAGTGAGAAAAGTTATGGACTCCTACGGAGGCAGGATGCAACCTGGAACCAAACACTATAAAAACCACCCAGTCGAATAGGATTGCTGTGATAATACCAAAAAAAAAAAAAAAAAAAAAAAAAAAAATAAAAAAATAATAATAATAATAATAATAATAATAATAATAATAATAATAATAATAATAATAATAATAATAATTTGTCAATGAATATACAGTTTCGTTTGCAATCTAAATTTTCACTTAAAATTGGAAGAAAAGTTAAAACCTTGATTGCAGACTTTGAGTAATAATGAATTTATGAATGGAAATAAATAAAATCTGGAAAGATACTTCATACCAAAGGCCTCTAATTTCGTCAATAACCTTTCCCTTTCTTCAAAAAAGTAGGAATTTTTAAGCCCTTTCCTCCCCTCGTGATGTGTAGATCTTGTGGGTTCGTTAAGAAATATCGAATTTAGTGTGAAATCGGAACTCTGCCGAAGACCGTTTGATCTGGGAGAAATAAAAAAAAAAAAAAAAGCCTTAGGCCTATTTCGAAAAGATTTACCATACGTTTCTACGATTTATGATATACAAACACTTAAGATATCGCTTTATTGGTATCTTTTAGAGCTTAATGGCATTGAGAAATTTGTTTCCGATCGAAATTTCATACATGAATTTTCACATTTCCCCAGAACACTTCACCCCTTTCTAATGAAAAATGCTCTAACTCTTAAAGGCGGAAATTGTTCAAAACAATGTTGCGAATATGGCAGGCATATAAACACTCTAATTTCTCAGAGTTAGAATTGGTAACTGAAAGTACCTGTCTAACCAAAATACGCCTCTGGACAATCTATAGGGCTCGTCAATCAGATGATAATGTTCTATAGAATGATTGAAAGATTTTTGATGTTCCAAACTGTCCTGCATCGATAACGACCTTCTCTTATTTGAATATTCCCCTCCCGTTCTCGGTTTTCATTTGCCTCATTTAGAATATTACCAAACTTTGGTAGTTCACGTTCTTACCAAAGTTCAGGAAGATGCTTGATACTGAATGTCTTGCACATTCTTACGAAAACCCCTTTTACTCTGCCCTTCCAGAATCAGGAACGTTTACAAATTATTAATGGTCCCATATAGTTCTTTTGCGTATAATTTTGTTCTTACGTCGCTTTTGTAAATGCAAGCAGGAGTAAATGCGAAACGAAAACATAGATCTGGCATCATTCAAACTATTGATGAATACCAAAGTAAAAGCTTTAATTTAACCGTTTATATGACTAAGTTAAGGAAATATGATGTTCTGGATGTTACTCTTTAGGGTGGATTATTTCTGTATTCTATAGAAAACCTTTCAGAGAATCGAAGTATAAGTCTCTTTCACTGTCGGTAACCTGCCGTCTGTAGGACAAATGGGCAGCACTTGAAGTCAATTGTTTTCATCCTGGCTCTGAAGTTTGCAAGGACAGAGTTCACCGTTGAAGATATTATCGATCCAGGGTATTCATGGGTGATATTTTTTTTTTTTTTTTTTTTATTTTTTGTTTTTTTTGGAAAATATACCTTTTTGGACTATGATTGTCTAATCGGGATAGCAGCTCTGGATTGACACAGGAACGAGTGCAGTACTGTTATATAATATAAGGTCCTTCAAAATAGTGTTCGTAGTCCCTCAGCATTCATTTTAAATGTTCATAACGTTTATTTTGGGAGAATGAATGACTGGGTATATTGAAATATTTTTTTTTTTTTTTACATTTGTCTAGTCATATAACAGATTATTGGTTTAAGATGCATGACTGTAAATATTCTCGAGTAAAAAGCTCACTCTGAATAATACGCGGACCCACGTTTACGAGAACGTCCGAAATGTCAAGACCCAAATGCCCAAAATGTTCATGGAATTCGTGATAATAGATTCGTTGGTAAGGAGTATATATTTTTAATCTCTTTACCAACTTCACAAAAATTGAGGAGCCAATTAACATTTAGATTTTTTACGAGTCATATCTGTTAATGAATTACTTTTCTTGTTTTTTTTTAATTTAGTGTAGGTTTCCTTGACTGGTACTTAGGAACATTAAAAGACTGGGTTCTGCAAATGGCTGTATGCACATGATCGTACGTTTGTTGAATCATGTCATGAGATCGATCGGAATACGGTAATTATGAAATATCAATCAAAAAAAAAAAAAAAAGATGCTAGAGATATACTAATCCCCTTCATATGATATATATAGCCTAAACACATATATATAAATATATATAATGTATTTATATATATATATATATATATATATATATATATATATATATATATGTGTGTGTGTGTGTGTGTGTGTGTGTGTGTGTATACTGTATATGTTTCTTTGAGTAACGAGATTGTACGAATTTTCATAATTTTACTCTCAATGTTACTAAAAATACTTTTCTCCCTTCCATGGTTAAGGATTTGCGTCTCATTCCTTCAAAAATTAATACGTTTGCATCGATGTACACTTTCACATATCATCTTATAAAGTAGTGTGTAAACTCACTTCATTATTCATATTATACCAAATTAAAATATCGATGGACTAAAAAAAAATTGAGAAAGGGTTTTCCTAAAGGGACTATTTATGCCCATGATATATTATGACTTGAACTACACTACATCTTTATAATGGTTACTTGTTATTGAGTATTTTCGGGTATATGTAAAAAATGGAATTCGTTTATATTTTCCAGCAACCGTCGATGCCATAATATTAATGTTAAAAGCTTCAGCTTGTTATTTACTGCTTGTACAGTTAATAACATGGAGCTATATTCATTTATAACCAGTTCAGATAATTATAGGAAAACACAAAGCAGATTCACAAAAGAAATTTAGAAAATTGCTAAAGAAATCCTTTGACCTGTATTAGCGAAAATCCACTAACGATCCCTTTCCAGTTAAGCAAAAAAAAAAAAAAATCTTGACACCAGTTTACTGAATAATATTTGGAATTTGAATATTTTCCTGCTCGTCATTACTGAGAAACATAGGTGTCATTAATTGGTTATAAATTCGTCTCACTAACATTTACGATATCCCAGAAATCTTGAAATGATTTTGAATTTTGTGCCTTCTGATATATTTATTTTTCCGTAAAATAAAAATAATAATTAGTCTATACTTTGAGGCCCTGTAAATCTGAGTTATGTACGTACGAAAGTCTCGTAATTCTTTTTTAAAAATGTTGCCGTGCTTCTGCCAAAAAACAGTTTGGTGAATGTGATAAAAATATCGGAAAATATTTTTATCTCTGCCTCTCATGCAAAATTGATATCACATATACACACATACGTACGTACATAGGTAAATACATAGACACGCACAGAAATAAATAAAAATATACACTCATACACACATATATATGTATATGTGTGTGTATATCAGACATAAAAGAAAGAGAGCGAGCGGAGGGGGCGGGATAATTTATGTCAATTTACTATAGCTTAGAGAGAGAGAGAGAGAGAGAGAGAGAGAGAGAGAGAGAGAGAGAGGTAATATATGTCATTCCAGTACAGCTTAATTCCAAAAATTAAACACTAGAGGCATTAACCCAAAACATTTACCATTTACACATTACTCAGAAACCCAGTCATTTCCATTTCTACTAATAGCTTGTCGACTCGCAAAGGCTGCAGGTCTTTGTGTCACTGCATCTCCCTCAGTCCTCTTTTGCTTTTGAAAGGCTGAAATTCGGTCTTTTCTGCCACTTTGTAGCTTTGGTCATTTGGTACCGGATTAGCCGTATATACGCGTAGGGAGAGTTGAACCGCCTTGTCAGAAATGTTAGCCGGAAGTGGGAGGAACAGTGATGTAACTCCAGTGTTAGAAAATATTTTTTGAAATCCTACGTTTTACCTTCTGAATAAAGAGACATGAGTTCAAATCTGCAATGATGTGTAGTAATGGCATAAATATTGATATTAATTAGAATAAACAAGCTAATTTGATACCTAAAGTTGTGCTAATGAGGTGATTTAATGTTGAGTAAGCATGGCACTAATGCAAATAAAAGTTAATGAACAGCATAGGTAAAGATATCAACATTTCGCAAAGATTTTTAAGTACTGAATCTACAGTAAAGCTGTGCACTAGAGTCCTCCTTCATTTAGTACTTAAGAAAATGTGAAGTTATGCACTTCCAGAGAAAAATGCTTTCAGGCACCTAAACAGGGAATGGGTTAGAGGTCAAACCCAAGCAAGGGAAAACGCTTTAGGCAACTGTCGTTAAATACCGTTTGGGCCGCTTCTGACCGATGCAACTAATTATGCACCTGGTAGTTAGTCGTATGCGGCGGAATGCATTCAGATCAGAGAGGGCATGGGGCTAACAACTTTATTACAAGATCTGTAAAAAGCCGGAAATGTAGGACCTTCTGGAGCACACCTCTAGGGAGAAAGATGCGTGGTGTGCTCTCTCTCTCTCTCTCTCTCTCTCTCTCTCTCTCTCTCTCTCTCTCTATATATATATATATATATATATATATATATATATATATATATATATATATATATATATATATATATATATATAAGGTGTGGAGTATAATAGAGGGGTGACGCAAGGAGGGAATACCATTTCAACAAGTCGTAAAGGGACAGGTTGCTAGTCACACGCCTTTTTTCTTGACCCTTATTGCAGCTGGGTAGGCCGCTCTGCAATATACCGGGAGCAGTCTACGGAACCCTCAAACGTGAGCCAAGTGCTTTACCGCTCAAGTGCTGCGCAAAGTGTACAGCAGATTTAAAAGCCAGAGAAACAAGACGCTAAAAAAATAAAGTGTTTGAAAACTGCTCTTAAATCTATAAACATAAACAACGGTCGCATTAAAATATCTGTCGAAAAGCAATGATCCATACTATCATCCGGCACGCGGCCTTACGGCTTCGTGATGGCAGGCCACCGTGAATTGCCCCACCGAAATCACCCAAAATAATTTTCGGCGCACAAACTGTTGCCTGTACTGGAAAAACGACAGTTCAGTAGAAACTATGACCGTTCACTGTCGGGGGCTATTTTATGAAACTATTTGTTACGTTAATCTTGGGTTTGGGTAAACATTTATTTATAGTTTTTTTTTTTTTTTGCAGGCCAGTTTTAAACCTTATTTAAAAGTTCTGTGTAAACGTTTATTTATGTAGTTTTTTTTTGAAAACTGATTTTACACATTTACCAATGGGTTTCGTAAACATTTATTTCTGTGCATCTTTAGATTTATATTTAAATTTCATTTAAGTTATTGGATAAAAATATATTCCTAGTTGTATTTTCGCCATTCATTTTTCTCTTTGCAAAAGGAGCAAAGCTGCCATACATTCGTTTAATAGCTATATATCCTTGATAACGAAAATTGGAAGTATATTAACCACGCCACAGGAAATACGGCGAATTTTGAATTGGAATCAAAACACACAATATACGAGGATGCTGCCGACAATGGCAAACAAAAATAACAATAACTATTTGGCCCGACCATTTTGATATGTGATAGGAGCCGGAATTGGCGGGCCAAACACCCGCCAAATAAGTGAAGGCGGCCTCTTTGAAAGCCGTACGAAATGATATTAACTCGAATTAACTCCATTGTTGAACGGCGGAGCCTTTAAAATGGTTAAATAATTAAGCCGACAAAATGGGGATCCCAACGAGCGGACGTCCGCCTGTACTTGCCTATGCCGGTGTACCTACACTATACACTCCCTTGCACACGATACACACTGCGGCTCTTCCGCTCTCTCTCTCTCTCTCTCTCTCTCTCTCTCTCTCTCTCTCTCTCTCTCTCTGGAGGGCACACACGGACGTATACTGTGTAAACCAGATACCTTTCTTAACTTTTCCTCATTTTTCACATGCATTGTGATACACGAATGGGCACAGTTGCGGGCATACATGGGTACATGGGTATAATATATATATATATATATATATATATATATATATATATATATATATATATATATATATATATAGATAGATAGATAGATAGATAGATAGATAGATAGATAGATAGATAGATAGACAGATAGATAGATAGATACATATATATATATATATATATATATATATATATATATATATATATATATATATATACTTATATATATACATATATATACACACACTTATATATATATGTATGTATGCATGTATGTATGTATGTATGTATGTATGTATGTATATTTATGTGTGTGTACTGGCGCATGAAGTTCGGTTTGTAACAGAGGCATTCGATATTTATGTTTCTTATTTTAGAACTCATACTTAAGAGATAAGAAACTGCAAGCATAAGTCAAAACACATGACCGTGTATTATGCATATATTTAATTCCTTTACCAAGACTCTCTCTCTCTCTCTCTCTCTCTCTCTCTCTCTCTCTCTCTCTCTCTCTCTCTCTCTCTCTCTCATATTCCCAGGAAACTTCCTTGCAAATATGTCAATGAGGAAGAAATAATAACTGATGAGTATTCGCAATGGCTATCTCGATGCAAAAGTCCTCTTCCTCCTCCCTCTGCTCATGACTATCGTATATATTCATGACTCGTTTTTCGCACCTTTTGTGGTAATTGAACTGGTGGTCGAGTGACTGCTTCGTCCTTTGAGCCACCGCCGTCGGCTTCCTCCCAACCGCCCCCCGCCTCCACCCCTTTCCAAGTTATCCACGATCGCCGAGTGCAATAGCCAATTCGTCATTGCATTTGCATCTTGCATTTTTTCGCTCTCTTATTTATTCTTCTTCTTCTTCCCCCCTTTCTCTATCCCTTCCTAATTCAGTTTGTCCATGAAGCGTATGATTGCATATCCACAGGAGTTAAAACTACTTCCCTTTTCTTTTTTTTGTCGTCCACACCCAAATCGCATAACAGAATAGCAATATGCTTAAAGGTTAAGAGTAGCTTTGGTGTGGAGCATAAAATCATTGCAAGGTGATGCAAGATATTTTTAAAAGGAGTTTATTTTCAAAGGGCGTTTGCATGCATACATGTAAAATGCAAGGAGCAATTACACAAGGGTACGCGAACACACACACGTGTATCTATACAAATATAGATATATATATATATATATATATATATATATATATATATATATATATATATATATATATATATATATATATATATATATATATATATATATATATTACACTCGACTTGTTTATTTATTCATTTATTCATGAGTTTTTACTCGTCTGCATATCTGCTTGAAAAGCTATACCTCCATTTATCCCATAAGACATTATTTTTCAACTAAACTATCAATCCAACATTCTGCCTTTCTCTATTCTTTTCAACTCTTTTTTTTTCAGCATGTTGGTCACTCAATTTCCTGATAACACGATAAATACGATCGGTTCCCTCGTATCTCCCCTCTCCCTATCTCCCCTCTCACTCTCCCCCCCTTCTCCCCTCAGTTGGCAATCGTCCGCATATTGGAATGCAGTATATGGAAAATGATTGTACAACTCACAAAACCCGTCCGTGTAATTGGATTGTGAGAGGGGACCCGTATCCCTCCGCCCCCTGTTCATCTCTCCCCTCATCCCGGGGGAGGGGTTGTTTTGACAGCTACTCCCTCCCCTTCCCATCCCCTCCCACGGTTGTGGTGTAACTGATATAGGGGAAAACGGTAAAATAATAGATTGTTTAAAAACCCACCTTCGTTTCCCTATACCGGACACTGCCATTCGGTCCCATACAGTTCCCCAACCTCAGCCACATTCCCCATTCCCCACTCTGCAAGTTATCTTACACCCCCACTTCCTTTACCCCCTCCTCAACCGTCCCAGAGTGTCCCTGTCCTCACCCTTGTCCTCAGCTGGGACACTGGAAAGGGTTGGAATGGATAGGTGTTAATTCCATTGCTTGGTAGATCAGCTTAAAACGGTACTGAGACGATTAATCACATTTTTCTGCAGATTGAGATGTGGTAGGACACCAGTCCTTCTGAACACTCGTTAAATTTCATAAGATTCGTCTTTCCTTGAGCCTTCTAGTGTTTGAATATACGTATGTTTAGAGGCTTAATAGAAGGGTGATCAATCATCAAATCAAGTCCTCCAAGATACAGTTTGCTCATTATCATAGAATGTTTTAACGCTTCAAGAGTAGAAAGCTTACAGAAAAAATGACGAAATAAAGTTTATTACTTGTAATAAACAGAAATTGTTCAAAACATTTGCCATCAACAAAAAATTTGGGGGGAAAACTCCCAGACCTGATGTGATTTTTTTTATACAAAACAAGGACAAGAAACATGAGAGTGTTTTAGTGAAAAAATAGATAGCAGAAATATGACAATTGCACCTACATGACTGAAAGAAAAGCCACACTGGATATTATTCTACCTTGTGTCAAAATCATTCATGGCCTTGAAACTAAGGGAATTCTACCGTATTTTCTTTCTCTTCCAAACTTCTTGATTTCTAAACGTTTTAGGTAAGTTCTCTATCTGATATTCGAGAAATATGTAAAAGAGATATAAGAAATTTCTCTTGAAAGTGCATGTTCAAGATCCTACATCTAGGAGAACTGAATTCCTACGCTACTATTTAGCTAACAACATAACAAATTGTGATTTCCACTTACTGGTTATTATGACCAGTAATATTCATATTTCTTTTTTTTTCTATTGGAAAAACTCTATATGAGAACTCAGATAACTTGCATGATGTGTCATTTATTTGAATGTGTGTGTGTATGCCCGAAGATCCATATCTAATATACAGTATGTAGGTATAATGGCTGTTTCATAAAAGACAAGTTAAAACTAACTTTTTTTTTGTTCTCTAATTATAATCAAACATCGAGTTTTCTGACAATTATACACACACACACACACACACACACACACACATATATATATATATATATATATATATATATATATATATATATATATATATATATATATATATATATATATATATATATATATATATGTATACACGCACAAACACACACACACATATATACATATGTATATAAATATGTATGTATATATGTATGTATGTAGAAATTCATAGTTTTATAGGTTTCATCAGTGCTCATAGGTAAAATAATTTGCGTTCATCGGTTTAAGTACTCAGATAAATTGACATAACGAAGATCAGGAAACTACTATCTTAAACAAACTATTTAGCCATTAACTATAGGGAAGACTAGTCGTCACATTCCCTTTAGAAAAACCAAGCAGAAAACAAGAATAACAAGAAAAAAGGGGGAAAACGGAGGTGTGGAGAGGCAGATCACAAAAACGCAGCGCTCCTGTTCTTTTGAAGACCCGGGTGCTGCAAAAGTAATGACACCACAATGGAAGTAATATAGTCGAGCCCCGATGGTAATATCACGTTAATAGAGTTGGACCCTACAGGGACTATACCAATCTACTCGTTCCTACCCTAGGGGTGTCCATGTGACGGAACCCCGCCATCCTCTCCCACTCGGCGAGCTTCAAGTGGCATCTGGGCTGACGGATGTATTTCCTTTCATAACCTCTGCCTCTTTCTTGGGCTGCCTACAAGGGCTTTCGAAAATATTGTAGTCTGGATACTTCTTCATGCCTTTCTTCCTGGCAAGGGGCGCAGGGGATAAGAGAGTTCCCCTTTTCTACTCCAGGATGTCTTTTAAGACGAGTCTGATGGAAACCAAGTGAGGGTAAGAAGCAGCGAAGAAGGTCTTTGAAATGGCGCGCTTCTCCCGGGTACTCCTTAAACGGTTGGTTGGTCAGAGGCCAATAAGGCGAATGAAGAATCATACAAAACGGTGGAGGACAAATAAACTCTCGATTGAAATGAAAACAAAGTGTGCACCATTGAAACGCAGGTTATGGAAGACTTAAAAAAGAGAAAGACGACAATTTCAGTGATCAAGTGAACGTACTGTACCTAAAGAATTAGGTAATTGTGTTTGCCATCAGCAGCCACTATTTTGGAAAATATGTAACGTAAGAATAGCTTGGAATGGACGTTGGGCCTAACTTGCATTCCCTGTGGGGGAAACGATCCTGGCCGCAGGAGGATAACGGTCACAAAATCAACCAAAACAAAAATATCACAAGGAAATAACGCAGCAGTACCTACCTTTAGGAGATCGATTCCAAATATTCTGGGAGAGTGTCATTTATATTTTAGATGGCGTGGCGTTGGTCCTTCCTGAAATGAGTAAATGTATGCGAGAGTAAACACAATGAAAGCGGGGATTCTTGCATCTAAAATTTATTAGTAAATTTTATTTTAATATCCTATCCTCAAGAAAAGTGAACTTCATTTGGTGGCTAAATAACTCCCGACACTGGAAAAAATTAATCTTGGAATAATCTGGTAATCTAAGTAATACCTACAAATTATAACTGATGGTGAATAAAACAGTTGTTATATTCATTTACACGAGTCACTTGCTGGGAACAGAAGAAAGCGTAGAGGCGTATTTCTCTATATGAATTTTAGCCAAAGATTAATAATCAGGCAAGTTTTAAAACCCCTAATTCGTGCCTAGAATACTATATTACCGAACTTACTAATAAATGAATAGTATATAGTTAATTATACTTCATATACCACATGTCATTCATAGCCTATCTATTTCCCTTATGGAACAGATAAAACAGTAGTTTGCAAACACACATTCTCATATAGACGAAGACACGCACACACAAACACACATTTATACAGTATATATAAATTCATCGTGAATAACTCTGCTACAAATAAAAAGAATCCAAGTATAAAAGTTAAAAACTTTATAACGTTCAAACGCATTTCGTAAACTTCGTCCAAAGCAGCTGATCGTTACACACACAAATACACACACACACACACACACACACACACACACACATATATATATATATATATATATATATATATATATATATATATATATATATATATATATATTTATATTTATATATATAAATATAAATATATAAACATATATAAATATACTGTATATATATATATATATATATATATATATATATATATATATATATATATATATATATACATGTGTGTATGTGCGTGTGTGTAAATGTGTAAGGGAGAGATAGAGGTTGTTGAGTTCGTACAGCAATCTTCTTCGTTTCAGCCATTTGAAATCTGCACTCATTTTACACATAAATGATCGCTCTCTCTCTCTCTCTCTATCTCGACAATCAGATAGCAGATTGTCCAAATCTTGGGACGTTTCCGTTCATCTCCCATTACTCCCTTGAGTATTGATCAGCGGTTAATCAACAGTGGCAGAGGGCGAGTAATTAGCAGATAATTGATGAATAATGTTCGGCAAAGTTTAGGCTGAGAGGGGGAGGGGGGAAATTCCCTTGATCGGTAATTGACAACTCAAAAAGATCAAACAGATTGTCAAGTGGCCTCGTTAGAAGACCGTCGCTCAACATGGAGGAGTTTTTTTTTCTATTTCTCTTTTCGTTTTCTTTTTTCCGCGTTTTTATTTCTATTATTCTCTTTCATTTGAGTCACATGTCTGCGAATGATCGTTGCTCTCGAGCGCTCATTCATTTTCCGGCTGGGGTTCTTTTAATTGTTGAGCTGCTTGTTGTTAGTTTATATATATATATATATATATATATATATATATATATATATATATATATATATATATATATATTTATATATATATATATATATATATATATATATATATATATATATATATTATATATATATATATATATATATATATATATATATATATATATATATATATATATATATATATATATATATATAAATATATAAACATTAAGAGTGAGTGAATATAACAGAGAAGCTTAGATGCAAATGCATATACACTTAAAGGTAAATGCACCCATCATTTTGAAACAGAAATAAGGCAAAATTCATTTTGTCCCCAAAAGACTGAAATGAAAATCAAACCTTAAGTTAAAGGTCAACTTTTTCAACGTAAACCTAATTAATTTTTTCTGCGTGATTTGTTAACGCCTGCAGATTTTCACCACTAAACAAGTGAAACATGAACTAACTTTTACTACCCGCTATCATTAGTGCTGATATCCACGACTACGATAGCTCTGTTATAGCCACTATTTTAAGGAATGAAGAAATACCTGCAATTATTTCCTCAGAGATACTTAACAATAAGGGCAATCAGGATTATTCCTCTCAAAACCAAAGGTATAATTCTCCCATTGTTTCACTAATTGGTCTCGCAGGTGATTCTGATTCTTGGATTTGAAAAACATTGCAATGATCGATTAGTATTATATTTTTACTTTACTGAAATTTAAACTGTAACATTCCTTCAACAAAAGAATAAACAATTTGTATCCACAAATGATAATACTGACATGTTTTTATAAATATTAAGAGAGGTGGATAGATAAATAGAAGGAAAAGGCGCTAAACTGTAAATGTTCATTAGTTATCACAGAAGTTCAGCAAATAATTGGAAAGATAGATAGGTAAGCAGATTAGTCTTCAATACCTTAATGATTACCAGTACCACAAGCATGTCATGATGCTACGCAATATTAATCAGCTCGATGCTGATGGATGTTTGTGTCCATTATCATTATAATCAATACTTCATTAGAGATGCTCTCATTAGTATCATTGATAACAAATGAGTCTTGTTATTACCCTCGCAAGTTTATGAACCACCACCGGCTGCATATTTAATGACCGTTGCCCAAAGTCAATATGCAAAACGGTTCGGAGAAGAAGCGTGAATGCAGGTCGTAAAGATCTTGTTTTGCGGCAATAAAGCCTAATTATCCATTAACTTCGTGCCAGTGTGGCGCATCGTGAGGTATTTAATCTACCAAAATGCAAATATATTACAATAGATATTGTTTATCATTTAAGTGTTTTGGGGACGATGTTAAGTAAAGAAAATGTTAGTGCAACAAAATAAGTAGACATGATATTACATCCCAAATTAATTTGCTCCTTCGTTCAAGTTTATTTGAAAAAGTAATAGTTGTTTCTTACATAAAAAATAATCAGGGATAGGACAAAAATGCATTATTATTCATATATTCGTCAAGGTTTCCCAAAATTCCTGGTGACAGCTATATTGCTGTAGTTAACAAAAAGCAAACATTAGCGAAAATTCTTCAAGTTCTTTGTTTCCATAGTAAAACACTTTGCTCTTTTCCTTTTTCGAAATTTGGCCAACTTTTGTCTAATAAAAAAACAGCTAAGTAACTTGCGTGTCTGTGTAGACACTATTGTCTTTATATATAAGGAATATACAGTAAAATGAAATGTGTGCATCAAATTTCATTGATATATGTACAAAATGTTCTTTTTGTTGTGAAATATATCATTATCATTATGCTAATTTAAACAGAAAAGAAGCACTGGTAGACCATGGGGAAAACACTGCAGACAGATCTTCAGAAACGACGGGAATTGCGTGACATCACAGAATCAATAGTTTTCACTTACCATTAGTCATTTAGGCTTTATGGTCAATTGTAGCGCAAAATATATGTACAGAACAAATTAATGTCGTAGGATCTCTGTATGGGGCCTGGGCGGAACAGGGTCTGGTTCTGTAGGGGCTTGGGATTGATAGGGTTTTCCTGCTATAGGAGTTTAGACATTCAAGTTCTGTTTAAATAAGCTATAAACATACTTCAAGATAAGCAATAACAACGTAAACAAAAGCATAATGACGAAACAATCATTATTCAGCACCGCATATGAACACAACAAGAACATGACTGAGAAAGGAGTTACATTCTTTACCCATTCATGGGGGTAATTATATAAGCTTCAACACCACAATACTACCTCTCAGCGTCGCCTTTAGCATCATAGAAATCACGGACCCATTTTCATACCTTAAACAGAAACTTCAAGCAAGAGACTCGGGTGAACTAGCATCATCATCATCATGAATTCCTTTTTGATCTCATGGTGAAGGTGGAATCGGGATCGATCTCAGTGGTCGAGCAGATAGCTTAAGGTTAACAGAGCAGACCCAGAAATACTCATCCCTCTGATTGTTACTTTATACGGTAAGGTGAACAGGTGGTGTTAGATCAAAACTAGCTTGGGTGCCAGAGGACAACCTTAGCTGATGGTTCGGATTCCACAATAAGCTGTAGGTCCCGTTGCTAAGTAACCAATTGGTTTTTGGCCACGTAAAATAAGTCTAATCCTTCGGGCCAGCCCTAGGAGAGCTGTTAATCAGCTCAGTGGTCTGGTAAAACTAAGGCATACTTACTTTACTCGTAACATGGCGGCTACAAGCTTTTTTCAAAATAAATAACAGCTTTCACAGGGCCTCTACGGACACGGTCATTTTAGCTCAGCCGTTGTTTTTAAATCCAGTTTCAACTTACTCCATTTTAAGATCATTTAAATTTTTCCAAGAAATAGGTGACTTTTTTCGTATGAAATTATAATAAAAATTCGTAGAAGGATATCATATAATTATTCAGTGTAAAAGACCCAAGAAAATCCGTCTTCCACCACTATACTTCAAGACAGGCAATGAAAAGAAGAAAAGTTGAACTTTATCTGTATCCATTTTCAAAAACTAATAGGTCTATCAGGACACTGAGGCATATCTATGCAGAAGCAATGTCTGCATTCTAGGAAATGTGTGCTAATCTTTTAATATATAACACTACTATTCGTTACAGATTAGCCCTAACTTATAAACCTCAAATCCCTACAGTACCCGGTTTTCAAAAATCTCCACTGCAGTAATTAGCTCATCCTTGTTTGAAAAAGGATGGAGATATGATATTAATGTTTTATCTTTCATTTATGAATAAGCGAAAGCTACATCGAGCGTTACTACACATGGTGAGTCTGCAACTTGGTTGCCCAAACAGCATCGAATGGTTGTTAATGCCAATCTTACAAGCCAATGACTCTCACACGGAAGTAGTCAGTGGCGATTTTAACCACGACAGCTTTTCTCTAGCCGACGATTTGCATTAGGGCACAGTTTGTCTTTGTAAGGCAAATTATGTTTATTATATATATTCAGTCTCGTTAGATTATTTTTTGTAGTTCTAAAAATCTGTCTACCTTCCACTATCGTATATCTTTGTAATTCTCTCTCTCTCTCTCTCTCTCTCTCTCTCTCTCTCTCTCTCTCTCTCTCTCTCTCTCTCTCTCTTACCGTTACCGTTTTCTTCTTACCACTGTATCGCTTATTTCTCTCTCTCTCTCTCTCTCTCTCTCTCTCTCTCTCTCTCTCTCTCTACTGTTACCTTTTCTCTCACCATCTGATCTTTCTCTCTCTCTCTCTCTCTCTCTCTCTCTCTACCTTTTTCTCTCTCTCTCCTTCTCTCTCTCTCTCTCTCTCTCTCTCTCTCTCTCTCTCTCTCTCTCTACTGTTACCTTTTTCTCTTACCATCTTATCGCCTCTCTCTCTCTCTCTCTCTCTCTCTCTCTCTCTCTCTCTCTCTACTGTTACATTTTTTTCTCTTACCATCTTATCTCTCTCTCTCTCTCTCTCTCTCTCTCTCTCTCTCTCTCTCTCTCTCTCTCTCTCTATACTGTTACCTTTTCACCATCTTATCTTCTCTCTCTCTCCTCTCTCCCTCTCTTATACTGTTTTCTCTTACCATCTTATCATCTTATCTCTCTCTCTCTCTCTCTCTCTCTCTCTCTCTCTCTCTCTCTCTCTCTCCGCATAGTTTACAATTCTGAGTTTTTTTTCCCTTCCTTGGGCCACACTTACCAATGGTCCTCCTTCCATCCCCTCACCCCCGCCATGTCCATCTTTTTTCCATTTCATTTTCCTCCCGTCCGACCGTACGTCGTTGCCTCAATGGCTTCCGTTCTCTTCCTACTTTGCACCTTTACCTTATTTCCTGCATCTCGAAATTTGCATAAGATATGGACTCAATTTTCTCGCTGGGTCTATGGGGCCATGTTCCCTTGCACTTCCCGTAGCCCTCCTTCCTAAAACGCTTTTCGTAGTTAAAGCGAAATTGAGAGAGAGAGAGAGAGAGAGAGAGAGAGAGAGAGAGAGAGAGAGAGAGAGTAAAATGGCCCACGCGTTACGGTGGTTCGCTGCCTTGTTAAACGAAACGATTTCCGGAGTTTATACATGAGAGAGAGAGAGAGAGAGAGAGAGAGAGAGAGAGAGAGAGAGAGAGAGAGAGAGAGAGAGTTAATTAGTTTTTCCAAGTCATCATGCTGCTTGAAAACCTTTAACAACTGTAATACATAATCAAGCGGAAAATCATGAAAATTTTTTATATCAGTAGCCCTACTGACCAAAATCTTTCTTAAAAACCATTATATAATGCGCGTTCCTCTTTCTTGGTACAGTATGTTGCACCTTTTTTATGTTTTATCAGTGACCATAAATTAAGTTTATTCTACATATTGATAAGCAATAGTAAGACTGATGTTGAAATGATGGTAAGACGTCTTCGTCTATTTATTACCTATTTTTAATCAGTTTATCAAACCGAAATTAAGTCATAAACCACGCATCTCTCGCCGGATCACAAAAATTGTTCTTCATATTTCATTGCCTTCGTACGTTGGCGAAAATACTTAAATTATCTTATATTCTTGAAGACTGCAAACTTTCATAACATTGTCCCTAAAAAAAAGGTTTACAATCCATTTAAAATTCATATACCTGAATACATAACATTCTTGTCACACTTGAAAAGAACGACAAGAGTAATGTGCAAATCATGAGCCCTGAACTTCAATGAATTCAAAACAGCATGACCCCTAATGCAATATAAGACAATAAAAACGAAATGAATGAGTGAAACGATGCAGCCCAGTTGCTGGGCACTTGAGTGCAAAACCCAATGTCTCGTGAAGACGTTTAAATTTCGAAGAAAATGACCTGGAATTCCGCCTTATCTTGAGCCATAATCACGGGAGAACTCCCTGGAACCCTCGACGTGAAAAGAACTTAATTCTTAGATAAAAACTCTTAATGGTCCATTATGTTTCTGGCCTCACGGTCACACGGGCATCAACGCACACGCGCAACACTGCATTTACACACACACACACACACACACACACACGGATGTAGTAAGGTAAGGGTTCCAGAAAACAAGAGGAATAATGAGGTGGGGCAGCTTGAATGACGAGGTGTTAAATTTCCAGATTTCCCTCGCTGAATCTCTCAACCGCCCACCGGTATTTCGACCTGGAGAACCGTAACCTTCAGAAAAAAACAGCCAAAAGTTGACGGATTAATCCGGATATCTACGACGAATTTGATTTGGTTGGAATGTATCTAATACTAACTTTTGCAATGAGCTTACCAGATGGTATAAATAAAAGGGAAAATCCAGTTTAATAAAAACTTTCATCTGGAATAGACCCGAGAAGATACATGACTAATACTGGTATTTACGTATTTACAACAAATATCGCTTTGCAGGATCAAGAGCTAATTAACTTACACGATAAATTGAAGCTAATCTGCATGCAAAAGTATTCCATTAAAGAGAATTACATAAAAATATCCTCTCTGGTTTCTTTGTATCTGTCGTTTCTTTCCCTTCACGTAAGAAGTTGGCTTTCGAATAAGATTATGCAAAATCTAATGAGAGGAATTCCATTAGCCTATTTTATTGAGTAGAAAACAGGTAACGAACCAGTGCATTAGATTTTGGTTGCGAAGCAGAACGAGATCGTAATACGAATCAGGTTTTGTATGTGTTTGTTTTTTATTTTTTACAGGACAAGTTATACCTATTTCCTGATAATCCTGACTTTTAAAGAGGAAAAAATTGTCTGCGCTGTATTCTTCAAGTGTTTTTTACTTTGGACGTAATTCGTTTATAAAATAACTTTGACGTCAACATTGAGTTTATTTTCACCTATTAAGGGAAAGGAAGTCCTCACTCATTAGTCAATCAGTCAATATCAACTGGAAAATGGGAAAGACAGTAAACAACGAAATGAGTAAGAAAAGCAAAAGAAATAAGCAAAATGAGTCATAACTTAAAAATAATAAAATATCGAAAAGCACTGGGATCTACAGTAGTTATTTCATCCAGATCTTTGACATTACCAAACAAGTAAAAAGTGCGCCGAAGTTTCTTCGACGCAATCGAGTTTTCGGTATAATGCTGTATGAGCCGCGGTCCATGAATCTTTAACCACGGCCCGGTGGTGGCCTGTCCTATATAGTTGCCAGATGCACGATTATGGCTAACTTTCAACTTTAAATAAAATAAAAACAAAACTACTGAGGCTAGAGGGCTGCAATTTGGTGTGTTTGATTATTGGGGGTTGGATGATCAACACACCAATTTGCAGCCCTCTAGCCTGAGTAGTTTTTAAGATCTGAGGCTGGACAGAAAAAGTGCGGACGGACAGACAAAATCATCTCAATAGTTTTCTTTTACAGAAAACTACCTGGACAGAAAAAGTGCGGACGGACAGACAAAATCATCCCAATAGTTTTCTTTTATAGAAAACTATAACATGGGGAAAATAACAGAACATTACAGAAAACTAACTGGACAGGAAAAAGTGAGGACGGACAGACAAAATCATCTCAACAGTTTTCTTTTACAGAAAACTAAAACATGGGGAAAATCACAGAACAAATGACCATCTCCTTTAGGCTCCTACTATGAAAAGCACAACTAACCAACAGATATTAAAAGCGATAAAGCAGCACGCCACATCCACTACTAATTCCATAGGTAGGCAGCTAAAGGTAATAAGATATGATAATAACATGGAGAGAGAGAGAGAGAGAGAGGGGTGGGGTGGGGTGGGTAGGTGGAATGGAAGAAGGGTTATTTGAAGGAGGGTTGGCTGGGTTCTGGCCAGATGAAGATTTGGGGAGAAGTACTTTCCCACTTTCCTTCCCACATCTCCCACCTTCTCCCGCCTTTCCCATAACGCTTCGTCTTCGCCGGACGATTTGTAGGAATGGCCCGCGCCAAACCTTGGAAGTTTTCTAATGAGATTATATTACTCCTGCTAATCTTCCCCTGAAAAAAAAGCAGGTGAGAGAGAGAGAGAGAGAGAGAGAGAGAGAGAGAGAGAGAGAGAGAGAGAGAGAGAGAGAGAATAGCGTATCAAAATAAGAAAATAGAAGATAAGGACTAAATTATTTCCAAAACCATGACTATCAGCGCTCAGCCAGAATGGCACACATCACATGAAACTAAGCTAAAAATGACTAAACCGTATTTTACGTAGGAAGAAATTTAATTTACCTTTTTTTATTGAAAGGAAGCACGGCATGAAAAAGCCTGGTTCAGGATCATAACTGAGAAAGTAAGCATGCTGATTAAATTTAAATAAATCATTATACAGGCTTCAAAGAATGTATATTTCCATAAGAAAACTCCCACACCCCTACCAAAAAAAAAAAAAAACTTGTTCCCCATTCGGATCAGGAAGCATCTTGTTGTATAACATACATTGTATAACATACAAGACAGACAAACAAACTTGGATGAATATAAAACTTGAATGTACAACTTTTAAACACCTTTCAATCACACCCGAATAATATGTTGTCTAAATTGTTATTTGAAATATATGCCATGAAACTAATACGCGTTACCAAACGACATTAATGCTCTATCCGCCTCATTAAGTTTAATGGCAATTATTCGACATCAACAACTCTTCTAAGAATTACGTATTCCATTAGTTTTTTGTCAGTTATTTCTTTACAAAGTTTTCTGATAGGTTTCAATGAAAGAGGAAAATTAAACTAATTTATCAGGGGAAAAGCTTACCAAGAACTCAAGTATAAAATCTATATACCAGTTTTGATTCCGGTGTTAAGCCACAAATATCGTTTAATACAGAATTCAGTATACCTTTGGAATAACTTACATATTCCCAAGGTATAGTGAATTAAATATTAAATGATGTTTTGTGCTTGATATTTAAGAATATAAAGAAATAATGCGTGTATAAGTGATAATAGTTCAGACACATACACACATATATACATGTGTATGTATGTATGTATGTATGTATACATACATATATATATATGTATATGTGTGTGTATATATATATATATATATATATATATATATATATATATATATATATATATATATATATATATATATATATATATATATATATATATATCTTTCATTGCTTCATAATGAATGAACGACCAACCACGCACTAAATCAGAACAAAATTATTTCAAAAGATATTTCAGGAATGGGGATGAATTTTTAAACGGGATCTGCCCAATGAAAAATAAACAGTTTTATACATTCCGGATACCTACTTTCATCCTGAAGCCCCATCAGGCAATTACTCATAGCATTGATCTGTTTAACATTCGTCACTTGGTCAAACATTCATTCTGACCGATGGTAGAAATCAGGGGTTTATCATTTCAGTGCTTGTCTGCGCTGTTGAAACCATTATGAAATAAGGAATACAGTCTTATGGCTTATGTAATTGGAGGTAATTGAATTTTGATCAATTATTTAATTACTACTGATATTAGTTCAGTTTACATTATCAATTATTATTGCCATTATGAAAAAAACAGCAAAAAATCTTACCGAAAAAGTCATAAAATTTGCTTAACCTCCAGCAGGTTTTAAAAAACGTAGAATGTCACTACGTAATATAAGAAAAACTGCGAAAAAAATTAAAAACTATTAATAATAAAGATAAAAAAGAAAACTAGTCAACACATACTTGTATAAACAGCAATGTGTCAGAAAAACCTAAAGCAATCTTAGCCTCTATTAAACATTAGAACATTACTGTTAACAATGCTTTTAGAAGGACATTTTAAAGCTCAACACCAAAATCTGAAACATATCTTTGAAAATACCTTGTCAAAGAAAGTGTGGATTCAAAACTAAAATCAAGATTGGGCAAATAATTAGAAACATTACTTGTAATTATATTTATACACAGTCAGTCCTGGAGCAGCAGGACGGCAGAAAACTGGGTAATCATTAGTCCTAGTTATACTAGCGTTAGGCTCAAGACCCACTGACTAAAGCACCGACTGACCATTTCTAGGTCTCTGTTAAAGCTGGTAGCAATATTGCTTTCCTTTTGAGAGAAAGTACAAGTGCTACGAGAGTGAATTCATCTACTTACTACCGCATTAGCTTGTCATCAGTAAACGCTCAGAACAACAAAGATCCCAGAACATTACCCTGTGGCATGCCAGGCAGCTTACGTCTTGGTTCACTTTAAATTCCACCAGTCACAAGTCTCTTTCGAAGATTACTTAATAAAATCAGATCAAGAAGACCTCCTTCTACATCTAAGTTTGTTGCAATTTTCGTATATAAGAGTCGTTTTGTTACGTTATTCATAAGGCAGAAGTAAAGTCAGTCCGAAAAGGTCATGGACGTATATTTGATATGGTTAATGTAGGGTTTGACGTAATTAGATAGACCAAAAAAAGCATAAAACGTGCTTAATGATTTCTGCAGGTACGAATTCAGTTGAGAAGCAAATGTTTAGATTCGAGAGGGTTACGTAAGGGCAAGAAGATAAGTTTTTATTAACCTTGAAGAGCACCGTATTTTGCAATAAGGGCTTGAACACTCTTTGAACAAAACATTGTTGCATAATTTCCAGTTTTCTAGACTTATTCTGTTTAAAAAAAGAAAAATAAACTATAAAGAGTGCTGAATTTTGAAGGAGCACGAGCTTATAAACCTTACTAGAAGGGGCAAAGCGTAATTCTCTCTAATAATTATACCTTGAACATCTTTGAAAACTCTCAATCCTGTAAAATGAAAGAGTCAGGGTTTGTAATTTTTTACGATTTGTATTCGTTCCCCTAGTGAATAAGTAATAACATAAAGGACAATATCTACAATTATATCAAAATGAATGGTTCAATGATTTAAAGCATTATATCAGTCCTAGAATTAAACCCAAAATTTATTCTTGTGAGTTATATACCGTCTGTAATTAGTCAGTTATACTTCTCTCTCTCTCTTCAAAGTAATCCCAAATGAAGAACTTTGAGCGTGGACATATTTGAATAATGTGATAAGTTATGAACATGAGAAAAAATTTCTTAAAAGTAAAGTCTCATGATTAAAAAAAAGAATCAACAAATATGTATATATTTCCTCTTTCTATA
>NC_089760.1:14085000-14137500 GCF_040412425.1 Macrobrachium rosenbergii | reverse complement strand
TAATACTGCATGCAGTGTCTAATCACGCTTGAACATTTCATCATATTGTTTCAAAATTTTATGTACTCTTTGTCACTGTGCTTTTGAAAAATTACATTCCAATTATAAAAAATAAAAAAGGTAACCAGGAAAAAAGTAAATAGTTGAGGTGATTATTTTTGCGGCACGAAAAATGATGTAATATAGCAATTATGGATCCCATGTCAGTTTGACAATAATGAGTTCCTTGTCTTTTTTAACTTTCGTCAAGTCTCAAAAGGCGAACATTGTCACAACACTTGCGATGAGATGAACATTAATATAAAAATAGTTGATTCTTTCTCTTATTAAAAATAATTATTGGATGCAATTAAACGTTGAGAGCAAAATGGTGACCTCATATTCGGTAAGACATCGTTCTCGTCATTACTTCACGGTAAAACCATAATTGAGGAATTTTGTGATGGATGGCGTTCTGCGCTCTAGAGCGGCCGTCGTCGAGAAAAAAAAAAAAAAAAATCCTGCATTTTTACCCATATTTTTATATGCTTCTTTTCAGCCAAGGATGCTACGAGAAGTAAGATTGTGGAATTAATTGCTTCCATAATAAACCTTTCTAGGAACTTAGGGAGCTCTCTCGGAATTTGTCTTCCAAGTGCCCCGATTTTTCAACGGCGTATTCTTAATGGAATAAAACTCGAATGTACTTCTTATTACGCTTATTACTAACTGCATTTATTTCCTACTATGAGCATTTTTACGGATAAACACTTAAAGTATTTTGAAACCGTCCATCTTGAAAACAATTAATTAAATTTAGCAGATTGTGATGGGAACGTCGTAATGCTTTAGATTATTCCGTTAATATGGAACTTTAGTTAACTGCTTAGGAATGAAGCTCTGACAGAAAATAAAAATAGCTTCATTAAATGCCTCAGGAAAACTTGCTAGCATATGTCTGCATTCAGTGTAATGCAAAAAAAAAAAAAATTAACTAAGAAAAATGACTGAAAAGCAAGCAAGAGAGTATGTATCATTAAAGAGTATGGAATGCAGCTGACATTAATTTGATAGGATGGAAAATTCATTTTCTCTCTTTTTTAAAAATATAGGGAAATGATAGCTATACAATGTCTGTATAGAAAAGGTTTCAATTAATGTTAATGTTGATTGCAATGAACGATGTCGATTCAAAATTTTTAAGACAAGAAAGTAGTTCTTCATAAGGAGCGGGAAAGATAGTCATCATTACAATATAATTATCTAACCCAGCGAAATCAATATCGTGAGAATATCTTATTGAGTATCTGGCAGTTATTTTTTTTGAAATATTGTTATTGGAATATTATTTGGAGCATAAACAAAAAATGAGAGTGTTAAAAAACTCTGGAGACTTTCAGAAACCGGTTCCATTATTAGGTTCCGTAGAACGGGAGGAGAGCCTCGGCGTTTGCAAATGTCTCCATCCACCCTCCCCGACGGCCGTCACTTTGAAAGACCGGTCTGTCATAACAAGCGCCCCTCCCCGGCGTGTTATTCTTACAGCAGTTAATTTTAGGGTAAAGAATACGGCCGGAGATGACGAAGTGGTGGCCGCGAAGGCTTTTCTAAAGGCTCCTCATCCCCGGTTGTTTTTTTATTCTTTATAAAAACTTTTCATAAAGGGGTTTTTCAGAACTCTGGAGTGACTTCTTTTTAATTTGCTACCAACAGGTTCCAATAACATGGGACGGGTAGGGAAAATTCGGGGTTTCCAACAGATAACTCACTGACAGTTCCATCGATGAATATATCTGCAAAGGAAACTATCGAGATCGCAGAGTTTCTTCAAGGAATGGAAAGAAATAGTTTTGCTCCATGTTGGATATATTACTCTCCAGTGGGATAGATCTTTATCTATTGCTGGTGTATATTGCATTAATGTTGAAGTTACATCAAATTGGAATAATCTGACTTTTCAGATAACTTTACTTTCATACCACCAAAATCGAGAAGAAAATGCTATTAAAATCCGGGAAGGGGTCTTTTTTAACTCCGAGAATCACTTAGACTGGAGAAAGGAGATAAGGGAAAGGAGAAAAAAAAGGGGGGGTAGATGGAACTGTTCCCTTAGAAGAGAGAAAAGGAAAGAGAAATCTGATTGGATGGAAAACTAGTCCTCCAAGTTTAAAATGGATCGGAATCTCCTTCACGACCCTTGTATCTGCTCGGCGAAAATGGAGGGAAAATTAGGTTTTGACCTTCGTACAAGGATTTGGAAAGTTGCTTCGCTCTCTTTTTTTTATTGTTTTTGGTTAGTGATAATTAGCACCTCTCCTTACTACCATCGCCTCTATCATGAAAATTCACGTTTGCAGTGATGCTATTCAATGTTAAAGTTAATATATAACTGAATAATAAATTTTAATGTATTCATATTTTTTGTTATTTAGATTGAAAGCATGGACGAATAACAAAATAACCAAACCAAGCAGTTACAGAACAATACATAACTTCCTGACATACGCAACATTAAACGGAAAGATTTTAACAGTATCTTTTGACAGGCAAATATTTGCGATGTAAACTGTGGACATCAGCAGGTGAACTTAACACTCTCTGGGTACGCCAGAAAGGAATATAGTTTGATAAAAGTTTAGCAGTAAAATTTTAAAAAAGACTGCTATCATATATGTATATATACATACATACATATATATATATACTGTAATATGTGTGTGTGCATGTATGTATGTATATATATGTATGTATGTATATGTATATATATATATATATATATATATATATATATATATATATACATATATATATGTGTGTGTGTGTGTACATACGTAAGTGTGTGTGTTTGTATCCTTTCTTGGGCTATTCTGCTACTCACTCCTCTTTACGCCTACCACTGTCCATTAAATTTACTCCTAAATTTTCAGATAATTTAACTTTCTTACTGATTACCTTAAGAAGAAAATGCGATTAAAATCGGGAAGGGTTTTCATTAATGTTTTTATGTTATTTTCATATTGTTTTGATTCAAGCCAAAAAAGAATAAGAAAATAATCGAGGGGAAGCAGTTAAAAGGAGATATACAATTTCTAAACTTACGCAACATAGAACCGAAAGACTTTAACAGTGTCTTTTGACAGGCAAATATTTGCGATGTAAACTTTGGGCATCATCAGGTAAACTGAATGTTGTCTGGTAAGCCAAAAAGGGATAAATATTCTATAGAAGTTTAGCAGTAAAATAAAAAAAAAAAAGGAACTTTCTTCTTACCATCAACCGTTACATTTGCTCCTCAATACCTATATGATTCCACTGCGCCCATTCCATCTTCGTCCTTATTTCCATTTCATTATTCATGTTCCTCGTTTCCATCCTCATAAAATTACGAGACTCTTTAGTTACCCAATTAAAGCTGCATTAATTATTATTTCACACTCCACGACACCTTTACTCATCCGACAACATTGCACTTAAACCTAAAGACCTTAATCTGACTTCTCGGATTGTTCCATCAATTCAAGTAACAAACAGCCATTAAGACAAAACACATCCTTCTCTCAGGATCAATTTTGTACGAAACCTGTCGTTCTGCAGATTATCTATTCCAAAACGCTCATTGCTTTCATTACATAAAATTTTTATCACTTTCGCCAAATCAGCTTTTAATCAATACATTCTCATGACCTTGCACATTTCGCCTATAGCTATTCAGTATTCAGTTTTTTTCTGTGCCAACATACAATATTCGGCTGTTAATTTTTTGTTATCTAATTTTTTCACGTACCTGTCTTGTAATAAACACGTAATCAACGCACTCTCCATTCTCTAAACTCACACAGCCCACCCCATCATCCCTTCTGTCATCTGTCTTACCGTCTTGATCAAAATCTTACGATAAGGATCTTTAAATGAGAGGTGGAAGAGTGCATGCAAAACGTCTGGAAAAGAAGTTTGTTTGCGGAACCTGACAATGGAAAGGTGAAGTGTAGATGTTGAAAGTGAATGAAAGAAACAACGGCGGAAGCTGACAAGATTAAATGTTTGTTCATTATATGAAGAGTGAGAAGGAACGTAAGGCTGATAACGGCGTAGAAACGTTAAGGAAGTGACGAAAACGGTTCTGTATCTGAAAAGCTGACTTATATTGTTTTAAGAAGGTTTGGTCATGAGGAGAGAATAGTAAATGACAAGCTAAAGAAAAGATTCTACGCTTTGAAAGTGCAAGGAGGGATGAGGAGATAGAGCCACAGAAAGCGCAAGATAGTGCTAAAACACTGAAGTCTTTATGTTTAACAAACGAGAGAGTGTATAATATAGATGTGTATTTCGACTGGCTATAATAGATTTCTGCTTTTGTTTCAAAAGTGTAGCCTTATGTCAATCAGTGCCATCAATACCGTTTAGCTTATCTTTGAGGAGATAGATGCACGTATCTGTTTCTCAAACAAAACACTGTTTTGGTGTTTGCCTTCCTTCTGTGGCTTCATTCTTACTGTCAATGATACCAAGGTACAGATTAATTATGCATGCAATTCATTCTATTAATCTGTTTCCTTTAAAACTACACGACAATATTGCATAAAAAATAAAAAGTTCGCGAGTCTGAGAACTCCTAGACGATACATAACGTAATAGTGCTTCTTCATTCCCAGTAATTTCATCATCGTTTTAGCCAAAATCAGCTTGAAAAGATCTGTGAATCTAATATTTATGAATCATTTTTCACCTCTTGTAATCTAAAGGCAATCTAGATGTCTCTCCTTCTAAAAACGATCTATAGTCACTTCGGTTCATTGTTGTCCAATGACGTTTCTTTTGATGATCCAAGAGCAGTTGGTCTTGTAATGTTGGCCCTTACTTTTTTTTTTTACATACTGTTCATGTTTCTAGAATTTATAAAGCGTTCTGAGTTTGCAGATGAACTTGCTCTGGTAGCTCGGCATTTTTGGTACATTTTCCTATATCACTAGAAATTAAGCTTTGCTTCTGGAAGAACACTAACACCATATATTCCCAATAAGTCTAAAATTATATATTGAATATGCAGTCAATAACATGTAATTTTCAAAACAATATTTAACTAAACTAGGTAAATGTTTACACGATAAAACTTGCGTCAGTGCTCTGATATTTTGATATTTCTTCACGATATTTTTGCTTATCTTGAGGAGGCAGAGCTGAATTTACACTCAGTCCCTTTGGCCTGGAAAACAATTTATTAAAGAATTAAACTGCCAGTATCTCTAGTACTCTTAAAATTCACCTCATTAGATCAAATGCGGTTCGCTTCCAGCAACCTAGAGCACCACTACTAAGTTTGTCCTTATTCTCCTTATTCTGTACTCCTGTTCACAATATATCTTCTCATTTTCTTTTTGAATTCTAGACACCTACAACTCACTTACGTCCAAGCTTCCTATCCCTGCCATTCTCGCTTCCCTAAGTTCTTGTCCCAGCCCTTTCATCTACAAAAAAAAAAAAAAAATACTCCTTCAATAAAGAATACTAAAAGCAAGAACAAAGTCTCAAGTTATTTCAGGTAACGTCCGAAAAGCACCAAGAGAAGGCACTACTGAGTTAGTCCTTCTAAAGTTACGTTGGAGAGGCCAGGACAAATCACTGGGAAATGGTAACGATAACAAATCCAATTTTGAGTCAATAAAAGTGAGAGAGAGAGAGAGAGAGAGAGAGAGAGAGAGAGAGAGAGAGAGAGAGAGAGAGAGAGAGAGAGAGAGAGAGAACTGGAAAAAATATATATGAAAATCAAGCCTTAAGTTATTCATCTTATAGATAAATATAAAACTAAGACACTTTTTAACCTGTTTTTCCTCCTTTTTAGACTTACCCTTTAAAGTAATGTTGTTCATATTTATTCTTTTTAAAACAGACATCAAATTCCCATTTACATTAATCATAATTTTCAGTCGGAAGATGTACCATTGATCATTTATATGAAAACTGCCCTTATGGTAATAAGGTTTAGAATTATCGTCAACAAAATACTGCTTACCAACTTAATATCACAGGTTTTAAATGAAAAAGGCAAAACGTTATTGGTTAGTAACCTATAATTGTTATCGATATTCAAAATGTAAGTTAAGGGAGTGAAGCAAAATATGAATTACGTTTCAGTTCTTAGAAAAACATGAGCAAAATTTTCTGAATAAAAGTTATGCAAGGAAAAACAGTGAAGGTTAGCCATAAAAAATCTAAAGTGAATAGCAACAATAAAGATATGCTTTCAAGAGAGAATGAGGACTGAGTACATGTACAGATTGTTGAACAATAATTCACGTGAAGTTATCGTATCGTAATAGTTATCTGATAGAAAAGAAGAATGAAAAAGCCAGTAAAATAAAACACAAGAGTTTGATAGTACCCGTTTTTTTTTTTTTTTTTACGTAAAACACATTTCACTAAATGAAAAATTCACAGAGTAAACAACAGGAAAATGGTCCATTGATTAATGGGGAAACATGACTATGGAGAATGGAAAATTTAACAATTTATTAAAAGGGGATATGAAAATAATAATATAAATGGGTGAGAAATGGTTTTGTGAGGAAAGAGAAAAATGGTTTTTAGGAAAACAAATCTCTTATTCTTCATTACACAAAATTTGCGGTTTTAGGAAAAGAAATATCTTATTCTTCATTATATAAAATTTGTGGTTTTAGGAAAAGAAACATCTTATTCTTCATTATATAAAGTTTGTGGTTTTAGGAAAAGAAATATCTCATTCTTCAATATGGAAAATTTGTAGTTTTAGGAAAAGAAATATCTAGTTCTTCATTACAGAAAATTTGTAGTTTTAGGAAAAGAAATGTCTTATTCTTCATTATACAAAAATTAAGTGAAACAAATGGATATTCGTAATATTCAGAAATATTCGAAAAGGCCTGACAAAAAAAATGATAGAGAGAATATTAACGTTCTGAAATGCACTGAGTGAAAGGCTGTTTGTAAGCAATAACTTCAAGGCTGTTTGGAAAGAATTCCTCAGGCCATTTTATAAGAGAAATAAAGCTCTTGAAAGTTTATGCAGACGTGGTGTAGAATCTGACAATTTTTCCGATAAGGGTATGTTATATCTCCTTTGAAAAAGGAATGATGAAAGGAATAAGTAAAATGAAAGAGAAGGGAAAGTTGCCAGGTGTAGATAAGTGCTGGTTGATAACAGATGAGAGAAACTGCAGTGTTCATAAACAAAAGCAGGATTGTTCCAGTATATGAAATACATTGCAAAATTGCCTGTAATGCTTGAATTGAGAGAGAGAGAGAGAGAGAGAGAGAGAGAGAGAGAGAGAGAGAGATTAGAGAAGTATACCTTAGTTTTACCAGACCACTGAGCTGATTAACAGCTCTCCTAGGGCTAGCCCGAAGGATTAGACTTATTTTACGTGGCTAAGAACCAATTGGTTACCAAGCAACGGGACCTACAGCTCATTGTGGAATCCGAACCACATTATACCGAGAAATGAATTTCTATCACCAGAAATAAATTCCTCTAATTCTTCATTAGCCGCCCGGAGACTCGAACTCGGGCCTAGCGAGTGCTAGCCGACAACCCTACCGACTCGCCCAACGAGGAACTAGAGAGAGAGAGAGAGAGAGAGAGAGAGAGAGAGAGAGAGAGAGAGAGAGAGAGAGAGAGAGAGATTATAACTTACTTAAACGAATAACGTTACGTAAAGCCAACCGAGGAGATCGACAGTAACCAAATAACAAAGCTCCCATTGAAAATACCTATTCTATCTTCACGTAACCCAATTCAAGCCATTCTTTACCGTTTACGTGGAAGCCGAACAGCTCCTGTTTTTTTCCCTGCGCAGAGTAAAGTTCCTCTTGCAATTTACAACCAATAATCGCACTCTATGGTGGGGTATTGAGAATTATATGGAGCAATAAAGGGTCGCCTGTGCCAGCCAGCAGTGTTTATCTAATCCCACCCACTATCTGCTAAATGTAATTCACTCGGTAAAAAGGTTACCCTCTCTGGAGCGCTGGAATGTATAGGGATACAATTGCCATGCATTATCTAGATTGGATGGAGATGCCTTCGCTTATTCGGCCATTCCTGGGAAAAGAATGTGTCGGCTTCTTTGGATTTGGATAAAAGCACACACACTAATGTGTACATACATGCATCCACGTTCTTATATACATTTACATACATGCATAATTCCATACCCACGAACACAAGCACACACACACACACACACACACACACACACACACACACACACACATATATATATATATATATATATATATATATATATATATATATATATATATATATATATATATATATATATATATATATATATATATATATATGAAGGAGTGATATATATGAAGTAAGATATTTCATGTAAGATAGATCCAACCAAAGCAATGAGGATAGGAATGAAATAATAACATTTTTCCCTACTGTAATGCTTTCCCTCTTGGTCGCATAAACTTGTGCAATTCTGCTTTTCCAACTAGGGTTGCAGCTTGACTCATAATAAAGGTATTAAGCGCGTCAGTAAATGAGTATACGATTGTAATAAAAAGCAAGTTAAAAAATGCGCCGAAGTTTCTTCGGTGCAATCGAGTTTTCTGTACAGCTGCTACAGCGTATGATCAAGGCCACTGAAAATAGATCTATTTTCGGTGGTCACGGTATAATGCTGTATGAGCCGCGGCCCACGAAACTTTAACCACAGCCCGGTGGTGGCCTATCCTATATCGTTGCCAGAAGCACGATTATGGCTAACTTTAACCTTAAATAAGATAAAAACCACTGAGGTAGAGGGCTGCAATTTTGTATGTTTGATGATTGGAGGGTGGATGATCAACATCCCAATTTGCAGCCCTTTAGCCTCAGTAGTTTTTCAGATCTGAGGGCGGACAGAAAAAATGCGACAGAAAAAAGTGCGGACAGAATAAAGTGCGGACGGACAGGCAAAACCAGAACAATAGTTTTCTTTTGCAGAATACTAAAAATAATGCTTTATCAATAAGAAAAAAGTACTCATAGGACCTGACAGCATGATTACTGGTGCCTTATTTCTTTCAACGAAAGACGCATTACTGAAAAATTAATGCACATCAACCTTTATGGTCGCGAATTTAATACGACAGTCAAGAAATCGGTTGTTTTCCCGAAACCATCCTTCATACTGAAGATTGCCCTTCCTATAAGACGCAAACCCTGAAACGCAGTTCATTACGACCTAATGGCGTTCCTACCACCGCAACCACGATGAAACGTAGCTCAACTCGACAAGCAGAACGAGCTATGCAAATAACACAATTAGCGTTGATCACCATAAACAAGTGTATATTAGTGAATGCAATATTGCAGCTGCCGCAGCGGGGATTATGCAGATTCTGAGAGAGACAAAGACGCACGTTCGCCACCCGGCCTCAGCCTCCGTGACCTTAACGTATGCGGGAGAAACCTCGAGAAAGATATCAGATTCCATCTGTGTCTCGCGGAATGACGGTTATGCTCCTCTGAGGCGGTAACTGGGTCTTGCCGGATGCTAATGATAGAACGCGGGGTTCCGGAAAGGTGTAGTTCGCTGTTGGAAAGTTGGGGAAATTATCTTCAGGCGAAGGTTGGGGTTTTCATGAATTTGATGTAATTGTAACGAAAATTAATGCGGCATGAACCAAGATGCTAGTTGCAATCACATGCAATAGGAAATGCCGAATTAACAATGAATCATACGTGTGTATGTATGTATGTAAATGTGTATGTATATATATATATATATATATATATATATATATATATATATATATATATATATATATATATATATATATATATATATATATCACTCTAGATCACTGTTCATGTGATATATATTAATGTGTAACTGGCAATTATAGCAAAGTATAAGTTTTAGCCCTGAAATGGTTTGAACACATCCAAGATGTGTAAGCACACACCATTGCCAACCTATCCACCACAGCAGAATTTTTTTTTTCTCCTTTCAGAGGTCTTAGCCCTCACGTGGCTTGAACATCCAGGGGATTCAATATTTAAGACGTAAGAGAGTGTGTGCAAGATTAAGTAAAATGGTGTTATGTGTGCAGTGGACTTGGCACGATGCTTTTGAGTCTTCTGTACATGTGTATGAAGCGACTACTGTAGAAATTATCTGCACAAGGGGATCATTCACAATTATACGATTTATGAGTGAATGTGGCAATGATCGCTCTGCATTTCCAAATTAGTTGAAACAGCATATATGTATAAAGACTTCCCCAGATTCAGCTATTGTTAGTCCACTGTCATCTTGCAGTTGTTGTTCAGACTGATGGAGAATGATGGACAAAAATTGTCAGGTCTCTTAATCCAACCGAACCTTTAGACAATCAGTCATTACTAAGGAAAGTTAAGGCAGTGAGTCCTAACTGAATGTCATAAGTCATTGAAGGAAGAAAAAAAGAAACTTAAGTTGCAAGCATTAAGATATCTCATGGTCAGGAGTTATGTGGTGGAGGTAGATGAGTAGCGCTAACCCTGGCTGAGTGTCTGGAAGCCATCAAGGACGAGGAAACTCCTTGTTGTAAAAGAAGATAGCTAAGTGAACGCAATGCTGTAAGACTTCTGTCACTATTCTTGTATGAAGAGAATCTTGAGAATTTATTTCTGCTTCTAACCTCTCTTTTACTGGACTTGTTTCAATGCGTAAGGAATAAACTCTGATTATCATTTTTAAAAAATGATCCTAGAGACTTGATGTGCAATCATTTTTAGCATTACTGGAGTTAGACTTTATGTTAGAGCTATGGTCAGCACTCTAGTATTTCTCAAGCAATTATTGCGTAGGTGTTTTCCTCTACCATCAGCACTTTATTTGACTGGTCTTGATTACATGCATTACATCGATACAGAAATAAAATATTTTTGGGTTTCTTCGATGCTATTGTCTTAGCCTCTGCTGCAAAGATCCTGTGTCTGCTGGCTCTAAAACTACATGCCAGTGTTTGGTCAACAGGCAAATAGTCAGAGGGCAGAAGTCGAAATGAAATACCGAACTTAAGGAGGCCATGTCCCTTCCCAAAGGCTAGGGGAAAGTATCATCATTCTGCATAGTGTACTTAAAAATAAGCAGTGAAGCTGGAATTCAAATGTCAATCATAGATAACCCATTAATATCAAATTCCTTTTACCTTGGGATGAACTCAGTCCTAGACGGAATATATATATATATATATATATATATATATATATATATATATATATATATATATATATATATATATATATATATATATATATATATATATATACACACACATACGTATATATAGTATATATATGTGTTGATATATATATATATATATATATATATATATATATATATATATATATATATATATATATATATATATATATATATATATATATACATGGAAAGGAAAAATGAGAGAGAGAGAGAGAGAGAGAGAGAGAGAGAGAGAGAGAGAGAGAGAGATTAGATTGAGAGCTAGATAGGAAAACTTAAAAAACACATTCTCTGCTTCTATCTCCTGATCTCTCTGTCTCTTCTCTCGCTATGCGGAGAGACGTCCTCCAAAACTCGCCCCACCACCGCAGTAAATTTCCCCGTATTACAAGTACAGCGGATTCAGAATCAAATCAAGACCGGCGTAACCCTTGGGAATAGAGAAACTCGGCTAGAGCTTGAAATATTGGTGACTAGTTTACGAAGAGCAAATTTATTTTAATTTTTGTTTGGGTCTGATTTATCCTTCCAATTCAAGGCTGTTTCTCTGCGTATAGAAACGATGGTTCTCTTGAGGAGGAGCTATATACATACATACTTACTTATATATATATATATAAATATATAAATATATATATATATATATATATATATATATATATATATATATATATATATATATATATATATATATATATATAAAGTCACAGTGAATATAGCAAAAAAAATTATATATATATATATATATATAATATATATATATATATATATATATATATATATATATATATATATATATATATATATATATATATATATATATATATATATATATATATATATATATATATATATATATATATATATATATATATATATATATATATATATATATATATATATATTGAATCTTTGCCATATGCACCGTGACGTTTTTTACAATTACAAACATTAAGCTACAAATGAAGTTTCATATCAAATTCACTCAAACCTCGGTATAACATACCCCAAAGGAGCATTTATAAGCGATGAGCGATCTGTCACTAGGGGGACTCGAACCACCGGATGGTTGAAAAACGAAGACTTTTCAGTGACATTCGTTTAGAATTTGAAATCAAGTGATAGCTACTGATAACCCGCCATAGCACTATCAATGCCATTAAAATAAGAAAAACCGATATTTTACCCAACTACGGTTAGAAAGGTATTTAATGTGTCGATCTAGTTATGGAGATCTTGAATTTTTCATGCCAAATATAAATTTCATAATTTAAAACAAATCAATGCAAAATCGACTGACGTCCAAAATGAAATCAAAAGCAAGAACATCGGTCAAGGATCAGTCTTACGATAAATATTATAATCTTCTTATGCTCACCCAGTTGGTTTCTTGGACTTCATAGTTACCTCCTAGCCCCGCAGGGGGGTAGTGCCGTTAGTGCACCTCATGCGGTGCACTGTAGGCATTACTTGAGATTCTTTGCAGCAGCGTCCCTTCGGCCCCTAGCTGCAACCCCTTTCGTTCCTTTTACTGTACCTCCTTTCATATTCTCTTTCTACCCTCTCCTAACAATTGATGAATAGTGCAACTGCGAGGTTTTCTTCCTGTTACAACTTTCAACCATTTTACTGTCAATTTCTGTGTCAGCGCTGAATGACCTCATAGGTCCCAATGCTTGGCCTTTGGCCTAAATTCTATGTTCAATTCAATTCGACGCGTATACCAGTCTCTGAAGGACTCCTATAAGTTTCTGAACCTTATTTTTTTTGGAATGAGTCCTCTAGACTCCTGTTAATGACCCCTTACCCCAAAATAGCCTTGGGAACTAATGTGCTAGCAGTCTAGAGAAGTCAAGAGCTGACGTGACCTCGTGTTCCTTTACTTCACCAATCAGATCTGACGTGAGACGAATATGTTATGACGTATCTTCTGTACGATGACACATTTCTTTGATCTTCGTTTCCCTTTATGTTTATTTCTAAGTTATAATTCCTTTTTTCAATATAAATCTCATAAGCCTAGATTTTTCTCTTCCATCTGTCTCCTCACTCTTTCAAAAAAAAAACTCTTTTATTCTTATTACCGAAAATGAATTTCCAAGGTCACTTCCTTTCGGAATGTGAGTTTTTGGTGTTCCTTTATTTTTAAACTAATCTGGTTATAATCTGGTTATATTCATCCAGGTAGTGTTGATCTTGACATTCTGCACCTTCATTATTCTTCATTTTAATCCTTGGAAAATGTTCATGTTTATTTCTCATGAATGATAGTGTCAGTACTGATTCCTGAATCTTAAACACCAAAGCCATTTTCCTTATTTAGAACTCATTTCCTTTAGTTATGAGTCCGAAATCTAGGATGCCTCGTCTTCGCTATATGCACTACGTCTTACGTAATTTCTATTTCTGATTTTCTTCTAGACATATTAAAACTACATTGTTTTATCTGATCAACTCCAAACCTTATTTTAAACGTGAACATATTGCTTAACGTTATTCGAAGGTAGCAATTTCCTCTATTCAGACTCGGAATCTGACGCTTCTGTGAATTTCGTTCAAAATCTGAATTGCTCTTATTATTTCAAATAGCTTTGTCCTTCAGTTCTGAGCCTGACATCGAATTTTATTATACGTTTGTGTCTAATTTCCCCCACTAAATTCGTAGATTATAAATTATTTTTCTTTTACTATTGCCTAATTTTCATTTACATTTTACTCCATGCTTTATTACCCCTCTTTGGTACCTTTCTTTCGAGTGCATTCTTGGGCTGGAGTCGCATCTCATTCATTTTTCTTTTCTTTTTCAGTTAGTACTAATTATCATTTCCTTTACTCCTCGTTCAGATATGAGCGAGTCTGAAATGTCAGTATCATTCTTGTGTGGAAAATTGGTTTATCTTCATTTTCGTTTATCGTTACCTCTTAAATCACTTATATTTTTACTAATTTTCCTTATTTTCATGAGTCTAAATTTTGTACTGCCTTTATAAATTTCTGCTTCGTATCCAAGTCTTGGTTTTAGCTTTCCTTTCTGGTTTCACACTTTATTTATTTGAAATGCTCATTAACATCTGTAGTAGCCGTTCATACAACATTGTTTAAAAAATCTCTATCTTTCATGTTGGTATAAACTTCCTCTTAAATCCTGCATATTTTGATGGATGGTCATCTTTAATGTGCTACATCATCTCTCCTAACTGCCGATTTTCCATAGTCTGCTTTTAATTAATTTCTCCGTGCTTTCGACTGCAATCTTTCTGATTACTTAAAGTCTGTTGTCTTATTAATTTGTTATTCCTTGCTTCCTTCTTCCTTAACATTATCTTATCCACAAACTTTGCATACTGTTTAACTTTCTTCATTGCCATTGCTAATATAATCATCAAACATCCTTTAAAACAATGGTAATGACTAACGCAATGTAAGATCTATCAGTTACCACTGATAAAAATAGTTATGTTATTTCGCTGTGACAGTCGTGGGCAAAAAAAAGAGCAATTAAATTTGAAAATGGAATTTAAATTGTCACCAGCAATGATAATTGTTCGTAAAGACAGGCGTTGATTGCAATCTCCTGTCTCATATTACATGAGATTTATTATAAAGCAGTTATTACTTCAATAGATTCATCTCTCTCTCTCTCTCTCTCTCTCTCTCTCTCTCTCTCTCTCTCTCTTCTCTCTTCCCTTCATTGAGTGAAAAAATTATTAAAACTTACATTACAGTTTTGTTTTATCAGTTTCTTAACAAATGACTTCTGCAATCATAAGGGAGACTATTAACAAACAAGTACAAAATGCACCGAAGTATAATCAAGGCCAGAGCCGCGGCCCATGAAAGTTTAACCACGGCCCGGTGGTGGCCTAGCCTATATTGTTGCCAGACTCACGATTATGACTAATTTTAACCTTAAATAAAATCAAAACTACTGAGGCTAGAGGGCTGCAATTTGGTTTCTTTGATGATTGGAGGGCGGATGATCAACACACCAATTTGCAGCCCTTTAGCGTCAGTAGTTTTTAAGATCCGAGGGCGAACAGAAAAAGTGAGGACAGAAAAAAGTGCGGATGGACAGACAAAGCCGGCACAATAGTTTGCTTTTCAGAAAACTAAAAGGGCGACGATAGCACGAACTTGTTATGATATAAGGCTTCTTTCACTTTTATTTAAAAAGAACATCGTCTTTAAATCTGACAAAAAGACATTTTACCTAATAGTAGATACTCCTCACTTTCTTGTGTTTCAATATACTTAGCCATTTATTAGATGGGCATAATGAAATGTTTACGAACACCAAAAGCACATCCCGCGAAGATTAACATTTTCCAGAATTTATAATAATTTTTCATATATTCCTCGGACTTGTCGGCTATTAACAATTAAATGTTTTTCCTCTGCAACAGAAATTACTCTGAATTCGTGTTCGTATCCGACATGATCATCTCCCATGAAAATCAATAAATAAGAAACCATTCAAACTAGAGAGGGCTTAGGGAACTGTTATACTTCTACAAATTTGATGCCATTCGAGGACATGTAGTCATGTAGGAAACTTCTATGATAAAACAGGGTTCCGCTCGTCTTGATTACCCTGTTTATTGCTATAAATGATAAAGGAGAAATGAATAACGGAGAGTAAAATTCTTTTACATGCGATCTGTTTGTGAACCGAATCTTGCAAAAATAAAGGAGAATGTTTAACATGAAGAAAACACGATTATCCTAATGAATATTTACGGAATGCGTAATCTGTTTATGGTACTTGGAAGTTGATATCCCTCTCTTTACTAAAGGGCAGCAATTATAATAGATAAAAATCAGCGATCTGTATTCGCGCCATTAATCGAAAAATTAATTAGGGTCGAAGCAGAACCTATGGGAACGTTTGGGATGATGTCCTAGGGGGGATTTGAAAGTGAATCCTCCACAAAGGTATCATGTGGGGTAAGCCAAAGGTACAGAGAGGATAGAGTAACAGCAATCGATACTCCTGGAGGTATCCGTTACATGGCGAAATGAATGCTATGGAGGTTTCATGATAGGAATGGATATGCTTTTTTTAAAGCACCTCCATTTAATGAACAGGGGGGTAACTTATAAACTGCACGTGGGCACTCATACGTACACACCCACACGTACACATAATACACACATAAATAGTTATATATATATATATATATATATATATATATATATATATATATATATATATATATATATATATATTTATATATATATAATATATATATATATATATATATATATATATATATATATATATATATATATATATATATATATATATATATATATATATATATATACCGGGGTCTAAACGATGTCAGGCAGGGCAGCCGATCGAGACCACAGGTCTACCCCAAAGCCAAATCAAAAAGTCCTTCAAAAGAAGGCATCGAGCTTACCCCATACAAAAATGGGAATAAAAGCACGTTAAAAGAAGAAGAAAAATGGGAATACATAAAAGCACGTTAAAAGAAGATATATAAGATATATATATATACATATATATATATATATATATATATATATATAGAGAGAGAGAGAGAGAGAGAGAGAGAGAGAGAGAGAGAGAGAGAGAGAGAGAGAGAGATATGTGTGTGTGTGTGTTGTGATACCTATGTGTGTATGTATGTTTGCGTGTGAGTTGTGCAAATGAATAAATTAACTCAGCCCCCTTCACCTGTTTCGCAAAAACTGGACTGTATACAATAACTCAAACAAAAAAGCAGTATTTACATTAACAATTCGAAATTCATGCGCGCAAGATGTAATGCCTCAGACTTCATATTCCGGAGACGGTCAGAATATTTACGATTCCCAAAATGCGTTAAAACTCATTTAAATGATTAACTGAATAAGTCAGTTTTCTGCTTTTTTCGACGTTAAGGTTTTTTATATAACTTTTTTATATAACCTCTATCACATTTATATACTAGAAAAAATACTCAAATTAGCGGGCTCTTGTGTTCCCAAATCAACATTGAATAGGAAGGATAGGAAAGCCTGACACTTGAATTAAGGATTGAAAAATGACACTGGCATACGCTACGAGCTATTATCTCACAGTAATCATCACATTTTCAGTTATAATCTATTTTCATGACTAATAAAGGAAGAATTTTGGCAGCGTAAACACATAGCTGGGAGTGTTCTTAAGTTGTAGCTTCTAGTGATTTTGGTGTTCCTGGATAACTAATAATTTTTTATGGACTAATAAGAGAGAGAGAGAGAGAGAGAGAGAGAGAGAGAGAGAGAGAGAGAGAGAAGGGCAACGGTTAATTTCACCATCACGATCACGATTCATCATCGAGAGTGAATGCTTTTGTGCTTTTATCTCTGTAAATATAAAATGCTCAGTCTGGGAAATTTTATATCATGGATCAATTTTTTGTAGGGGCTCTCTCGATTTTTGTTATCGCTTAAAGCTGTTTATCTCTTTGTAATTAACAAATTAAATTATTCCATACTGTTGTATCCCGCATGTTTAAAAAATGAATGTTGATGAAATTGTTAATATGATAAAATTGGCCTGTTTATATATAAAAAAAACGTAAACTTGACAGATTAAGCTTGAAGGAGATAGCATGAACCCTCCAAAAGCAATACGTCTTACTGAATTCTGCAATGACTGAAAGATCACTGTCTGAAATTATATTACTAACTAATTGCAAACTCTTGGTCAGTAATCCTCCCCATCATATGAGAGGCAGTGCAATATCTTCTTTGTTATCGAGGGACGCTTCTGGCCTTGCTGCCCTAACAGGGGGAGAAAAAGTATTAGTTTCTCATCACCGCGTCTATTAGTCGTGGATACGAGAGAAGCAGGGAAGGAAGATTCTGAACTCGCGCGCCCCACCCTAAGATAACCAGTCTTCCTCTTCTGCTTCTGCTTCTTCTTGTTTGCGATCACCCCTTCGCATTCCCCTGAAGGGAAGGCGCAGTAATGGCCTCCCTTCAATCATCTGCATACCCCTGCTATTTCATGCTTGCAATTTGCATCTAGATTACTCGCATGAAGGCAAGACGGTGGGAAGATTACAGCAAGGATGTTTCACATAGGATTTCGCCGATGTGATACTCGAATGAAGCTCTGTCTTTTGATCGTTGCAAAGGGGGGAAGCTTAATAAGGGAACTCTTACCAGGCTTCGTAATTACAGATTTTTTTAGGGTGAGTCCCTAAAGATTCGTTTTGATTCGAAAGGTATTATTATTTGACCCCGATGAAAAGGTTAATTCTCCTCATTACTATGATTCATTATTTTCTTTACTTAATGCAACACTAGGCATCAAAACTAGATGTTTAGTTTTATAATTACAGACACTTCGCTGATTCACTTGATACAAGTGTGATGGTAGCTCATTCAGTACACACGACGAAATTTTCACTGTTCCTAATTGAATGACATACTGAAACATTTTGAACAATTGGTATGTTGGTTTTCCTTAATCAAAATAGTCTGCAACTTCTCACAGTGCTAACATTGTACCGGTTCCTTCTCTGCAAATGGTTGATTGTTTCTGCTAGTGAAGTTATGTATCGATTTCCTCATCTCTCTAGCTCAGCGAACGTTTATAAACTCACAACAAAATCTTCAAACAACTGATTTTATTGCCCTTTTAAAGAGTAACTGAAGAGAAACTTACGGTCGCCTATGGTATGTACGGTGATCTAATAATGGTACAAGAACGTGGTACAAGAACTTACGTTTGCTACGGTCATAGCATAACTCGACAGTGCATTCTGGTTTATTCTAAGGTTTAAAACGTGGTGTTAAATTATTAGTTTCGACTGTTACATGATTCATGTTAGGGTCTAGCTCTTCTGGCTCTGTTAGTCTGTACAGATATTTGTAACTCAGTCTTTCAAATCCTTCTTATTCTATCTGGATTAAAACCTTTCCCGTCTTTAAAATCTTTTTGGGGGGGTCTTCAAAGCCTTTTTTTTTGGGAGTGGCTTTTTATTTAGGCTCTTTGGGTTTTCCTGGACTTGATTTGGTACACATCCAAGATCTTAAGTTTCTCCCACAGTAGGTTATTCTATTCTTTGATACGACTGCGTACTATCTGGGTACTGTTTATTTACAGTTTTCGAACTCTTCTACAATCTACGGCTTCTAGGCTTTCAGAGTTAATAAGGACCATTTGATTTAACTCGTTTCTAGGTTTTTAGAGCTACTAAGGGCCTTTTGGTTATACAGGTTCTCAACAATACAAATTTTACTCGAAAAAGTATTATATATACTCTTCTGTCTGTCCGTCTGAGAGAGAGAGAGAGAGAGAGAGAGAGAGAGAGAGAGAGAGAGAGAGAGAGAGAGAGAGAGAGAGAGTAGGTAATCTTGTTTTTATTGTTGTTTTGAGAACCCCATATGATTTTCAAGGCAGTGTGCCAATATGCAAACTTCTCTAGAGCCATTGAGGCGCTAGAGATAGACGACAGAAAGGCTGTAATTAATAGGAGGGATTATTCGCGAAAAGTCACCATTCCAATTAGCTGATGTATTAAGAACCATCCTATTTCAATCTACCTGGAGGCTACCTCCGCTAATTAGGCGGCGGCAGATCTACCTGATCATCAAGGAGCTATTGAAAGGTATTCGGAGTTTTGTTTTATTTAGGTGGGTTTTAGTTATTCCCTTTCTAAACAGACTATTCATGTCCCCTTAAGTGGTATTATTAATTGTTCCCCTAGTTTTATTGATTTTAAAGACATTGTGCGCATGTAATTCAAATATAAATACTATCCTTTCCAGGAACTAATATGTATGGTCCAGAGAAATCTTTAAGGATGAATATAAATATGATGTATATACGCGTAAATACACACACACACACACACACACACACATATATATATATATATATATATATATATATATATATATATATATATATATATATATATATATATATATATATATTTTTGCGATGAAGATGCAAGACAATGTCCCTTTCCACCGACTGGCATCCTACCACAGTCGACAAACCACCAGTTACACAACTCGCTCCTGAGGAGAAGACAGCAAGTTCAAAAATATGAGAGAAAATTAAACATGATATATAATAATGCAACGGAAAAAACAAACTAACGATAAACGAACGTAAATGTGCTAACTTTGACCAGTAGTTAAGGACAAATAAGTTACCATAGCATTTGCGACGCTAGTTTGCGGAAATTATATATAAAAACAAAGTGAATTTAAGCGAATTCGGTGTCCGTCGTAAAATGCCAGTTCTCCGTTGAGGATAATAGTAGTGCTGTTATTAATACAGGTACTAGTTCCTCGTTGGACGGCTCGATATCGTTCTCGGCTAGCACTTTGCTGGGCCTGCGTTCGATTCTCCGGCCGGCCAATGAAGAATTAGAGGAAGTTATTTCTGATGATAGAAATTCATTTCTCGGTATAATGTGGTTCGGATTCCACAATAAGCTGTAGGTCCCGTTGCTAGGTAACCAATTGGTTCTTAGCAACGTAAAATAAATCTAATCCTTCGGGCCAGCCCTAGGAGAGCTGTTAATCAGCTCAGTGGTCTGGTTAAACTAAGGTATACTTAATACAGGTACTATTACCATCACTGATATTATTTCGTACCATAGTTATAATCTTTATCTTCATCTTCATCACTGAAAACTCTGATGCTGATGTATGATTTACTAACTGAAGCATCGTGGATCGAGGAATGCCACAGAAATGCGTGAATGATCGTTAACAAAAAACTTATATAATTAGCTCATTAGACAAAATACTTATTCTTAACATTTTATATGGAACCTCGAGATCAAAACAGTATGAAGTGTGGCGCATAATGTGAAGGCAAAAAACCATAAAAATATGAATGATGAAATTGTACGGCATAGAAATATCGACTGGCAAAATATTCTAAGTTATGGAACAGAAAATTACAGATGAATAACCTGTGAGGGGATTAACTAGTAACACTAGCAAACTGCAAGCTATGAAGCAGAACACAGCAAGGTCCTTGATATGACTGAAACTAGTAAGAGGTGAAACACGAAGCCCAACACTTGTGGCGTTAATACAGTATAGAGCTAATAATCAGTTATATTTAAAGTTTTAAATGGTGTATGGTCTACGTTATGGAGTAAAAAGACGACGCAAAGATGTAAGTTATGGAAATAAAATATAAAACTCAAATTATAGCTATCATAGAGTTAATGGTTTTCATTCCTCTCATTTTTCTTTTATGAAAATAAGTAGATGCCCTACTGTCAATTAATGATAATTCTGTATTCCATGGTTAATTTTCACCAGAATCTGAAAATTAGCCAACATAACCATTTCCTTGCTAATTGCAATATAATTGGTTTAAATATCCTATTCGATTATCTTCCGTTAAATTCTTCCTTGCGTTTTTGGCTCAGCAATCTTGTATACAGTATGCAGAGATTCTAACGTATCCAACGGCAAAATGGTCTCCGACTTCCTAGTTTATTAATTTATATCAAATCCTCAAATGCAACGGAACGATCATGTTAAGTGAGGTTACCCCGGTATACAGCGGTTTTATCCCGAAATAAAAAGATTCCACAATCTTTGTATTTGGAGATTTTAGTAATGAGCAGGAACAGAAGTGTGGCATTATTTGATGAAAATTCCTTTATAATTTACTCATTATCATGGTTATTGTTATGTACTATCGTTATTATTAGTGGCTGAATTCCAGACTTGGTCGAGCACATACACAGATTCGCAAATACTTGGTTGACAGGGACCGTAAATTTGCAGATTTTCTTTCTGTATTTATAAAGTGAACAGCGATGGTTACTTGTGGCGTATTTAGATGCGCTAATAAAACATTCGCAGAAAAGGCGTATTCTTATATATAATTTCTTAAGAATTCATTCTTCGTCAAAAACACAAGACTTTCCTCGGCTTATTTCAAAATGAAAGACGGCAAGGCCAAACGTGGAGTTGCTCAGTATTTTCTTGTTGAAAAGTTTGTGATAGGTAAATATGAGGTTCATCGGCCGTAGACTGTTTTACAAGAGGGCATGCATCTACTGGCGTAAGTTGCACTTTACATATCATTTTTGCTAATCAGAGACGAATTGATAAAGCTAGGTCGGTTTAATGGCGTTTTTAACTCTGTATTGACCCATGAATAAGCAGTTGGCATCATTATTAACTCTACAAAGTCATCACTTTATCATTAGAGTTAAAGGTTTTTCTAGCGAGTGGCCTGTATCTGAGATAAAAGAGCACAAACCTACGCCTTTTTATAAGTATCAAACACATACTTCTAAGTTTTACTGAAAAAAAGTTAAGTAAAACTAATTAAAATTCGAGAAACCCATAAGAAAACTTCATACATTTGTATTTTCATTCTGTTATGTGGGGAACCAGTCAAAGGAGAGAAAATAAAAAAGGATACACAGTTCGTTCCGCAACAGAGTTTGTGACACTTTCTCATTTTGACGTTTTCACATTTTGACATTTCCTCTCCTAACCAAAAGACTCATAAGAGTTTGGCTAACAAAAGAGGTGTTCAGCTGCTCCCTGTTTCCCTCCGCCTCACCACTGTAATTATTGTTACCCTGGCCATATGGGGTCGCTCTAACACGCGCGTAATGACATGGTTGCGTTCACTGATTCCCTCTGACGGTCGCAAAACTGACACCGAGAAAAAGAGGCGCTCGCTGCCAACGGAGCCAGCGAAATGAATCTTCTGAATTCATTCGTGCAGCTCCTTCATAATTTCACGAGTATCGATGCAGTCACATTTTCAAATGGCCAATCGTAATGATAGCCACGGAAGACTACTGAATGGATAAGGAATAACAGAAGCAAAATCACTGACGTTGACAACTATAATTAAAGACCGCTCCCGCGATATTGAACGCAATGAGGAGAGTGCTTTGATGCTGCAGTGATTAAACACAGGATTTCATCAAGTCTGCAAGTTTGGAGAGGTTCTGCATGAAACCCAATGAAAAGTCTGTTCGATTCATCTTAAAATGATTCGACCTAATTCTGAGGGAAACGTTGGAGAAAAGAATCGCTTAGCCAGGTACTACCCGCTTTCTTTTTGTTAGTTTAAGTACCTCATCAGTTGAAATACTTATTAAATATAAATATATGACGGAATAGTTAAGCCCCAAGGGTATGTAATAGTAGCAAACTATTCTAATATTTGCAGTTTGTTGAATTCATAGTTGTGCCTTTTACATGCATCAGCTACTTCTTTTATTTAGTGTAACAAAATAATGAAAACAAGATTCGTCCATTTACGGGGGAAATATAGGACACAGGACATCATAATATACATTAAGGAATATTGCATCACTTTCATAATTAACAAATCATAAGATACTGTTGCTTCACTCTGGTTAATAAGCTCTCCTCAGTTACCTGAAGTATCACAGCAAAGTGAACTTTAAGGAAATTTATTTAGAAATAAAACGCGGAGAAAACATGAGTAAAATTGTTATAATTATCATTCATCTTTACTCTCGTCTTTCATTAACTTCGTCTTAATAACTGTATGAAACCCTTAGCTACAGCCCACGAAACTCTCAGCCGCGGCTCATGAAACTTTCAGCCACTGTCCGTTGGTGGCCTGTGTTGTTAGCACCTATAGTGGTGCCAGACGCACGATCATGCCTAACTTTAACCTGAAATAAAATAAAAACTACTGAGGCTAGAGGGCTGCAATTTGGTATGTTTGATGATTGGAGGGTGGATGATCAACATAACCCATTTACAGCCCTCTAGCCTCAGTAGTTTTAAGATCTGAGGGCGGACAGATAAAGTGCGGACTGACAGACAAATAGCCGTCTTAATAGTTTTCTTTTATAGAAAACTAAAAATATGTAATAAAAGTATTACTATAGTGGATTTCTTTTGAATGTAAGTTGTTGTTTCTTCATCATCACATATAAAAGGGTTTTTCATTATCAACGAGAACCAATAAATTTGTAAAAAAGAAAAAAGGTCTCGTTTGCCTCTAACTGGAAGAAAAAATTAACATTATTATTGTAATTAAAACCACCATCAACATAATAAATAATATTTATTAATAATTCTTTTCATCAGCAAAAGAAAAAAAAATAACGAGGCGATATTTAACGAGCAAGATCCGAGGAAACCTCCTGAAACGATCTTTGGGGGAAAAAATGATTTCTGGGGAATTTTCTGAGGGCTGATATAAGAGAAAATTTTGGGGTGAATTGAAGGCGATTTGGGGGAAATTCGCGAGGGGCGGTGAAACGGAAACTCCATAGGGGTCGTATTCTTGGAGCGTTATGCTCCTCTAGTACGACCCAGCGGAGGTCGTAAAGGAGAGGTCGTAAAATCTCTAGAATGAGATCAAGGACGTAAATTGCTGATAGATCTTAGTGAGATGATTTACTAATGGTTTTTCTTTCCCGGGCCCCGTTGTATTCTCTCTCTCTCTCTCTCTCTCTCTCTCTCTCTCTCTCTCTCTCTCTCCTTCGATTAACGGAAGTCATTGAGGTCTAATGAGGGAATAGATGCGAACTTATGGATGAACTTGAAGTACATTCCACGTACCGAACTTGGGAAAACTGTGGTTGTAAATATCGTTTTATGATGGCGTAACTTCCAAATCAAAGGGAAACTCTGGTAAACTTGGAACATCGAAAACGAGGAAAATATTTTCTTACTCTCTAATTTGCTTTATTATTTATGGTGCAAACATCCTTCGATGTATATGCAGAATCTACAGGTCACTTGTTAGCAGATGCCTATGTAATCTTAATAACCACAATGCCCTCTTCACTTCTCGATTTCTCCAAACTTATGAAAAACTTGTCACTACTAAGCCTAGATCCCACTTAAATTCTACGTTACAAATACCATAAATAAAATGGAATCCTTCACGTGAAACTTTGTCTGCTATGGCTCCCATAAAAAACAAAGAAATCTGAACAAAAGGCTCACGATTCACTGGGGAAGATCGCAGGCGTAAGCTTGTTGGGCACGTTTTGGAACTTTGAGAACAGCGTTATATTGTCACAATTACCGTCATCTTTTATCTTCCAGCTACCTGTAAGGAAGACTGTCATCTTACATAAGATAGGAACACCTTCCTTAACACGAAAATAAGGAATGAATGTTTCTGCTGGCGAATACTGAAAGTAATGTTAACTGATTCAGCATGGCGGAAGTGTTGTCAGTCTAAAACAGTCTCAGTGTACTGCATAATCACAAAATCTATCAGGAAATTACAGCCCTCATGTTTCAATGAACTATCTCCAAATAAAATGACTGCCTGTACTTTTAAAAGTGACATCTTTGAGTTCATAGGTTATCTTTATGAAGTGCAAAATATTAAAAGAATTCATAGCGTCGGGTATCATTACTAAGCTATTTTGGTATGAGCTTGTCGAGTTTTTTCTTACTTGATTCAACGGAATGTTACCTGAAGATCATCTGACCCATCAGGTTTTCTGTGATGCTTGAAAAAGGTAACAGAATATTAAATTTTTGTATACACAATGATCGCCGAGGACTCGTTATAAAAACAAAGATATTTGAAATAAAACCTGTTACTTATAATTATCATTCATGGTTTCTCTGAACTAAAAGTCTTAATAACTGTATGAAACCTTGGTTCCTCTGAACTAAAACCAGAGCACCACTTTGAAGAATGTAACGCATGAACGATATTGTCATTAGTTATATGCGGGATAAGGTAAAAATAAGGAATATATGAATTCCAATATCATAAACTTCAAAGATCATTAACAGTGTAACTACTGAAAAATTTGCAAACGATAGATTAGGACAGAAGGTTGGAATATTTGAGTATTTTAGTCACCTAGTTAGATAAACTCAAAAGAACAAGTGATCAAGGTAGTCTTGAAAAAACTTAGTACACAAGACTTTCCAGTGTCTTAGTTTTTAAAACTTCGATATTAAAAAAAACAAGTAAAAAATGCGCTGAAGTTTCTTCTGAGCAATCGAGTTTTCTGTACAGCGTATAATGCTGTATGAAACTCTCAGCCACGGCCCATGAAAATCTCAGCCGCGGCCCATGAAACTTTCAGCCACGGTCCGGCTGTGGCCCGTGTTGTTGGTACCTATAGCGGTGCCAAACGCATGATCATGGCTAACTTTAACCTTAAATAAAATAAAAACTACTGAGGCTAGAGGGCTGCAATTTGGTACGTTTGATGATTGGAGGGTGGATGATCAACATATCAATTTGCAGCCCTCTATCCTCAGTAGTCTTTAAGACCTAAGGGCGGACATAAAAAATGCGAATGGACAGAGGAAGAGCCCTCTCAATAGTTTTCTTTGTCTCATTTATGTTAAAAAGAGTCTCATTTGTCTTGAAATAATAACGAATTCATTACTTATAAGTAAAACTTCTCAAGACGAGGGATTACGTGGCCCTGAGTGACACTAACGTAATTATTTCTTTCAGTCTTTACTCCCAGTAAAAAAAAAAAAAATTCATGACCAATGTTGTCTGTAAGTTATGTCAGGAAGGCGTTGCCAGTAATATACCAGTTAAGGAACTAGCTTCTACCACTTGATTTATATACATTATTGAAAAGATCACGCAATAATTTCTATGGAATGAAATTATTCACAGAGCCAACATTCAACCAATCTTCTGATAGCTGAAGGTATGTCAATCGCCCCCCACTTTCGCCTAAAAACCCTCATGTTGTCCGCTGTGGAATCATATAGGAATCTTAATATCCACATATCTGTTAACAACAGTGAACGGAAGAATGGTCAGTGAACTTTCAATAATGCCCGTGAACAATGAGTCATTAATGTTAGGAGGAACTTGCTGATAACAATGTAGACCAAGGCCCCTTACAACACCTTTGGTGATGATGTTTCCGAAAGAATCCGCTCGTTTTGTCCTCTTTTTAAAGGCTCTTAGGTGTTTCAGTGTAATGAGAGAGAGAGAGAGAGAGAGAGAGAGAGAGAGAGAGAGAGAGAGAGAGAGAGAGAGAACAAATTAATCTGAATCCACTAAAGAGTTTATGAAAATTTACGCCAATTTTCTGTTACAGAAAGAGAAAGAGTGGAAGAGAAACAATGATAGCAAAAAACATGCGAGGGATGAAGTTGGACGGGAGAAGAATAAAACGAGACAGACAGACAGACAGACAGAGTCTTTTATCCGGACGACGGAGGATAAAAACGAAACGATGAAGAAAAAAGGAAACCACGAAAGAATACACGAGAGAGAGAGAGAGAGAGAGAGAGAGAGAGAGAAAAGAAAACTGCTAGTGTATTCCTTGAATCTCCTATTCACTCAGTCAAACAAAATACGAGCTCTGGACATATCCTACAGTTCCTGCCTCATGCTTTAAAAGGACCACACCCTACTGTAATTTATGCACGAGTATCATTGCCACTGAAGAAACCATTATGAGACTGTGAAATATGCACGTGAGTGTTCTTCAGAAAGAAGCAGTTTATTTTTTCTATGAATTTATGATATACTGACTACAAAAAACAAAACTGAATTACCAATCTTTTTTTAATAATACATACCTACACACATACATTTTATATATATATATATATATATATATATATATATATATATATATATATATATATATATATATATATATATATATATATATATATATATATATATATATATATATATATATATATATATATATATAAATACTGTATATATATATATATATATAAACTAGATATATATATAAATATATTATATAATACAGAAATAATATATATATATAATATATATATATATATATATATATATATATATAATATATATATATATATATTATATAAAACTGTATATCTAATCAAGGCTTATAAACGCTCCGCTTCTCCAAGCAAAACTAGACAGCGTCAGACTGCGCCTCACCAGTGACAGAAACAGCAGCCACGTGTGAAAAGCTGAATCCTAGGCTTCATGGAAATACCATCGTCTATTTCCAAAAACAACATACCATAATCGGTACTTGGACGACGGTATGCCTATGAAAATGGGAATTAGTCTGTGGAATAATGCCCATTGTACCATACAGTCGGATTAACTGATTCCAAAATCTGGTCAGCTTTCTGGAGATAAACTAACCTCAATGGTCAACCAACGTTGATTATAAATTTAATTTTCCCTCAATAACTGTAGACGCCCATATCCGTGAGCCCTCACTTCAGACACCGATAGGGGACAGGCAAATAATTCATAGAGAACCCCGTTTTCACGGTTTGGAGATAGCCAAAGCCGTTAGCCTTCATCAACAATGAACAGCGATCAGCGTTCAAAGACAGGAGTTCTATTCTTCCCTCTACCTGGAGACTGCAAGATTCCTACCCGAAAACAATAAAAACATCATAGAAACGCTTGCATTCCCCACCCCCTACAAATAGACCAAAAGAACACATTGGGCGGCTGATAAACACCTTACCTGGTAAGCGATCGAAACGAGAGTGACGCACAGACCCCAATAACAATCAACCGATGACGTAACTTTTCTTATGTTTAAATAAAACGATTCTAATATGTAAGTATAACCTGTATTTAAAATTACGTATATATTTAAACCTGACATAATCGTGAAGGAACACCGGTCGCCTATGAATAAAAAAAATAATAAAAGGAAGAGAACGCGCACAACTTTACCATTCCTCATTCCTGAGAAGTATACCTGGAAAAAAGAAGATATAGAGGAATATTGAAATATATATATACATATATAAATTTCTGACTCATGTGTGCATATCATATGTACATATATATATATATATATATATATATATATATATATATATATATATATATATATATATATATATATATATATATATATATATATACAGAAATTATTTCAGAGCAAAGGCCTACTGGGGTTGGCAAAAAGACTTACGAAAGCCGAAGAGAGGAGGGAAGAAGGCTGCAGTTCATTCACGACGGAAATAACAGCCCTGTTTCCTTGAAGGGAAAGGCGAAACACAAGGAAAACAAAAGCGCTTGTTTGTGGGTATGTGAGAAAAGGTTGCGTGGAAATATAAACCTTCGCGTTCCACTTCTTATTTAGACGGCATGCCGGCTAGGTTAAAAAGTTAAGTATACCTCAGTTTAACCAGACCACTGAGCTGATTAACAGCTCTCCTAGGGCTGGCCCGAAGGATTAGACTTATTTTACGTGGCTAAGAACCAATTGGTTACCTAGCCACAGGACCTACAGCTTATTGTGGAATCCGGACCACATTATACCGAGAAATGAAAATCTATCACCAAAAATAAATTCCTCTAATTCTTCATTGCCGGCCGGAGAATCGAACACGGGCCCAGCAGAGTGCTAGTCGAGAACTATACCGACCCGTCCAACGAGGAACATAACGAGCACCTTGTCGTCAGGTTCAGCAGGTTCTTTATAATCATAAGGGTTTAGATATTATCTGCCTATTTCCTAGAGACCGTCCGTCACTCCGTAATATCTTGCTTTATTCAGACTATGTCTGTCAGAATGTGATATACGTTATTTTGCTTGTGATCTTTTCTAACGTGTTTCTCTTCTGTTTCATACGTTTTCTGGTGGTTTTAACTCTTAATTCTTCTGCTCACAGCTGCAGTTCAATCTCAGTTTCAAATTAATCTTCTGTCTTCTATCAGCAGTTTCAAAATTCTTTCTTCCAGCTTTAAGATTCTCTTTGACTAATGTTTCTGAAGAACTATTCTAACATTTGTTTTCCTTTTTAGGCTCAAACTTAATGATATTATGTTGTTTGATGACAAACAACAATCAAATTCTTCTAGGCTTTCAGTTAAATCAAAACTGTTTTAGAGATGTCACACATATCAAGAGGTGGCAACTCAGCCTCCTTAGAATGGGTACTCTGTTCATCTCAAATATCTGGCTATTTTATCGGTCTCACTTGTCCCTACCTAGATCCAGTTTTCACACGAAGATTCCTAAAGGTAACGTGATTCATGCACAAAGTTCTCTAATCAGCTGAAGAAGCCGGGGTCGTCTTCAGCTTTATGCAGGTCTGAAAATCCCTTGAGGAATATTATTCCACAGCCTTAATGACCAAACTACTTAGTCCAGTGTGTCCCCCTTTCCTTCTAAATGTACTTGAGTATTGTCTACCATTCCTGGGTTAGTAAAGGTATTTGAATGTACGCCCCTTCGGCTTTCATGTAAATGAAAATGACATTCTCAGGAAATTTAGGTTTTGTATTGTCACCATCCCCGGTACAAAAAGACATTATATCTTATGCTCATTACATGCATAACTGCCAAAGTTGTCATAATGTCCAACATTATCGCTTCAACAACGGCCCCCTAATTTTAGTTCATAGTAGCGAAGGGACAATCTTGAAATAACGACGCGGTAGGAAACTTTTTAGGCTTTGGGTACGAAGGCTAAGTCGTAAAAAGTATCTTATCAGTTTTCACTCTCGGTTTTCGAGGAGGATCTTCGTTCTAGAACAAGTTTCTCACTAGAAAAATTGTATCCTTTCTAGAAAATGATGATATCTCTTGCCGAAAGCAATAACAGGCAACGTTTTTTTAAAAGGATAAGATGGCCTTAGAGTGGATTTTACTCACACACACACACACACACACACACACACACACATATATATATATATATATATATATATATATATATATATATATATATATATATATATATATATATATATATATATATATATATATATATATATATATATATATATATAAAAGAGTAACAAATTATGATGAAGTGAATACAACGTGGGAAAACCATATAGATATGATGAGTAAACACTGGGAATGAGAACAGAATAAATAAAATTTCTTAACTGATTTCTGCACTTTTCATTTGACTAAGATTACAAACAACGAGAAACAGTAGTGGGAAGAGTTGACTATTTTGAGTCGAAATGAATACTTCATTTTAAACCTAAATCACATCAATTTTCTTTTTTTTTTTTCCAAGCATATGCATGTTTATGGTAATTTAATTCTGCGTACTTTCTTTAGAAGAGATGATTACTTCATCATTAATTACTCCTAAACTGCCTAACTGCATATCGATTTGTATCCTATGAAAAAAAAGCAAGTATACTTTAATACCATAAAATACACCAGCAACTTATTTTCGTTTGCAACCATTAGTTTAATTTAGATGGGGTTCCAGGCCACTAAACAGTGATGTATTACCAGAAAAATATAATTGCAATTATCACCGTCTCTACAGAAAACTGAATGCAGTTTTGAAGTCAGTTATGAATATAATGCTGACCCTCGTTGAAGAGGTTCAGTGAGTCACAGAATAAGACAGAATCTGAAGGAAAATGTCTAAAGCGAGCTTAAAGCATAAATCTAGATAAGCGGAGAAAGGGGGAGGCCGAAGAGGAAGAGATAATTCGAAATAATAAAGACAGATACTTGTCCACGGAAATGGTAGTGAGAGGAAAAAAAAGGGGGGGATGGGGGGAAAGAAGCGAAGGAGGGGAAAACCTTGTTAAAGAAGTATTAAATAAATCTTGAGTAAAGGGGAAATTCTGCTCCTAACCATAAAGAGACATTAACCCTTACTAGGAATTAAAGCTGTGAGTCCTTTCTCCCGTTTTAGGAAATCTTAAATGTATGGCGCTTATTTTCTTTTGTCCGCATCTTTTTCATGTATACATATAAAAATTATCTATAAAATTAAGTTTTTATTAATTTCAACAGATTTAAATTAAAGTTTGCGGTTTCGTTAACTTAAACAAAAATAAATTAAGTTTTTATTAATTTCAACAGATTTAAATTAAAGTTTGCGGTTTCTTTAACTTTAAAAAAATGCATTTTGGCTTTAACCGATAGCATATTTTATATTTAATGCTATGTAGGGACACCTTAATTGTTCTACTAGGTTTTTTTTTTGTCTCTTGTACACCAACACCTTACTCTGTAGTATTTAGTCTTGTAACTTATCTTCTTTTGTACACATATTTTTCATGCATACATATAAAATTAATTATCTATAAAATTAAGTTTTTATTAATTTCAACAGATTAAAATTAAAGCTTGCGGTTTCTTTAACTTAAGAAAAATGCATTTTCTCATTAACCAATAGCATATTTTATATTTAATGATATGTAGGGACACCTTAATTGTTCTACTGAGTTTTTTTTTTTTTGTCTCTTGTCCACCAACACCTTACTCTGTAGTATTTAGTCTTGTAAATTATTCATTTCCCTTTATTCCTACCCTTCACTACCCTATTACGGAGTCCCCCTCTTGCGTTTCAGCGTTTCCAGCATGGTCAGGTCCAAGACAGTGAATAATTTGGTAGTAAACGTTTCAAATGGCCCGATCCATCATCAGCCCTCGGTAACTACTGCTATCTTTGATTTTTCTTCTGCAACATCGTGCTGCTTTTATTGCTCCCTTTCTTTCATCGCTGCCTAATCCATTATCCATTATCCATTGCCCATTGTTCTCCCCTACTTCTCGCAAGAACACCGTAGCCTCCTCAACACTGATTTTTATCGTTAGTCTGTTCTGTGGCGTTATTTTGGTTTCTTTCCTGAGAGAAATTCTCTCTCTCTCTCTCTCTCTCTCTCTCTCTCTCTCTCTCTTGTCCACTCCTTACCAAAATTATTGTTAGTCCTTCGCTCTCCTCCCGTTATGCGCCCTCCTCTCTTTATTTTCTGCTTTGTTAAACATCTTCCATCCGTTCAATCTCCTCTTTTTCAAAACCCTTCCTCCCTTTCCCTTTCTTTGTCGTCTTTTATGAACTCCCTCTCTCCCTCTCCACCCTCAAATGGTCAAAATCTCTCTTTTAAATTCTGTTTCTTTCCCCGAATGACCCTCAAGTTAACCCCTTCTCTTTTGCATGCTCCTCCTCCTCCTCCTCCTCCCCTCTATCTTCTTATTTTCTCTCCCTTTCCCGGCAATCCCCTCCCCAACCCCCTTCCCCAACCCATTCTTCCTCTTCATCTTCCCCGTCAGGGGGAGTGATGGCCCCGTAAAAGTTGTAATGGAGGCGGAGACCACTTTTCGGGGTTAGTCGTCCGAATAAATGGATTACCTTGACCGCTGTCCGGGCCAGTCTACCACAGGCATCGGCTCGGGCGAGAGAGCGCATGCGCAGCTTATGCTAATCAATGGGAGATCTTGTCAAATTGCATGACCAAGTGCATTTTTTTTTTTACTTGTGTTTTTGTACTTTTGCGTTGCGACGCGCCTTCGAATAGCCATGGATAAAAAAGTAATCGTAATAAGTTAATGAAGTTACTTTTCTAAGTTAGCTTTCCTAATTTTTTCGATTGCATGTAAATAGAGTTACCACAAAACGAACAAGCTACGAGCTCTTTTCAAGTGCTGTCTTAGTCACTCTGTAGTTGTTCAGAAAATTCTACCCTGTCTAACCTTAAGTTTTGATCGCAGGTTGTGCCTCATTCTGTCATAAAAAAAAAAAAGCGCAAACACACCGCACGGAATCACACATACGTTAAGAATTATGTACACAAGCAATAGGTCATTTAAAGTACTCACATACTTTCATCTCTTTCCCTATAACAGTCATGAGATGGTTTTGCATTCTCAATCACTAATGACAGCCACCAACAAGCATTTCTTAACGTATAATAGAATATTTCACGAATCATTTGGTGAGAAAACACACTGAGTCCATAAGTATTCTATTCTAAAAGAAAATACTTATCTCCACCACAAAATGAAAACAAACTTAGTACAAACAAATCATTAAAAAGCACTGCATTTTATTTATATTTTTGTGCAAAGGGTTCCGATTATCAGTTTTCATACGGGTTACAGATTTTCAGACCAATCAGTTTTTCGTATTCTTTAAAGCTACCGACAACAATAATTTTCCGAGAGCCAAACAAATGCATGTTTCTACAAAAGACATAAATTTTTAGTCATCTCGCACTTACACAAACATATTCACCGAAAACTCACCCAACTCTCCCACACACACACACACACACACACATATATATATATATATATATATATATATATATATATATATATATATATATATATGTGTGTGTGTATATATATATATACATACATACATACATACATATATATATATATATATATATATATATATATATATATATATATATATATATATATATATATATATATTAAACTTACGCCACTTAATCTCTGAATCAAGAATAAACAATCAGTGAAAAGTCGTTCAAAAGCATCAGTCTCACCATACTTCTACGTAGGAATCTCACCATCATCACTTTGACCTCATACACGTATAAACAGACATCTCTAATCTTAAACGAATTTTCTTTCCACAGAGATATCATGGATATTTCAGTTACATTCCTTTTTTTCCTGTAAAAGAAAATTATTGTGCCGGCTTTGTCTGTCCGTCCTCCCTCAGATCTTAAAATCTACTGGGGCTAGAGGGCAGCAAATTGGTATGTTGATCATCCACCCTCCAATCATCAAACATACCAAGTTGCAGCCCTCTACCCTCAGTAGTTTTTATTTTATTTAAGGTTAAAGTTAGCCATAATCGTGCATCTGGAAACGATATAGAATAGGTCACCACCGGACCGTGGTTAAAGATTCATACAGCATTATACCGAGACCACCGAAAGATACATCTATTTTCGGTGGCCTTGATTATACGCTGTGCAGAAAACTCGACTGCGCCGAAGAAACTTCTGCGCATTTTCACTTGTTTTGTATTGTGACCGTTGTCATCCTTAGGATTTTCGAATTATATACCGTTTTCACTGAAGTCATTTAAAGACACGTTTATCCATGCCATCCCATGAACTGTGCCGTCTATCTGTTTTCTCTCTCTTCCGACCTTCGTTGCTCTACATTTACTATGCAGACAATTCAACAGCTTCCACCCTTTTCTTTCATTCCTTTTCAGTAACCACACCTTACCTCTATAAAGATGTATTGGACCAATAAATCCGTAATAAATACAAATACGATTCTGTAAACCCTGTTCTTTCACAGGTTCTTCGGGATTTGCAGTACCATCTTTGCATTACTTACTTTATGAATCACTTCTTTCATTCCTCTTTGACAAGTAACATACATTCTAAAATACCTTTGCAAGTAAACTAGACATTATAATAACCATGACTCTATCTTCTTGGCTTTCACTTATTCTTCTCCTTAAGCTTTCTACATTCATATCATACGAACGTTCGATAAACTTTCATCGGGTTCTGGGACTTCTCCTAATGATCACAAGCAAACGATTCAATACATTGTGCAAACTTTGTCCTCTCTAAGTTATATTCAAAGACTTTTCTGATGTCAATTTCCACAGACAGTTTTCTTTCAATTTTATCACCATTCGATCCAGATGGATACTGAACAAAGAGACACATTCCAATTAAATAATCTCAGTTAACGGATTATCTGTTGCACCATCTTCAACACGGTCATATTTGCTCCTCTGTCAGTTCTACCATACCATTCACCTTCCCTGAATTCTACAGAGTACTACGCCCCTTTTGCTTTTATCGAATACGAAGACAGAATATTACTTATATAAAAAAACAACCCTTAGCGAATTGACACATCATATATGTATGTATGTATCTATGTATGTATGTGTGTGTGTGTGTGTATATATATATATATATATATATATATATATATATATATATATATATATATATATATATATATATATATATATATATATATTATATATATATATATATTATATATATATATATATATATATATATATATATATATATAATCATATATATATATAAATCACAAATACAAATTAATATCAAATTCACGCTACCTTGGGAATATTCCCGATGGGAATTATCAGCGAAGGAAATTTATAAGTGATAAATGGTTGAGTACTGCCGGGTCTCGATCCCTCGACACAGATACTTATCCAGCGACTCCAGTCGACGGTCTACCCACTGGAGTCGCTGGATAAATATCTGTGTCGAGGATCGAGACCCGGCAGTACCAATCCATTTATCACTTTATAAATTGTCCTTCGGTGATAATTATCATCGGGGATATTCCGAGGTAGCGTGAATTTGATATTAAGCGACATATGTAGCTTCATGATTGATAAATATATATATATTTATATATATATAGTATATATATATTATATATATATATATATATATATATATATATATATATATATATACATATATAATTCCAAGTGAAAGGACGAGGGGCCTATATGCCTTAACGGTAGAGATGACAGGCGTGTCTATGTTATTATAGGACATAGTTGTACTTTCTATAACTAGAAGGGTGGCCAGCAGGATTTTGATTTCCAAAATAAGACAAATTATAGGACTGATACAGAGAGAACGGTATAGGTATAGAGAACGACCGGACTTTTTGGATAAAGCATCTACAATGCAGACACTGTTTAGAGAAGTTTGAAGGTGAAGAAAAACCAGTGTTGAAAACAATGAATTCAGGAAGCTTAGACAGAACTAATGGGGATATAATGTAGAGAATATTTAAGATATGTGGGGCAGAAGTTAATTTATAATGCACTTACATTTCATGATGAAAGCAATGCTTATTTTTAACGTTAACAGCAACGACAAAACTACTGACAAAATGGGTCTCATACTCGGATGTACTGTAATATACATAACTGTGAATTTCTCGTGGACAGAGAGATGAGTGAAGTAAATCAAAGGAATGGAATAATAAGGAGATAGTGAAGTTGCAAAAATTGGTGTAAACGCTTTGAAATGTCTAAAAGAAGGGGGACTTGAAAGGGATTGTTAACCAGTTTATAAAGATGGGAGGAAAATGGGAGTGGTTTATTCATCCAGGTTAAATTTATTCACACAGTGTTAAATTATGAAAGAAGTGAACTACAAATTAGGTGAAGTTTGGAGGGAAGAGAAATATATAAAGAATAAAAACCTGGAATGTATGAAAAGATTTTTAGGACAATCTTTTCATGAAAATGAAGAGGAAAATATTACAACTGAAAGAAACAAATGTGAAACTAAAGAGATAAATTTCTGTTTTGCAAGCGGAGTAAGATAGGATAAAAAGATTAAGAATATATAAAACAAAGAATATATAAAAACAAAACGTCGGAATAAGTGAAAATATGGATGAGGACATTTTAAAAGGGGTTGATCATGCGTAGTGGAAGGTAAGAAACAGGTTATTGATAAAACTGGATAATTACTAATGTTTTCGCTGAAAGATGAGAAAGAAACAGAGGATAGAATGGAAGAGGTGTTGCAACGCAAAAGCCTCACTATCCAGAAATACGAAATGATTTAGGACAGAGTTGTACATACAATGTACGCATGTTAGGACGAAGCATTCTGCAGAGGTTAATTTTTTATTCACCAGCCAGTGAATGTAACATGACGGTTGCTTCGTTTGTTTCTGCAACCGCAACCTACAAGAGGAATAGTTTATATATATATATATATATATATATATATATATATATATATATATATATATATATATATATATATATATATATATATATATATATATATATATATATATATATATATATATATATATATATATATATATATATATATATATATATATATATATATATATATATATATATATATATATATATATATATATATATATATATATATATATATATATATATATATATATATATATATATATATATATATATATATATATAATGAATCAGTGATGAGTGTTTACAATTCTAACGCAGCAAACCAGCAAACCCCAAGTTAAGCGTAGTTCAACGTAGCAATAAAGTAATAATGAAGTGCACTAAGAAACTGTTTAATTTTAAGTGTATCGTGGCCAATCAGAATATGGCCTACTTGCATGCTTTTCTAATGGATAGTGAAATTTATACAAGTTTGCTTGCTAGAACTGTCGCATAGGTAACTTACCAGTACTCGACATGTTCAACTCAACTGTTCCCTCTCAATGTGTATTCTTTAATATGGAAATTTCTCTCAGACCAACCTGTAAAGAATAAAAAGGAAAGTATGAAATAATTGAAAATAAAAAAAAAACAATGAAGACAATGTGGTTGACTGTATTTACACTTACTATCGCATGAGAATTAAGAATAAAATCTATTGCGCATAATAATAAACTGAACATCTTAAATAACTGCTGTGAAATGAAGCTTTCTCACAATGAAACTCAGTCAGACCAAATGTCATCTGTAATTACGTAACAATAATGATCATAGTCCTCAAAAACATACCCTACCACCACATTCAGTTCTAAAGACTACTCATACATAAATAATATTTTTCATTGGAGTAAATACAAGCGTAAAACTTGACAATAATTGTTACGTCCTTATAAATGAACTAGTAAAGACATGAAATATTTAAACCTCACAGACTATATATCAAGTCTTAGCATCATAACCTAGCTAAAATCCACCTGGGAAATGCTGAACAATGGCAAAAAAAATTCTTGCACTTTCACAGGTCATGTAAATTAAAGTGTTAACGGTAAGCTGATTCTGCAAATGCACAACATTAATTCTGCAAATCGAAATATGACACCAGCACAGAAATCACACTGTCAAATGCTCCAATTGGGTACTTTCATCATAGTTTTGCACCTGTAAGATCTGGGATCTCCCCATTAGTGTTCCCAAGTTCCCTAAAGGCCCACTGAGATACAATGCGTCCCGAGAATAAATGTGCAAGTCTAAAACAGTTCCATTGTACGCTAAAAAATATATATCTCTACCTCTACACCAGAAAAATAGCGTATTCAGTCATCTAAAGAGTACTTGCGTTACAGATGTAAATTTTACATAGCTTACTGGACAAAAGTGGGCTTAAAATGTTCTCCCTGTACCATTTAAGAAGGGTCCCGCTTCTCATCCTTGGAAGGAATCGTTATGAAAATTATTATCAAAGATGATGAGCAAGGAGTCAGAAAGATAGCCAGTGGGGCAGATACTTCAAATTACTGAGATCTTGCAATCATAATATGATAAAACGCCCAGCTCACACGACAGGTAAAAGCATTGTAAACTTATTCCTTTTCATAATCAGTGGATATTTTTATGAGAAAAGCCTCAAGTTAATAAACTTGCAAATTAAGTTTTTGCAGAATAGAACGCCCTTGTATGAACAAGGAAGAAAAAAGATGAAGAAAAATGAGATAAAACGAACAAAGATTAATCAGCAAAAAAATAAGTGTGTACCCGTTCATAAATACCATTACGAGCTAAAAAACAATTCAATTAATTGTGTATCGTGGTTCAATTTACCATTACCACCTCTTTTATATTTTCGGTATCTATATCACTAACACTTCCAGGGAGACCACTCCATAACCTAACAGTGAAAGAAATGTCTGACATCGGGTACTGGTTAGTAAGACAAAGTGGCATATACTCAGAGGGTGAATGATGATCAGCATCAAGGTAAGTTGCACGCTCTACTTAGAATACATCGACCAAGGGCGCTAATGTATGAAAGACAACCGCATCTTCGAGCAATCTTGTTTAGGAATTAAAGATGCCAGAAGGCTGCTGCCAAACCAGAAAGGAGAACAGCACTTTACTCAGACACTGGCGTAATAACTCAAAGATCTACAGCATAAGGCGCTAATGCCATTGACTCTGAAAATATAGGAACCCTTATGAACAACATGTAGTTCGCTGACATACCCATATGACATTTTCCTCACGTGACGCGAAAAAATAAGCTCTGAAATTAAAGCATTCCCAAGTCTTGTCAAATATTCATAACATGATATACGGTGTTACCATTGAAAAGGATATCATGGAACAATGGCACGTCAACTAAATGACTACAGCCCTTACGAATCTTTTCCGAATCTTTCCTAAGACCAGCATGGTCTGTATATTGTACTATATTATTTTCTAGACAGGCAATCATACCACAAGCAACAAACAGGTAAAAACAATATTGTTATTAGATTCTACATGTCAGGAGACATGTTAACTATTAGTGATTTTGAACGTAACTAGTAAGAAAGTAAATTGCATGACAAGTACCTATGTGTTTCGTGTGTCTATATTGACTATACACTCACATAAGAACCTAAAAATCAGTCTTTCACTAAACACGCGGGAGCATACATAAGAGAAAAGTATAAATGTATAATCTTTCATCGCAGTTCTCGTCCTACCTACACTCCTGCATGGGAAAAGTTACGTTATGGCCTTTGATAGCATTTTAGTTTTCTTTTTCTCTAAGAGAACATATATATATATATATATATATATATATATATATATATATATATATATATATATATATATATATATATATATATATATATATATACATACTATGCTTCAACTCTCCAATATATATTTAAATTTATTTGACTCAAACATACAGGTGCACACACGTGTGGTGTGTGTGTGTGTGTGTGTGTGTGTGTGTGAATTTGCGTGAGATCTACTTCAGCCAGTCCAGTAATGGGTTTGAAATCAATAATTCGTAAATAAACGAAAACATATAAAGAATACTTGTGAAACAAGAAGAATGCACAAAGCAGATGAAGGGGATTGCAGAAAATCCAGAATTCCCAACAAATCACAACTGATTCGGAACTTCCTCTTTCCCGCTGAATGGTCCACCACTCTCCTCGAAGTTGCACTCCCCCTCATCCCCCTCCCCCTGCCCCTCCCCCTTAAAACGAAGACGCGAAAGAAGAATCGAAACAGGAAGTGAGAGATGGGGTGGGTTGACAGGGAGAGAAGGGAGGAAACGACTACGCGATGAAGACATGAGAGGAAGGAGGGAAACGTTGGTCGAGGCGGGGGGGGGGAGGTGAATGGTGGGGGATGTGGTGGGGAAGATGTGGGGTGGGGGCGATGTAGGAGAAAGGGTCTTGAGGAGATGAGGGAAAAACCGGAAGTGTGGGAGAAAGAGGGAGGGGTAGGGAGGAAGGATGTGGCTATCTATTCCCCTTTAATCTAATGTCGAGGAGAGAGAGAGAGAGAGAGAGAGAGAGAGAGAGAGAGAGAGAGAGAGAGAGAGAGAGAGTTTTAAAAATGTACAGGAAAGAATTTCCAGTAAAAAAAATAAAGTGATGTGGTTTATTCACAATCCATCGATTTTATTATTCATCTTATCTTTCTTGCGAAGTGACATGTTTAAGAATTCCAAGGAATCGTGAAAGGATTCGAAGGAAATATATGAAGAATGATTTAACGAAAGAGTTCTTCATGAAAAATGTGAAACGTCTTAGTTATTATGAATATGCAATCCAGGAAGACGAGAAAACCCTTGATAATTCTAACATTCAACTTCGCCTGGGAGAACTAAAGCTGGGTGCTCGGTGCTATAAAAATTATGCAGATGTTTAAACCGTTCTTGTAAAACCAGGAAGCAAGAAATCTCTGCGAATATATAGTGAGAAACTTCAAAGATTTGAATGAAAGGATTGCTTAATGTTTTTGCTGAAAAGAAACGGTGATATGTTTCTGCATATATCTTCATTGAATGATAAGCAGTGATTTTCAATGCACTTTATTTTTCCTGTCTATTTGCAGAATTATTATCCTGAATAATTCCTTCCGGTATGTGTTGAAAATAAACCGCTAACCGACATTTCATCACTCTCGACATCCCTTAAATAACAATCGTGTCGATTCTTGCCTTGGCACTTGATAGCTTCTAACATTGTCATCTGAACAAACTTGATGATTTAGAAAAAGTAATTAATGTGAAGTCAAAGAAAATTATTTTTCTATAATGTATTCATGTTCAAGACAAACATTAAAGTAATTTATTCATGTACACTAGCTTCATAGAAAGTATGGTAATCGATTTCGATCAGAGCGAAAAACGGACGTATTGAAATATCGAACTGTCATACCGAAGCAGAAAGGAATACTTTAAAACAATATAGTCATCTGTACATAATTCTGTACTTTAGACATTTTAATGTAGTTTTCAGAAACTTCATCGTCGCCATCACCTCCAACGTCGTACGAGGCATTTGGCCCCTGAAAATTATCGCGTATGTCTTTCCTGAGACATCACTTCCACCAGTCTCCACTCATCTCCAGCCTCCCTCTTTCACAGTTCTGATCCAAGTAGGTCTGAGTCCTCCAACTCTTCAGAAAAAATTCTTTACTCAATGAATAATTTGCTGAATGATAAACAAAGCTTACTTTTATAATTTTATCTTTTGCAACCGAAGCATTGTAATCGATTAACATCAAGCAAAAAAAAAACATAATCAACGAGAAGCAGATACACATATGTTTATGTTATATCACCAGTTTTCATTAATCTTACTTTTCATCCATCTAATGTGTCTGAAAATAACGAGCGGAGTTTCTTGTCATTCCACGAGAAAAGTCTTAGCGTAAACTGGGGCGTTAATCCATTCGTGGTTCTGGGTATGTTAAAATGACCATAAATGCTTATCTTTCCCGAGATTATAGAAATCACTGTCGCATTCATTTGATAGCACTTTGGCAGTTTCAGTAGAAAGTGATAAGAGCTGTGTCCCGCATTATTCAAAATGGAGAAACCTTGAAAGAGAGAAAAAAAGTAACAAGTAAATAAAGCTAACATGACATACATACACACAAACACACACATATATATATATACACATAAAGTATATATGTATATTTACATATATATATATATATATATATATATATGTGTGTGTGTGTGTGTGTGTGTGTAGAAGCATAAAACTTTGTCATGTTAGCTTTATTTACTTGTATACATATACACATACAGAGATACATACATACATATACATATATATATATAAACACACACATGTATGTATGTATGTATGTATGTATATGCATATCTATGTACATGCAAATGCTGGCATAAGCGAAATGAAGTTTTAAAATAGTTTACTGAATCATTCTCTAAAACACGACATGGCGTGTATGTGGTGGCCATCAGTTGTTCGGATGCTTTGGATAAATGGAATTCATGTTCTTTCAATATCGCTGAACGCTGCTGATTCAGACAGATTTAGAGACAATCTGATTAAAATAAACTCCGTATTTCTCATAGTGCTGACACAACAGATGCAACTATTTTTCCTGAACAGAAAGTTAATTTTTCTAAACCTGCTGTATCTCATAAATGTTTAGCAGCAATAGCTGACAAGGAAATAAAGTCTGAGTAGCAATATTTCGAAATGTGAAGCAAAGGTCAAATGTTCTTTCACAAAGAGAGAGAGAGAGAGAGAGAGAGAGAGAGAGAGAGAGAGAGAGAGAGAGAGAGCAAATTAATCTGAATCCACTAAAGTTTGTGAAATCTTACGCCACTTTTCTCTTACAGAAAGAGAAAGACTGTAAGAGAAACAAAGATAGAAGAGAACAGAAAAAGAGAGAGAGAGAGAGAGAGAGAGAGAGAGAGAGAGAGAGAAAGAGAGAAGAGAAACAAATTAATCTGTATCCCAGAAAGAGTTTATGAAATCTTAGGACAATTTTTTTGTTACAGAAAGAGAAAAGAGAAGAGAAACAAAGATAGAAGAGAGAAAATAGAGAGAGAGAGAGAGAGAGAGAGAGAGAGAGAGAGAGAGAGAGAGAGAGAGCGTATGAGGAGGAGAGTTATTGGTGGAAGAGGAGGAGTAAAGGTAGGGTAGTGGTGACGATGATGATGATGATGATGATGAAGATGATGATGATGATGATGATTAAGGTTTTTTGGCTTGACAACACAGCATAAAACTTGCATACATTACGCTGATTGCTAGAGTCATCGACTTTTCTCTCTCTCGGCATAAAGATCAACTGTCTGGAACGCACTAAAGAGTTTGTAACGAGCGTCGTCACCTACTAAGTGGGAGAAAATACTGCAGTGATTTTTTTTTTTTTTTTTTTTGGCTGAGAGACATTTTCGTCAAAACAAAAAGATAAAGAACAATTTTTTAATAGGTTAGTAAGTAAATGGTATTATTGTTTGCAAAAAGAGAAGGAACAACTTTTTTATGGTTATCGTTTTAAAACATTCTATAACTCATTCCTCTTTTCTTTAGCTGAATAAATTTATTAACTATATATAAAACAATACATGCGATTATTTAAGATAAATAAGGTATCTCAAATAATCGCATGTAATTTTTTATATATAGTTAATAAATTTATTCAACTAAAGAGAAGAGGAATGAGTTACAGAATGTTTTAAAACGATAACCATAAAAAAATTTGTTCCTTCTCTTTTTGCAAACAATAATACCATTTACTTACTAATCTATTAAAAAATTGTTCTTTATCTTTTTTGTTTTGACGAAAATGTCTCTCAGCCAAAATAAAAAAATCACTGCAGTATTTTCTCCCACTTAGTAGGTGACGACGCTCGTTTCTAAGGATTCTTGAAGGAATTCTCGTAATATAGCCTCAAAATAAACTATGCATTCATTCTTAGTATTATTATATTATCCTGCCTGATATTGATGAACCAGTCAGATTAGATAAAGTAATTTTGAAAAACAAAATTAAGTTAATAGCAAAATAAAGTGAAGAACAAAATTAAGTGAAGAGCAAAATAAGGTGAAGAGCAAAATTATGCGAAGAGCAAAATAAAGTGAAGAGCAAAATAATGTGCAGAGCAAAACAAAATGAAGAACTAAATTAAGTGAAAAGCAAAATTATATGAAGAGCAAAATAAAGTAAAGAACAAAATAAAGTTAAGAGCAAAATTAAGTGAAGGGCAAAATAAAGTGAAGCGTAAAATTAAGTGAAGAGCAAAATAAAGTTAGGAGCAAAATAAAGTTAAGAGCAAAATAAAGTTAAGAACAAAATAAAGTAAAGCTCAAAATAAAGTTTAGAGCAAAATAAAGTGAAGAGCAAAATTAAGTGAAGAACACAATTAAGTAAAGACAAAATACAGTTGTGAGCAAAATTAAGTGAAGAGCAAAATAAAGTGATGAGGAAAATAAAGTGGAGGGCAAAATAAAGTGAAGAGCAAATAAAGTGAAGAGCAAATACAGTGAAGAGCAAAATTAAGTGAAGAGCAAATAAAGTGAAGAGGCAAATTAAGCAAAATTAGGTGAAGAGCAAATAAAGTGAAGAGCAAAATTAAGTGAAGAGCAAATAAAGTGAAGAGCAAAATTAAGCAAAATTAAGTGAAGAGCAAATAAAGTGAAGAGCAAAATTAAGTGAAGAGCAAATAAAGTGAAGAGCAAAATTAAGTGAAGAGCAAATAAAGTGAAGAGCAAAATTAAGTGAAGAGCAAATAAAGTGAAGAGCAAAATTAAGTGAAGAGCAAATAAAGTGAAGAGCAAAATTAAGTGAAGAGCAAAATTAAGTGAAGAGCAAATAAAGTGAAGAGCAAAATTAAGCAAAATTAAGTGAAGAGCAAAATTAAGCAAAATTAAGTGAAGAGCAAATAAAGTGAAGAGCAAAATTAAGCAAAATTAAGTGAAGAGCAAATAAAGTGAAGAGCACGTCATGAAAACAGTTAGCAATGTTTTACAGGAGATTACTGCAACTCTTGTTTAACACTAGGTTCGATCATTTGGATATAGATAGGACTAAGGGATGAGAAAATTCAGTTACCATACCAAAGGAAAAGGAAAAATTTCGATCGATCTAGAGAGAGAGAGAGAGAGAGAGAGAGAGAGAGAGAGAGAGAGAGAGAGAGAGCGGTATTCACATCAGAAGCTGCTAATTATATGAGGTTTATGAAAAATGTAGGAAGAAGAAAATGTTACTGAGTCGAGATAAGACGAAAATTTTCAAGCTTTGTATCAAGAAAATTTAAACTTACAGCATCTCTACACAAACTGCAGCAATTTGGTAAACTAGACTACGGGTAAGTTATATTTACGAGTTCAACGCCATCAAATAAAGTTAAGTATACCTTAGTTTAACCAGACCACTGAGCTGATTAACAGCTCTCCTAGGGCTGGCCCGAAGGATTAGATTTATTTTACGTGGCTACTAACCAACTGGTTACCTAGCAACGGGACCTACAGCTTATTGTGGAATCCGAACCACATTACAAAGAGAAATGAATTTCTATCATCAGAAATAAATTCCTCTAATTCTTCGTTGGCCGGCCGGAGAATCGAACGCTGGACCAGCAGGGTGCTAGCTGAGAACGATACCCACCCGTCCAATGAGGAACTAACGCCATCAAACAGAACTGAAGACTTGGAAAAGAGCAAAAAAAAAAAAAAAAAAAAGAAGTATGAGGGAAATATTTAACTGGATTTTTAATTATTCCAGTGACGAAGATCCCAGTCAGATTTGCCATCTAAGCCAGGGTTGACAACCGAAGAAAATTGCAATCAAGTTTGCTCATGAACAGAAAGGAGCAGAAGAAGTAGGAATATATGGAAGGTTAAATCACCAGCAAATCATGCAAAGGGGAGGAGATATATATCAGAGGGTCCATAATGTAGGGGAAAAGGTGGTTGGTAAACTGCCGTAATAAAGGGAAAAAGTAAATGGAAATTCACATATACTCTTATCACAGCTTTATATAAAGGGTCAAGCACGACATGATATTTTAAACAGTTAATATGGCACATTTATCTTTCGTAAATTCTTTAAGGTTACCATTCTGATTTTTCCTGGTATTTTGAGTGATGAAAACAAATAAAAATTTATAAGGGTCCTTATAGATTAGTGTATATATAATATATTTATATATATATATATATATATATATATATATATATATATATATATATATATATATATAATGTATGTATATATATATGCGTGTGTATATATATGTATATATATACATATGTATATATACACATATACATATTTCTAGGTAGGCATACACGCGTACACACAAGCACCGACGCGAAAATAAGACGGAAAATGTGTTTGGCTCCTTGTTTCCAAACAGAATGGGGTGTTTGTGCAAATGAGGGCGCCGTTACGTATACATCGCACGCCCTTGATTGAATACTTTCACCTCATTTAGAGTGAATTTAAAGTGAGTGTTTGTTTACGAGACACAGAAAAGAAAAAGAGAGAGAGTACGCGCAATGTGTTTTTCCATTGGCACTGTGTAGTCTCTACAATTTAAGTGACCTAGCGTTGAACTTGTTGCCTTGTTGCGTTGTTCGTACACTGTTCATCCAGGTAACGGACACTATCGTTACTGTAATCTACTCTTTCATTTTTTCTATACACTTCCAGTGGATTTGTTCATTTATTCATTTATTTATTTATTGCTGCCGTTTAAGACTTCCTTGCACTTCTCATACGTTTCCCAAGCAAGCCATTTTAATCAGACTTCTTTTAGCATAGAGCTCCTCCTAATATGCTCTTATTTTATTTTATTTTATTTTAATTCCTAAAGAGATGACTTGGGATACGAAATACAATAATTCCTAAAGAAAGGAATTGACAATTGGGAGAAATGCCCTGAAAAGGATTTCAACCTCTCCTACTGAGGCAAACTTCAGCCTTCACATCACTCTTGTAGAATTCCAGAAAAAGGAAATAATTGCAATCTTGTAAAAATCGTAATGCTTAGGCTGCAGCCTCATGTCATGAGCTGTTATGACAGAAACCCACTGTATACAAGTGTACTATATATAACCACACAACTTCACCTTTCATATATATTCATACGACTCGAGTCAGTGCATCGGTACTTGATGGAGAAGACTGTCTTTGAAAGCTTGCACTACTATGGAAAATTAAGTATCCGGAATCTAAACTATGGCGTCTAATTGAAAAGCCTAACAAGAGTAGTATGAATATATATATATATATATATATATATATATATATATATATATATATATATATATATATATATATATATATATATATATATATATACATATATATATATATATATATATATATATATATATATATATATATATATATGTATGTATATGTTATATGTTTATGTGAGGGTGTCTGTTTATTTACGTGTACGCTGCTGAAAATGATATTGACCGTCACAGGCATCTATCAGTGAAGCTACTTGCCTACCTGCCCTCTGGTGATGCTACTTTAGTATACAAGGCAGAAGAGGAAGGTATTAGTAGGTATTACCTGACTATAGCTGGAGATGTCTTGTTGGTCACGTAGCATGTTATTTCAGCAAGTTCTCGTAGCTCCATTAATCCTCCTGACTCGCGGAGTTGTGTTGTTTGATGTGAAAGATTCTATGATTTGTGACAGACACGAAAATGGGATATATAGGTATGCTTGCTTATATGATTTTTATAGTTTAATAATTTTATAAGTTATATATAACCATACTGTACAATTTAATCATTTTATGGCCCTACTAAGAATGAAAGTAACGTTGGCCATAATTTTTCACACATGGATTTAAAAGCAGCGCTAATACAATTAAAATAATAACCATGTCCTTATTGCTTTAATGTAAGAAAAAATGTAGTGAATAGACATTAACACAGAAGAGCATCATTTCGCAAAGTCTCTTCTCTGCTCTGAAAGAAAATCTTAAACTTTCATACATATGAAACAATTTTTTGATTAAACAGAATGTTTTCAGCACTAATCAGATAACGCTTTGCTATCATGCTGGCTAAGGTGTTTACTGCAACCGAATATTAGATATTGTTCAACCTTCGCAGAAATTTCAAGATGAGGAGTAATGATTTTTAGTTTTCTGCAAAAGAAAGCAATTGTGCCGGCTTTGTCTGTCCGTCCGCACTTTATTCTGTCCGCACTTTTTCTGTCCGCCCTCAGATCTTAAAAACTACTGAAGCTAGGGGGCTGCAAATTGGTATGTTGATCATCCACCATCCAATCATCACACATACCAAACTGCAGCCCGCTAGCCTCATTAGTTTTTATTTTATTTAAGGTTAAAGTTAGCCATAATCGCGTTTCTGGCAACGATATAGGACAGGCCACCACCGGCTCGTGGTTAAAGTTTCATGGCCCGCGGCTCATACAGCATTATACAGACCACAGAAAGATAGATCTATTTTCGGTGGCCTTGATTATACGCTTAGCGGCTGTACAGAAAACTCCATTGCGCTGAAGAAACTTTACCGCATTTTTTACTTGCTTATGGTGAACATCCCGTAACGCTCAAAAGTGTTCATGTGTATCGGCATTTTATGAAAGTATTTTTTTGTTTTTATTAAAGAGTAACCGCCAGAGGTGTTTTCAGAACTAATCTGGTATTCCAGTTCACGCTGATATATTCTGCCAATGAGATCTATGGAACTCGTAGGATCAATTTGCTTTCCTTTAAATCATAATTAAGTAACGGGAATCTTGTTGAAGATAAAAGTAATGTGCACAATGTGCTTGCATTTTTTCTGATCTATTCACTCAAATTTTCCGTATCTCTGTTTTTCAGTCAAACAATGTATTTGTCAAAGATGAAAATTGCAAGTGTACTGGAAGTAAATATTCTATCTATAATTTGCTTTGTAAAATGATGCCCTTTACCGTGTTAATGCCAACTCACATTATTTTTTTATTATATGTAATAAATAATCAAATGGTCTTCATTTTAAGTGCACTGGTAAAAAAAAGGGTAAAAAAATTATGGCCAACGTTACTCTCTTTCTTGTCGAATTTGTCAAATCTCTTACTCAACTGTTAATTTTATTCCATGCTATTTTTTTGTTTTACTCCAAGGAATTCTGCTACTATTGCACAATGGATAACAGGCCCTACAGCAAGAGTTATTTTTTTATAAATAATATTGTAATAAGACACAGATGATATCTGGTTCTCCTAGCTATATGAACCCTGTAGCTCAATGCATTTAGTGTTGGACTAGCATTTCCTTTGATAGGGGCTTAAATCCTCATTAAGGTTTGTTTCATCATCTATTCTCCAAGGCCCTACACCCACGAATAGCAGAACGACCTCCAGCATTGCATCACGAACCAACATGCGCCCAAATGGATGACCACAGGGAGAACATCATTGGTACAGAAAGACAAGAACAAGGGAAATATAGCAAGTAACTACAGGCCTATCACCTGCCTACCAATAACGTGGAAGTTACTAACAGGTATCATCAGTGAAAGGTATACAACTACCTAGAGGACACAAACACCATCCCCCACCAACAGAAAGGCTGCAGGAGGAAGTGCAGGGGCACAAAACACCAGCTCCCAATAGACAAAATGGTAATGAAGAATAGTAAGAGAAGGAGAACCAACCTAAGCATGGCATGGAATGACTACAAGAAATCCTTCGACATGATACCGCACACGTGGCTAATAGAATGCCTGAAAATATATGGGGCAGAGGAAAACACCATCAGCCTCCTTGAAAATACAATGCGCAACTGGAATACAGTGCTTACAAGCTCTGGGATAAGATTAGCAGAGGTTAACATCAGGAGAGGGATCTTTCAAGGCGACTCACTGTCCCAACTGCCCTTCGTAGTAGCCATGATTCCCATGACAAAAGTACTGCAGAAGATGGATGCTGGGTACCAACTCAAGAAATGAGGCAACAGAATTAACCATCTGATGTTTATGGACGACATCAAGCTGTATGGTAAGAGCATCAAGGAAATAGATACCCTAATCCAGACTGTAATGATTGTACCTGAGGACATCAGGATGTAGTTTAGAACAGAAAATGCGCCTTGGTCAACATACAAAAAGGCAAAGTAACAAGGACTGAAGGGATAAAGCTACCAGACAGGAATAGCATCCAACACATAGATGAGACAGGATACAAATACCTGGGAATAGTAGAAGGAGAGCATAGAAAACACCAAGAGATGAAGGGCACGATCAGGAAAGAATATATGCAGAGACTTAAGGCGATACTCAAGTCAAAACTCAACGCCGGAAACATGACGAAAGCCATAAACACATGGGCAGTACCAGTAATCAGATACAGCGCAGGAGTAGTGGAGTGGACGAAGGCTGAACTCCGCAGCATAGACCAGAAAACTAGAAAAACATGACAATACACAAATCACTACACCAAAGAGCAAATACAGACAGACTATACATAACACGAAAGGAAGCGGGGAGAGAGGGCTACTAAGCATAGAGGACTGCGTAAAATCGAGAGCAGAGCACTGGGGCAATATCTGAAAACCAGTGAAGACGAGTGGCTAAGGGGTGCATGGGAAGGACTGATAAAAGTAGACGAAGACCCAGAAATATACAGAGACAGGGGAATGAAAAACGGAACAGAGTAACGGCACAACAAATCAATGCACGGACAGTACTTGAGACAGACAAGAGAACTGGCCTGCGATGAAACATGGCAATGGCTACAGAGGGGAGAACTCAAGAAGGAAACAGAAGGAATGCTAACAGCGGCACAAGGTCAGGCCCTAAGAACAATAGATGGAAATAACATCTCACCCATATGCAGGAAGTGCAATATGAAAGACAAGACCATAAACCACATAGCAAGCGAATGTCCGGCGCTTGCACAGAACCAGTAAAAAAAGAGGCATGATTCAGTAGCAAAAGCCCTACACTGGAGCCTGTGCAAGAAACACCAGCTAGCTTGCAGTAATAAGTGGTACGAACACCAACCTGAGGGAATGATAGAAAACGTTCAGGCAAAGATCCTCTGGGACTTTGGTATCAGAACAGATAGGGTGATACGTGCCAATAGACCAGACGTGACGTTGATTGACAAAATCAGGAAGAAAATATCACTCACTGATGTCGCAATACCATGGACACCAGAGCAGATGAGAAAGAAAGAGAAAAATTGATAAATCAAGACCTGAAAATCGAAATAATAAGGATATGGAATAGCCTATGCCAGTGAAAATTGTACCCATAATCATAGGAACACTAGGCACGATCCCAAGATCCCTGAGAAGGAATCTGGAAAAACTAGATGCCGAAGTAACTCCAGGACTCATGCAGAAAAGTGTGCTACTAGAAACAGCGCACTTAGTGAGAAAAGTGATGGACCCCTAAGGAGGCAGGATGCAACCCGGAACCTCGCACTATAAAAACCACCCAGTCGAATAGGGTGACTATGGTAGACAACAACAACAACAACATAATAATAATAATAATAATAATAATAATAATAATAATAATAATAATAATAATAATAATAATAATTCGAATGAAAACAATAAACCTTACCATGATTATGATAAAGTTAACTAAAATTAACATGGTGCAAACTAAAAAAAAAAAAAAATCGTTGATATCAACAATGACACAGCCACACCGAACACCCGCGTCTTTCCCTTTTATTGTATCAGTTTGCAAGCCGATTCGAATGGATCGACAATCATTTTATACCCAATGGAAATCACAATATACGGTAATGAGACTTCCTGAATATTCTTTGCCAGGCTCAAACATCAAATTTCATTTTCAGAAAAATATCCACACATTTTTCACGCAGGTATTTTTCCGTACATTCTCTGCAGTGGAGAATCTCTCTCTCTCTC